>NC_056608.1:12614564-13214564 GCF_018340385.1 Cyprinus carpio
AACTTAACAACTACCGGACTAACTATTAATAAACAGCAAATTAGGAGTTTATTTAGGCAAAAGTTGTAGTTATAGTGAGAACTGGACCTTAAAATAAAGCGTGACCTTTTAATCAAATTGAATTAAAAAAATAATAATGTAAGCAAAAAGTTTGACTTAATTTCACTGATTTACTACTGGGTGGGCAAATTGCCCTTGGTAGCACCAGTGGTTCTCCATCAGAATGTGTCCACTCCATCCCGACCATATGGAATCTGAGAATCTTTGAGAGAACAGATGGTCTACTGGAAAAAAATTTACTACATTAGCAGTAGAGGTCGAGTACAGACACACACACACAGAGAAAACACACATGGCTGGCAGTTGCTGGCTGCTATAAGCATACATTACACATGATCTTTGTACTCAGGTGTCCAGGCCAAATGCAGGTAGAGGTGAAACGACTGAAGTGAGGTACTGAGTCTGGCATATAATGACACAGAAGGTGACGATAACTAATGCAGATAGGATTCAATTACTCAAGTCTTTCTTCCCTGTGAAGCTGATATTATTATATTTACAAAAGAACCAGATTAAAAGCCTAGGTACGCTTCATTTTCAGAATTCCAGTCCATCTTGCGCACAGTTGAGCGCACAAACCAGTGGACCTTTCTTTTGAAGCACTCAAATCACTCAATCTGCATTCTGTGTGGACACATAAGAAGTATATTTTTGTCTTAAAAATGACTGAATTGAATTTTACTTTAGAAAATGTAGTCAGGATAAACAATGGTCCTCAACTGGTCGGTCGAAACCCAAAAATGGGTCAGCTCGGATGGGAAAAACAAAGCTAAACACAAATAATACAATGCAACTTGTGGCTTGAGGTAGATATAGTGTTAACATCCAACAGGGAACATTGTAGAGATGTACTGCAAATGGTTTTAATTTTCCAGACATGAGGTACAATCTCTTTTTTTTTTCCTGTGGAGAGTGCTGCAGTGTATTCTGGGCATGATTCAAACGCCGCTGGCAGAAGCCGTGTCTAAAGATGACAAGGATGAAACTAACACTTTGGGTTGCGGGAGAAAGACGCCACTGTTCTGTGCATTAGAGGTGGAGAAAGTGAAAGAAAGAGAGCAAGAGGGAAACGGGTTACACTGTTACACAGCTACAGTGGTGCTCGCGCCCTGACATACAGGTACATACTGATTCAATAACGCTCAGGTTTCCTCACAGAGCTGTCTTCTGTAATCTCCTGTAACGCTATACAGTAGCTGATCTTTGAACGCAAGATTGTTTTACTGAATTCGGTTCAATGAACTTTATAAACAATAACTTTAAACGTGACCAGCTTAAATGCACGAATGTGTAAAAACTGGAATCATTTGGATATGAGTCAAGATGTATTCATGCATGATTCATTTTCTTCTTTCTTTTATGGCAGTATTCAGCCCAGTCTCAATCATGGCATGGAAATTGTGCAGAATTCATCATCGCATGTGATTTCAAAGAAAACATGTTAATTTTCGTAAACCAAAAACAGCTTGATCCATCTTGACTTTTATTTTAATCACTAAAGCAAATTCTGCATGAAACGCCCACTTCTCATTAACCAATCAATTCCCAATGGACGCAATCAACTTTTTCATCCATTTATTTCACACAGAGAATTTCACGCTGACTTAAACATAACTAAGTTGACAGTCTCTGACCAATTCTTTTGCCCACCACTAAACTGTATTAAAATAAGGGCATTTACTCCTGCTGCTTACAGTAACAGCTCAGATGCCACAGGACTGAATAGAAAAGGGGAAGGTGAGAGATAAAGAAAGAGACAAAAAGGAAGACTAGAAGGTATAGAGGGAAGATGTGCTGGAAGATTGCATTACTTCAAGGGCTTTCTGTTACAAAAAGGCCTCAATTAACCAACACACAAAGAACACCTGTGGCAGCACACCTGCAGGTGAGGACAGTTGGGATATCTCACGCTTAAATGCTCTGTGGTGTGAGCAAACTTGATGTTCACACGCCAGAGGCAGTTGTGAGAAATAACAAATGTGTGCCAGTGCTGCAAAAATTGGAAAAGCAAAATTGTAAGATAATAAGAGAAAATACTGTGCAGGGGAAAAATAAATGCATATACATTCGATTTTGGCTTTAAAAATATAATAATTTTTTTTGCCAACGGGGAGTGAAAAATAAACTTCAAAAATTCAATATACACTACCATTTTTGGGGTTCAGTAAGATTTTTTTTAATTGATTAAAATTTTAATTAAAATTGATCAATTAAATTGATCAAAAGTGAGACTCTATTCATCAAAAGAAATGTATCTTGAATTTCACAAAAACATTAAGCAGCACAACTGTTTTTAACATAGATATTACTTAAAAGTGTTTCTTAAGCACCACATCAGGCATATTAGAATGACTTCGGAAGGATCATGTGACACTGAAGACTGGAGGAATAGTTTCTGAAAATTCAGCTTTGGCAAATTACATTCTAAAATATATTAAAACAGAAAACAGGTATCTCAAATTGTAACTAAATTTCACACTTTATTGTATTTATTATCAAAAAGCAGCCCCAGACTTTAAATCAGTAGTGTATTCTTTGAAAATAACACTCAATATCTCACGCAATATTGCTTCTCTAGTAAATTGGTGTTTTAAGGTTGCTTAGATATTTTATTAGACATTAAGACAAAACAATACTGCCTAAGAAAATCCTTTTTGCAGCAAAAGTGCTAGAGACGCATAAAGACAAATCTACTAAAATCAAGCTTCCTTATCGTTTAAATACTCAAGGACAAAGAAAATGAGTTCCCCCAAAAACCTCGTCTTTCCAAGTCCAATTTTACAGCTGAGAGGGAAAGAGAAAAAGAGAGAGGGAGTAAGAGGAGAAAGAGATTGACAGATTGGAAGAGAAACAAAAATGGTAAAGAATGGCGAATAAAAGGAGGGGCTGTGCACCTGAGACACACGACAAGGGAGACGCCGCAGGAGGCGAGGGACGCTGAGAGAGTCTGATTAAGTGGTGCAGCTGAATAGGTTCCATTCTTCCTCAGCACTCTCTATGACTCTGGTTTCACAAGAGGAATGCTGCTTATAGAGTCAGATAGACACACACACACACACACACACAGCAAAAAGGCAGTGGCTTTCTGTCAAGTGTATATCGTTCATGGGAGTTAGCGCTCTCTCAGACAAACAGTCACGGCTGGGAGAGTCTGTGAGGCCTCAGGGTCTCGTTCCATCCTGCTTTAGTAAACGTCATGCTGCCATGCCTTCCTCTCAACACGCCATCATTTGAACAGATGAGGTAAATATTGTGCCTTCTCCAGCTAACTCACTCCTGCAGCGACCGGCGGTCACCCCCAATCCCCACATGACCGGCGCAATACCGCAGACCCACCTGCAGGGGCCCAAAAACAAACAAACACTCTATACGTTTAATCGTTTCATTGAGAGAAAGAGCAGCAGATTAAAGCGTTGCCAAACCATCAACATAACAGATAACAACGTCTCCCTCAACAGGCATGTCAGTACGTGATCAAGCTATGATCTGAAGAGATCGTCTTGTTTAGGTGCACTGCATCCTGTCCTTTATTCACCTCAACTGGCCTACTAAATTTGCAGTAATACACAGAGATTACAGTTGAGCAATACAATGCACTTAAATAGAACAGATGAACACATTTCTACATACGGTCACACCACAAATGCTCCCAGAAGAGTTGTAAAAATGCTGGAGATTTTTTTTATAACACTATAATTATTACTTTTTTTTTTAATTTTGATTTTTTTTTTGAAGCTTCTGGAGAAATTCCGGGGGCGGCAAAAAAAAAAAAAAAATCCTGAGCCTGAACTTTTTTTCTGGATATTGCTTTCTTTATTCAAACTGATTTTCTTTTTCATGAATATATGGTTGACCTGAAGAATGAAAGTTGTATCATACACTTAGAAAATTATTACACTAGGGGTGTGCCGATACACTTAGCTCACGAGATGAGACAAAATACAGATACTTGGTTCACTAGAACGTGACAATATTTTAACACTATTTTTTTTTTTTTTTTTTAGTGACGAAATATTTGTCTTTTAATTGCAAAAAGTAAAACAATGCAGTTGTATTTCTAGGGCTAGGAACTAATGATTATTTTGGTAATCAAGTAATCTACTGATTATTTTGACAACTGAGTAATCTGATATTTTTTTAGTAACTCAAACAGACCTAAGTGAAAAACAGGCTTTAGTATGACTATTTTTATATAAACTAACCATGAGGCAATAATAATTGGCTTAAATAAAATATCAAAACCAAAAAATTACATGATTGTACTGAACAACACTGTTAGAATACATAATGTAATAAGCCTCAACATAATATGAACATAACCAACTTAAAGGTGCTGTATGTAAAATTTTCACTCATAAAAATACCATAATATGTTTGCAGATATTTAAGATATTTAACATACTTGTTTATCTGAAAAACAATGCAGCAGTCAGTTATTCTCCTTTGAAAATGTGCATTCCGGGCCGGAATGTCAGTATTTGTTTTGGTTTGTGAAACCTGCCCACTGCCAGTTTACCCAATTGTATTTCGGCACCCCAGGTTGCCAGTTGGCGGAAAACACAGTGTATTTGATTTCATCCATTGACACGTGCGCTCGTTCCTGTTTGTGTCGTCAATCTGGCAACCTGCGTGTGCATCAAGTCTGAGGAGGAGGGGTTGATGTATTCTCCTGTGTTGGCAAAGGTTTATAAATGATTTACGTTACAAATCTAGTGAAATAATGCACACTGTTTTCCCAGATGAACGTTTTTTGAATGCAATTCAAATTCACAGTGTATACAGAGGAAGAGTTTAGCCCCTTTCACACATACAGTCTTCACTGGTAAATTACCGGTAAGTTACCATTAATAGATCATGTGTGAACAGGACTTACAAAAATCCCTGTAAATATGCTCTGGCAATCATATAATTTTTATGGAAATAACATGATTATTCTGAGCTGTTTACAAAGCTCCGCTGTTTTTTAATTAGACATTCTATGTAAATATGTGCTTTATGGACATCTTTGACCATTGCGCCTTTCAGCTTTTTGTTGCGCTTCTCCATTCATAAGGTCTGCGACTCTGCAATTGGATACAATTATGCGCGTCTCGTGTTTATAAGAGCAAACATTCTGATTGGCTAGTAATGTTAGTTTGGCTGAGAGTGAAAGCTGCTCCTCTCATACCATTGGTAGGCGAACTCATGGACTCGAAACTGATAATCAATAAGTTTTTTTTGTTGTTGTTGTTTTTTTTAAATGCAGGATTATTTATTTCCACAACCAAACGCTGCACGCCGGAGATCCGGCATGGTGCCGGAGAACTATAAGTCCTGTTCATAACCTTCAAACAAAAATTCCATATTTTACTTATTTTTATTAATTGTTACAGCATTATTTCAATGGTCTTATACATCAGAGAGCAATTTTAGAGTTGCAAACTCATTAGAGGTGAAAAGGTCCATATTTTACTTATTTTTATTAAGAAAGATATATATATATATATATATATATATTTCGTAATGTAGATTTACAGTTGATTTAAGCATTTTAAATAGAGCCACATTCACAATATTATTTTTATTGAACTGATTTAATTATCCAATAATAATAATAATAATAATAATAATCATTATTATTATTATTATTATTATTATTAATAATAATAATAATCATTATTGCTTATTGTTATAATTAATACGTATTTAAATTTAATTAAATTATAAAGATAAACAAACCAATAAAAAAAAAAAACATTTTCCTACAGTGAAAATGTAAAAAAAAAAAAAAAAGCATGTAATAATAATAATAAGACCTTAAAACTTCTTTGTTGATAACAGATTTATTAATTATTCTCAATAAAAATCTGGAAAAAGATGATTGATGCATTTTGAGTTTTCAAATGCACAAGATGAAAGGTTTCTGTGGAGCAGTATTTACTGCAAACTGAGCCGCTCCTACACATTAAAAACACCAGATCATGAGCTGCATGGATCTAAATCAACTCCAGGACAGGGTTGCCAGGTCTGCAAAACAAAAACAGCTCAATTGCAATTCAAAACTAGCTTAAAACTAGTACAACAGTGTGTTTTTTCCCCGCTGTTTTCCCCTACGTCAGAGGTGCAATCCATTGAAATTGTGCTCCGGGGCGTGGGGGAGAAATCACTTTAACTCACAGCAACAGTCTAAAAGAAGCACAATTTGCGGACTTGGCAACCCTGCTCTAGGAGAAACCAGGAGCTTTTTTTTTGTTCAAGAGTCATGGTTCTCATTTCATTGCCTGTGTCTCTTTGCTGAAAAAGCTAATGGACCTGAATGCAGTAATACACAGACCAACAATATACAAAACAGCACCAAAATGCCTATCACTTCTACACACACTGCTAATTTCTAGCTTTCATTAATGAGGCAATGGCTGGCATTAGCATTTATAGTTAATTAGCATTTCTTAAGATTCAACACTGTTAATGTTATACAAGCCTATTGCGAGACTGCCACCAGTCTTGGCTTCTCCCAAAGATCTCATTTGGGTTTTATCAAACAATCTCACTCAATAACAGTTTTATCAAACAATACTCACTTCAATAACTGTCTGGTTTGATTCAGCTACAAAATCAGACATCAGAAGACTACAGAGAACGGTTCGGACTGCTGAAAGGATTATTGGTACTCCCCTGCCCACCCTTCAAGAACTGTATACATCCAGAGTGAGGAAAAGGGCTCAGACAATCACTCTGGATCCCTCACACCCAAGTTACCCCATCTTTGAACTCTTGCCATCTGGCCAGCGCTTCAGAGCCGCAAATACCAGGACAGTCAGGCACAAGAACAGTTCTCTTCCCCAGGCAAATCTACCTCATAAACAGTTAAATGTTCCCTACTTATACAATAAAAATGTGCAATATCCTTATATTTATTTGTTACCCCTTCATCCTAGTACATCCCTGCATCTTACTCAATCCAATTCCATTATCATTTATAGCACAATTGTTTATACACTTATTTATTTTATAGGGGTTTTATTTTTATTTTTTTTTGACTGTGTGTTGTTGTCTTTTGTGTACTGGAAGCTTATGTCACTAAAACAAATTCCTTGTATGCGCAAGCATACTTGGCAATAAAGCTCTTTCTGATTCTGATTCTGATCTGACTAGCAACAGTTGTAGAGAACAGGGAAAACACACACAACACAGTGCATATCTGACTATTTACTATGGGGGAAAAGAAAAAAAAATCACAGTAGGCTCAAAAAGAGGGTTCAACCAAAAAATTTAAATGTTGTGGTTTACTTGCTCTCATTTTGATTTGTAATTTGTGTTTGATAATTTTTAGTTGATATGATATAGTCTCTTTCTGTGATGAGCTGACCATGTCCCATTTGTGCACCTACAGACACACTATCATATACACAACAACCAAACAATCCCACCACAGACCCTCATGTAGATTAAAAGAACACTTTACAAGTCTCTTCCTCAAATGTTCTCTCACCTCCACTACACACCAGCTGTTCACACTAATGAGCATTTCATCAATGAATGAATTATTGCTCATCACATAATTAATGGGCAATTTTGCTTGAATTTAGAAATAAACCACAGATGTTCTCTGTTTACTCAGAAGCTGAAAACAGAGATGTTTGTCTTTGAGTATGAGAGAAGGAACAAAGAACGGAGTCAGAGAGAAAGTTTAGAGGACAGATTTATAATGTTGTAGCATCATTTTGACAGCTCCGCTGTGAGTTTTGTGCCTGTATACACTATGAAAAACTAACGGCAGACAGAACTGGAGCTTCTTGTAGAAATGTTTTTGCAAAAAACAGCCTTCAGAAATTGCTAACAGCATTTTCGATTAACATGAAATCGAAAATCAAAAGAAAATCCTCACAAACAAACCTCTGAATGTGTATGAAACACTTGTACTGCTGTAATGGTAAACTAATGTGCATAAGGTTAAAAAATACTAGTCACTATTAAAGAATTAATTTAAAAAAATGTTTTTTTTCTTAATGCATTTTACTGGCCATATTGTGAAAAATTAAGCTATAAGCATAATAACATATATATATATATATATATATATATATATATATATATATATATATATATATATATATGTGTGTGTGTATAGAAAGACTGTTTCTGCACTCTACTACTTCATCACTTTGTCTGTCAACAACTGTAAGATCCACTTCTGTCTGTCTTTGTAACTGTGTAGTATTGTCTACACTGAAAATCACTTATCATGCTCTATTTTTGTGATACCTGTAGAAAGATGAACAAAAACAATATAGAGCATTTAATTCTATAACCATGACCTCTTCCTTGGATCATCTATAATTTCTACAAACAAATTCTTTAAGACATATAGTCATATTGTTTGCATAAGCGCTCGAGAATAAGCTTAAGAAGTCTTTTTACATCCATTTATGGTTATTCAGAGGAGAATATGAAGGGAATATAATGTGACATACAGATGGCTTCATACATCTAAAAGTCAAAACATTCTGCTATGTTGTTTTAAACAACCATTAATGTTAACATGTGGAATGTTCATTGGTAACCACTTTCTATGGCAACCGTCATTTATAGCATGAATTATTAAAAGGGTCTTTGGATGTGACATGCACTTTTACAGTTTGTGCACAGTTTGAAGTGAAATGTGTGTTGGCTGTGTGTGTAAACATCCACCCTATAATGATAAAGATCCAAATCATTTGTGATCCAGCCTCACCTACAGAAGTAGTGAGTACAAGGTTATTTTTTGGTTATTTTGTTTTTTGATTTCCTAATAACGTGCTAGTTAGCAAGTTCAGCGGCTAAAGTAAACAGTCTCATGAGAATGGCTTATCACCCCACGGAAGAGAGGGGCGGGGTCAGCAGAGCTCATTAGCATTTAAAGGAACATGCACTAAAATGGGATGCTACAACAGAGCTGATTTTGACAAGATAAAAAGGGTGCTGTTTTACACTATCGTTAAGAAATTTTAACCAAAGTATGTTATAGACTTTTCATTAAGATCCTAAAGAATCATATCAACTTGTGGAAAATGGGCATCCGATAACCCCTTTAAATCTTGAATATATACACATTAAATCCTGACAAAATAAAAATAAAAATGCATGCCTCAACATATGACCTATGTTTTACTACTTCATATATCCTGGTCTGTGCTACAAACTGGGGGTGCATAAACAGGAACTGACAGCTGTGGTCATGGCTCATGTCAGAACTCTTTGCATGTTGTGTTTGTAATGCGCCATTAGAAGAGGCCATGAATGCAAATGTTGGCAATCTTGACATTATAACCAGTTCTGGCCAGGTGTGCTGATAAACAGGTTAAACAGGTGCTGATAAATTATGCATTACTGAACATAGACTAAACAAAGTATACACACACGTGCTGGAATTCTACTCTCACTAAATTTTAGTTTGTAGTTTTTAGTCTGTTCTCATAATAAATTCAGTTAATTTAACTTACCATTAATTTATTATTATAAATAAAAATGTTTAAAGAAAAGGAAAAAAAAACCTTGTGAAAAATGTCATGCAGATACAGATATGACTGATTAAAACCTCACTTTATGTATCTTTGTTATAGGGAAACAATAAATGTTGGCCTCACTTTTTAAATGTCCTTTTGTAGAAATTAAATAAAAACACTTCAATTTTCAGAAGATTTTTTATCAAATTTGCCTCAAGGCACATTTCTTATTATTTTTTCTTATATTTATTTATTTATTTATTTATTTATTTATTTATATATATATATTTTTTGTGATTCAAGATATGTTGGTATTTACAGGTCAATATTAGATATTGATAAAGTGATTTTTATTTTTTTTAAATAGACATTTTAAAAATAAAATAAAATAAAATATATTTAATTACTCATGAATGAATGAATGAAAATATTTGCTGATCTATGTCCAAAAACAAAATTGACAATTTTAATATTTTATTGACTTGTTTTTATCAGTGAATTATAAGTGAACTCTTAATTCTTCTATAATCAATAAAAGGGGTCCCTTTAAAATGAAATAGCTATTTTGGAGGGAAACAGGAAATATAAGGCAAAAAATATAAAAAATATTTATCCATGATCCAGTTAACTGCAATGTGAAGACGTTAATATTCCATAGGCAAACTGAGGTGCGTGGCTGAAAAACTAAAAAGATTAGCAACATCAGCCTTGAAGGTACTTAATGTATTATTCCATACGTTTGGAAAAAACATGCACTGATAAATCATTCAGATCCAGATGAGGAACATACATTAAGAAAAGTAAACAGCTGATTTTCATTTCATGTTGACTTTAAGTGCAAACACATTGCAAGAGGGAGCCGATAAACAGGCCTTGTGTGTGCGAGTATGTATTCATGAGGTCTGTGCAGCTTCAGCGCAGCAATAAAAGGATCATACGCACTGAATAAAACATCTGAGCTCCACGGCGGGGCACCAAGTTCCCCGTGAGCAGCCTCAGCTTTGATGCCCCACGCTGCTACATACATCTTACAATCTGTGGTTACACTTGCCTTTTCATGTTTCACCACATCCTGCTATATATCGCACCCCACCCCCCGTCTGCTTTGACAGGTAGCTTCATGTGAAATATTATTACTAAATCTTTCTAAAATTCGATACTGCAATGGCAAAGATGAATGTTTAGAAGCCATTACTTCAGTCATCAGTGGATTCCTTTGAAAGTTCAAAGGAACAGAATTTATTTCAGCAATATTTTTAATATTACACATGCATTTGCTATCAGTATTAAATTAACGCACACTTAAATTCTCACAAAAAAAACCTTACTCATACTTTCCACATAATCTTAATATATTATTAATACACAGTTAAACATAAATATATAACATATATTAGTATACATTAGTATTTTATATTTTAAGATTTAGAAAAAAAATGTCTTCAGTGTCACATGATCCTTCATAAATCATTCTAATATGCTAAATTTTATGTTGAAAATCGTTGTTCTGCTTAATTTTGGAAATTGCAATACATTTTTGCATTATCCACCATAACATATTCTGTTTCATTATTTATTTGAAACAGAAATCTTTTTTAACATTATAAATGTCTTTACTGTCAATTTTGATTAACTGAATGCATCCTTGCTGAATAAAAGTATTAATTTATTATTCTTATATGTTTTGTGAAAAAAGCATCCTACTTTGTGGAAAACCTGCACTCTGAAAGCTGGCTTTAATTGCTTGTGTAAACAAAATAAATTACTATAATAAAACAATAAACTTGCCAACATAAAGATAAACACCTTCTACTTTGCACAGGGCCTGAGAAATCCTGAATTATTGACTACATTGTATCTTGCTGCAAAGCACACGTTATTAGACAATACACTGGCAAATGTGCAATAAAGAAAAGCATCACTCAGAAATAATCATTTTTTTTTTCATGAAGTAATCATTATGTATAACTAAGTACCATAAGGCAAATTTCAGTACCCCACAAAGACGTAGGAAAATGAAAGGTAATAAAAGTATTATCATCATCTCTCCGCATGGTACTGAGATGGTAAAGATCTCCATCCTGAGAGACTGCAGTAATGAACAGTTTTCTACCATTGTGTTCTTTCTTTAATTAGAACTGGATTTTCTCTTCACAGGGAAACCTTTGCAAACAGCTGGTTGTTGTTAATATGTTTGCTAGTTTCTTGATTAATCATAGAATCATTACACATCTAATGTCGTCGAATCTTTTGTAAACACAGTGTCTTCGTTGTTGCGGATTCATTTCAATAACACGCACTGTGTAATAGTTCTGGGAAGCTGCAGCTGTCCTTAATGTGAAGAGTAATATCTGTAGTGTAGTTATAGAAACATTAAAGGAATAGTTCACTAAATAGTTCACTAAAAATAAAGAAAATTTACTCATTTACATAAACCCTCATGCCATTCCAATCCCATGACTTACTTGGAACATAAAAGTTTATTGGAGTGTTGAAGTTGCTCTTTTCGTGCCAACAGTGACTACTGTATGTGCTATCAAACTCCAAAAAAAAAAAACCTGTGACGCTATTATCTTAAAGGGATAGTTCACCCAAAATGAAAACCGAAAAGACATTTTGAGAACAGCTTAAGTGTTATGTAATATAATATAATATAATATAATATAATCATAATATAATATAATATAATATAGAGAGAGATAAATATAATATATAATAATATAATATATTATATATTGTGATGTAGTGAGAGTTTATTTTTATATCTTGTCAGTAAAGCCGGTTCTGTGATTAGTAGTAAATCGCCATCATGTGCTTTTAGATGGAGGAGCATTTACTATACAGGGCCCGGTGTTCACTGACAAACTACGCAAAATCGCGCTCATATTCGCAGACGACATTATCGCCCGATAATGAAATAGAAAATATCGTTCTGCGATTATGAAAGCTGTTTGCGTCGCTTGTCAGTGAACTACAGCTCTGTGCAGTAAATCCTGCTCCATCTGAAAGCATGTGAAAATACCACATTTAAAACATGTTTTTACTCCAATCTCACTACAC
This sequence comes from Cyprinus carpio, assembly GCF_018340385.1. Classification (NCBI taxonomy): domain Eukaryota; kingdom Metazoa; phylum Chordata; class Actinopteri; order Cypriniformes; family Cyprinidae; genus Cyprinus; species Cyprinus carpio. The sequence continues at coordinate 12,627,149 of NC_056608.1, forward strand.
AACGTCAGTCAAGTGTTTGAAATAAATCCTTCTGTGAGATGATGTTGCTTCTTAAACAAATAATTAAGGCACACAATATTTCATAGTATTCTAAACAGTGATAAAGGCAGGCAGTATTATATACTTTATTAAAATTTTTAATAAGACGAACTCAGATAAACCATATATTGTCGTAATCATGTGTTTATTAGTCACGTTGAATCAATTAAATCATTTAAATCTTCTGTTTATTCAGCTGCAGCGGCATTTCCTTGATTTCGTCTACGGGGCATATTTGGAGTTTCTGCTCGAAAGCGCCCTCTGGCTTTCGGATGGAGAATTACTACTGATCACAGAACCGTGCTTCACTGAAAGATACTCATGACAATCGCAGCTTCTGCCTAATTGTGATTTATCGCCTTTGCAATTTAATTTGATTAATCGTGCAGTCCTAAATATAGCAGGAAGGTTTTTTTGGATATGTAACAGATTACAGATTACAAGTTATCCTGTTTAAATTGTAATAAGTAGTGTGTGTAACTACTTCAATTACTTAATTAATGTAACTGATAACATTTGATTCTTTTTTGATTACTTTATAAATTTAAATTCCACTTTTAAATCTTTAAATCAAATCTTTGCAGAGCTATAATGGAAAACTAACAATGCCTTGGGGGAGAAAAAAAAACTGTTAATCTTAAAAAAATAAAGCATATACACAAACCCAAGTAGAAAATAAAACAAATAAGCATGTGTCCTATTCTGTGTCCTGTAACGACAAAGTCAGTAGCCACTACTCCAGTTCTTATTATTATCAATATTGAATAATATTTTGTGGAATCTGATACATTTTTTTTTATGAATAGAAAGTTGAAAAGAATAACATTTTAAACTAGAACTCTTTTGTAACATTGTTGTGCATCATGTTGTGATTATTGTTTTCATGCATCCTTGATGATCAACTTCATGCATCCTTGAAGGATAAAAGTATATATATATATATATATTTTTTTTTTTTTATCATCCTGCTGAGCCCAAACTTTTGAGTGGTAGTGTGTATTAATTAACAGCAGAGATACATGCTGTGATTGGATCCTTTTAGTGAACTAAATGAACTGTGCTGTCTTCTCAGCCTTCAGTAACCCAGAATACACTTCATTCATCCTCAGGAATACAACCTCCCTAAGCTGCTGTCATGGTGATTGAGGCAGCATAACTCAATAGATGTATGAAGAAAATATTAACACAGACGTCACACACACACACAACCACCTGTTTCGGATGCATGAGGTCTCTCAGCGTATCCCCCTTTTCCCCTCGACCCTGCTCCACGTCTCAATGCAAGGGCTAATCACATTGTTCTGTATATGTAATTATGTACCTCATTAACCAAATCCCAAGAGTCATTAGGGATTAACTAACATCCATACGGTTTCCCTCACAGTTACACGCATATCTGCGTTATTAATTTAGCCCCCTCCCCATCACAACTCCAGACTCGGCCTCCCTGAGGTGCTCTGCTCAGGTCAGCAACCTTAGGAGAGGAACACAAAGGCATATTTTCACTTAATTGGGTATTGTAGATTTAATTAAATCTCATTGAGAGGGAAATTTCAAGGTGGCACTGAGCCTGCGGACTCAACCTGAACAGCCAGACAGGACGGCTGCTCACTCTTTGTGCTCTGCCAAGGATGTGCTTATCACTCTCCCTCCATCTATAGCTTCTTTATCTTCTTTATAGCCTTAAAGCACTCTCATTCACCCTTTTATTTATCTTCTTGTCTCGGTCAAACACACACTGCTGATGAGATCACGGTATGTGTATAAAGTGAAAGAGTGTCTTTGTGATGAGACTAGACAGTGAATAACATGTAAAGCAAAGCAGAGTTAACATATAACACTTATAAAATGTTCTCTGCTCAAGCCATAGATATATACAAAAGTTAAGTGTGATAAAAAGCACTGTAAATCACATAACAAATTATAACAGTCGAGGAAAAGGGATGATTCCTTGATTATTCAAATGAATTACAATCAATCCCACACCAATACTTGCTAAGATAAGACTAAGATACAATAAGATAAGACATAAATGTACATCATTTTTAATAAAAAAGATTTTATGTAATATTTATTTTATAATGTTTAATATTACATCAATTTATAATTTATTTTTTTAGATTTTAATCAAAATGAGTATTTTTGATTTACACATGCTTTAAAAAAAATACAGGGGGTCAGAGGGCAAGATTATAAAAAAAAATAAAAAATAATAATAATATATTCAGCTATACATATAAAAAAACTTTATTTTTGAAAGCTATTTTATATTTTCACCAAGGCTGGATTTATTTGATCAAAATAATAATAATAATAATAATAATAATAATAATAATAATAATAATAATAATATTGGGAAATATTATTTCAATTTTAAATAACTCTTTCTAAAATGCAATCCTGCAATGGCAGATGAATGTTCAGAAGCCATTCCATCAGTCTTCAGTGTTATATTATCTTTCAATCATACGATCATTTGCTGATTTTTTTGCTGCTCAAAAAGCATTCTTTTATTATTATCAATGTTAAAAACTGTTGTTTTTTAGAATATTTGACGAACAGAATGTTCAAAGGAATAGCATTTTGTCATTTTTAATCAAATTAAAGCATGCTTAAATTCTTACTATTAGAATCTTACTTACACTTTACCCATACTTTAAATATAATCTTAATATATCATTAAAACAGTTACATATAAGTATACATTATATAAGTATACATTAGTTTTTATAATATTTATTTTAAAATATTTTATTTTAGATTAAAATTTTAATGTTTAAAATACATTTGAATACAAAATAAACATATTAAATTGATATCTGTAGTTTTTTGACACCGATATTATAAATACAAGAACAAATTCTCTCTACATTACAAAACATGATAAAAAATATGTGGTGGTTTTCACACTGCAACGATTACCCAGCTGTTGTCCACCCCCCACCCCCCATTTCTTTCATAAAACATAGAAATCATTCTGAAATCTGTTAGTATAGATACCATCTTCTGAGCCACAGAGCCAACCCATTAAATCAATTTCCCCTAATCTGGGTAAAGCTGGCCCAGAGCAGGAAATACTTACTACAGCACAGGCCCGGGAGAAAGAACCATTGTGCTGCGATGCAAAGCCTGTGCTGAAGAGGATCTGATTAGCAAAGTGCTTCTCCTTCGGGAGCTCCGCCAGCTTCGCTCTGGCATGTTCTACCCAGACAAACACCACTCCACCTGGCAGCAGACACGCCACTCACTGTTGACGCCAACCCGGCCCACACCAGAGGAAGAGCCCAGGAGAGCAGCACCTTACTGCAGCCCCGAGGAGCTCAAGCCCAGAATATACAGTATAGCCACTCTCACTTACAGTACACATGAACACACAGAGGTGTGCCAATCAGAGACCACAGAAAAATAAAGAGTATAAAGTTTATGCAGTCTCGATTACATCGTCAAAAAAAAAAAACTGGAAAAAGATAAATATTCAAGAGGAAAATGCAGCTTGAGCAAGGCCGTGGTAAAAGCGTGACAATAATCATTGTGAAAAATGAGATGTCACTCTCTAACACCCCTCAAAGTCAATGGAAGTTGATACGTAAGCAATAAAAAGGAGTTATCAGCACAGTATCCATTACACACTGGTAACTGGAGCACCGCACACCTTCTTCTTTCTAATTTCAAGACAGCTGATACACATTTACTGTGCTACTGGTTTAAAAAAGGGTTCATTGGAAGCACTGGCACAACCCCGAAACACTCCCATTAAAACATTTACATGTGCGCAGAGAGGAAGTCCTCTCTTTCCTGCGGCATGGTGGTTTCATATCCTGCTTTGTTGCCACAGCAACGGAAAGTTCGCCCCTGGTTTAGCTTTTCATTTTTGACAGAGGTTGCATGTAGCAGCAGAAGGTTTCTGAGAACTGCCAACTGTCCAAAGTCATGTACTGAGTCAGACAACTTTTTCACTTTCAAGAGAAAAAGACTAGAGAACACGGTCTCAGATATCTGGGACAGTTCAAAACTTATTTCAGGTTTATTCACCTTGTAAAGCCTTGTACATTGCAAAAATGTATTATTTATATGGCCAAAAATAAAGATGGAATTCTGATAGCTTGTTATGTAAATAATGATATTCCTACTTGCATAAAATGCATATAAATAGTTGTAACTCTTTATCGCCCAATAATTTCCCAAAATATGTTTAATTGAGATGATATTTAAATGCTTAGTTTGCTCTGTAGTTTAAATTTTGTGGGCGAAACATGATTTGAAAGATGTACAAATAAACATCAAAAGCCTGTCCTATTATATTTGATTCTTACAGTTTTCTAAACAATGATGTATGGATAATCAAGCAAGTTGCTTCAGTACAATAAATGTCTATCTGGAAATATCACTAATAATATACAAGTTATTGTTAAATTTACTTTATATAAATCATTAGATTTCACATTAATGAGACCTAAAGGTGTACATTTTTACATTTATACTAAAAGGCATTTTACTTGCTAAAAAAAAATTATGAACTACCAATCAAAATTTAGAAAACTATGTGTAATCGGTTTTTAACATTTCCCAGTTTTGATTGTGTTAATCATTTAGAGGCCTTAGAAATTAATATATACAATATAGCAGGTTTTATAAGGTTAATATAAGAAATATAGAAACAATAATACTTAGTGACTTACCATTGTTTTGCCCAATATTAAATAAATAAATAAAAATAAAATAATTGTGGGCTATCAGACACTGGCTGACTGTTTACAATCAGCCGATGGACATATAATATATAAATATAATATACGGCTTAAAACTTTACTCTCCAGTTTAAATGCCTGTGATTCATTGTTACATTCCCTGCAGTATCACTACACCCAGGTATTTTCTTCACTGCCAGAGTTATTTGCTCTTATCCATTACCTTATTTGCTGCTTTTTGATTGGCAGCACATAATTAACTCAGTAATATGTGATTAACTTAATAATTAACCTGTAGTACAGATGGAACATTGGTACTTTGTACTGACTAATTCATCAGAGGTTTCATCTAATATTCTTTCCCAAGCTTAAAACTACCTAAATGTTCTTGTCGCTCCACTTGCATCACAACAACCATCTGTGTACAATCTAGACCCTATGAAACATCAAGCCCTCTAGCTATATACTATGCTGCACATTCCATGGTTAAATCCATTTATGTTTTGTTTAATTAAGCAAGGAGATGATATTACCTCGGGATATGAACCAGTGTGGCTAACAGTAAGAATTAACATATTAACTCAGGAAGGAATGCAAGCTTCATAACTCTCGAGACCTGTCTGGTAACATTGTTTACAGGGTTGAACAACTCTTACGGGGTAAGACTCTTAACTCTTATGTTTACGTTAATTAAGCATTTGCAAAACTAATAACATGTGAAGCAGAGAACGAAATGCATTTGTCGAGTGAGAATCCAGCTAGAGCGGTCCTCAAGGCTATGTAAGGAAATGGAGGCAGCAGGGTAACACACCACTGACTGGTTTACTTGTATTCCTGCTGTTGGTATTTCGTCTGGGTTAAAGTTGAAAGCTATCATGAACTGGTTAGTATTTCAGCTTCGCTCCCATCCAACGACCCTAATCCCTGCCTACAGGAACTGCATCCGTATAGTAGTGGGGGTGAGGTGGAAACACCTGTACAGGTAACACTGATTACGATCATAATCAACAAAAAGAATCTGAGAGGAAGAAATAGGGGAAGGTATGACGGGGAAGCATGACCAAACAATGGTAGAAATGTCAAATGAGATTTTGCTATACCATTTATACTACATTGCATAGTGAGAGTAAAAAAGAAAGAAAAAAGAAAAATGATTTAAAATCGACGATTTAGTATTTTGAAAAACATATGTAATATGAAAAAAGGTTTATATACAATGTGGCAAATCCAAGCTGAATTCAGTGTATATGTAAAATGTATATATTTATAATATTTGTCATTTATATCAGTTTTTCCCATACATTGATTTATTTGTGGCGGCCCACCACAATATCAAAACTGACTGCCACAAATAGATTTTCCAGATGCCCATTTTCCACAAGTTGATATGATTTTTTTAGGGTCTTAATGAAAAGTCTATAACATACTTTGGTTAAAATTTCTCAACAGTAGTGTAAAACAACACGCTTTTTATCTTGTCAAAATCAGCTCTGTTGTAGCATCCCATTTCAGTGCATGTTCCTTTAAATGCTAATGAGCTCTGCTGACCCCGCCCCTCTCTTCCGTGGGGTGACGAGCCGTTCTCATGAGACTGTTTACTTTAGCCGCGGAACTTGCTAACTAGCATGCTATTAGGAAAGGCAATTTGCAAAAATTCATAAAATAACCTTATACTCACTTCTTCTGTAGGTAAGGTTGGATCACAATTGATTCGTGCAAACATAAACACATTTAGGAAGATCAGGGGGGCGCATTCCCTTCAAAAACAAAGGTAATCCACTGCATCTTCAGTGGCTCAGATGTCGGGAGTAAATGACGACTGCTATGTTCATTATTATATCCAACAAAAGAACACCTCAATCGCTTAGGAGCCTTTCTTGTCTACTCCTGCTCCGGCAGTGAAACAATGATGGATTAATGACTCACTGAGCTCCCGCAGGACGGGTCAAAGGTAAAAAGCTAGTTTCAATCAACAATCGTGGGATGGGCCTGGGTCTGTGTGATATGAGAAAGGGGAAAATGATTTAAAGAGATTAAAAAGAAACCACTGGATGGATCTTTATCATTATATGGTGGTTGTTTACACACACTGCCAACACACATTTCAGTACAAACAACTTGTAAAAGTGAATGTCGCATCCGATGACCCCTTTAAAATTCAAACACAATGTTTTCTACGAGTGCCCACCAGGCTTGTTGCGATAGTCGGTTTTGACAATGTTACCGGTGTTAAGCCGCAACACCGGTTACGTCACTAAACCTACTTTGGCACCATCCCCGACCACAGTTTTGATTTTTTATAGTAATAAAAATAATTTTGTTCATTCAGAGAACAGACACTACAATTAAAAACTGAACACGGCTGCTCAATGCAGCGTGCCGAACAACAGTCGTATCACAGATCAGAAGCAGGGATCATATATTATTTATTACATGAGGGGAGTGAGTCGAGCTGACTGACAAGAAGAGTCAGGTGAGACAGACAAGACAATGGCGGAAGATTTAGTTTCGAAACGAAATGCAAAACCGCCTGTTTGTCAATATTTTGTTTTTTGAAAAACCTGTTGACTTTTGACTTTTATCTAAGGTGATTTTGGATTTTTTTTTTTTGAAACATTGGTTTATAATTTATTTGGTTGCACAGTGTTTGCTGATTTTTACTTTGTGTAATTTATTTATTTTATTTTACATCAAGGTTTATGCCATACCTCCAAGCTTTCTTATTAGTTTTGCGTTTCACATATCAATTAACCGGTGGGAAAATTTAATCAACGTCACAACCCTAGTGTCCAGCATGCACACCGGCGGTGCCACTCGACGACTGTAGTGACGCTGTTCAAAATCCTACCGCCCCACAGAGCGCCACTCACATAGTTTTCCATAAAATCACCTTATATTTGTCCCAAATTATAATTGTACATAATGACTATCCTAGGCTGGAAGGTTGTGTTTTGTGCATCTTTCAGCAAAACGTTTGTCTTTCTGTGGTTCTAATACAGTCTGAATGCTTTATATAGAGTGCTATAATAATATAGATCACGCTTTCTCTTTACGTTTTATATGAGCTGTCCTAGACATGATGCGGTGTGGCATTGCGCTTCTCATCAGTTATGCAACCACCTTGTTTATACTTTCACCTGGCTCTCCATCACAAACATTTTCGCAAAATAGTACTTCAAAGAATAGTACAACAGCGAGAGCGACAAGTATTTGGACTTCTGAGAGGTTTTTTCTCTGAAATAAATGTTTTTGTATTTACTCAGAGAGTAAAGTGCCCCAAAAAGGTACAGTTGAGTTCTGGCATTGAATTTCAGGTTCCGATACTGGTTATAATGTGAACAGTACTCAACCCTAGAGGAGAGGATGCTTCTGTGCTCAGGTCTAGATTTGGCAGCAGCGGATGTATCGTGAAGCATCATCATGAGGGATTCATAATCAAACTAATTATCTGATTAAACAACATGGTAATGTGTTTTAGAGAAGCGGAAGGCTCTGTGTGCTAATTCAGCTCCTTATCCTATCCTACCATCACTGCCAACAAAGAGGATGTAGCAAAAACAAACACACATTCAGTGCATTTTTCCTCCTAAATAATGCAAATGCTAGTCTCACTGCACATCTGGCACCATTAACAACGCTTAACACATTAACAACAAAAAACAAGATCATTTCAATCCACCATATCCTCTTGAACTGGAACACTTAAGTATATATATATAATATATAGCCTGATTAGAATATTGTTAAATGTAATTGTGATGTTACACGACATTTCTGCCACATTGCTACCTATATGAAAATTTGGTAAAGCCTCTTGGATTGTTTTAAAATGAACAACAGATGTCACAAACTACAAAATGAACCTCTCAGGGCAAAAACACTAATTCATTATGCTGCAAACGTAGTGCACGCTTAATCATTTCCGTCTGTGGATTAATATCTTTTGATGTTCAGCCATTCCCATCAGTCTTCTTTATGCGTTTTGGGTGACAATACCCAAGTTGTGTTTGCAGGAGTGTTTGCCAATATTTCTCAATATTTCTAATAAGAGCTCAACATTTACTTTTACCATGCCAGGCTTAATTAGTTCTTCAGCTCCAAATAGAAGCTGAATATCTGGATATGTGTCAGTCTGGAAACAAAAACGGAAAAATGTCAAGAACAACACAGTTCAACATTAAAAAATGAGAGAGGTGGATTATGAGAGTTTTGGCCAGTTGACAAACGTGTGCTTTAATAAATCTCACATTTGTTGCCCTTGTGGTTTTATATCTTGCTTAAATGCTTGACTGTTGCTTTTGCAAATTCTGCTATTTGAATATGGCAAAGTAACATTATCAAGATAGCTGACATAGATTCAAGAGAAAAACAGGCTTTCTTAAGTAACAATTACAAATTAATTACTAATGTTTTGCATCATATGACCTCATAAACTTCTAACAAGCATGTTTACGATTTTTTTTCAACCTGTGTAAAACATCAGCAACAGTTCAATTAACAAGGTTCAGCACATGAACACACTAAACATACTGTCATTAACCTTCCTGTCTGTGTGTCCGATGCTGGGAGCTCCCCAGGAAGTCTCCACATCCATGTCTAATCCACTTAGAAACTACACAGAGAGGATGTTTCTCTCTCTCTCTCACACACACACACACATACACAAACCTACAGGCTATAGAAGTTCAAGCACACTGAGCATAGATAACCATCCTTACCTAAGTGTGTTTATGCACATACTGTATGAGTCACATTGTATAAACTCACCAAATGGGAAAAAACTGCACACACTTTCGCCTAACCAGACAATTGCCTTTATGTGTCTGAAAAATAACATACGTTCCTCTTTAGAGAGGTGGCCTTCTGGCTTTCCTTTTTCCTTTCCTGATTAGACACCTGGACAGTGGGGCACAAGAGCTATTCACACTGACACTACCCTAGGCAGTAACATATGAGCCTTTTAAATGAAGCATTTGACATTTAAAATATGGATCTGAGGATTTATAATCACAAGGCTAGTTAAAATTGAGTGAGCAATTAATATTAGCACTGAAATGTGAATAGCAAACCAGCGTGAAATCTCGGCTTTCCACGACATAAATAGCTTAGGGCTGACAGAGTCAGCATGGACTGAACAGCCACAATTGCTGTAGATTATGATCAAACATATACACACACTTCAGAAAGTTGGTTTTATGTTTGAAAAGAAACTTTTGTCAACCACGGACCAACGCACTCCATGAAATGCACATCTGGAGAGTACTTTCTCAATCTAGCAAGCTCGAATCTGATTGGCTGATTTTACGCAACATCTGGAAAAAAGTTTTTTTTTCCACCTGGAAACAAATTTGCCTTAAGAAGGAACCAAGCAGATACAGCAAACACCTTAAAGAATGAAATTATCACTGGATTTGCCCAAGTTTTCCAGGTTAGTGACCAGCGTTATTGTACTACCATTTAGATACAGTTATATATATTTATTTTTTAATATCTTGAATAGGCTTTTATTTTTGTATTTTGTGTTTTCATTTACATTTCAGTTAAAGTTTTAGTTTGTCATTTTTATTAGTTATTTTTTTAAATGCCAATGTACTTTTTATTCATTTGTATTTAATTTGTATTTATATTATTATAGTACATGAAATTATACTAAATATAACTGAGGAATAAAATGTGCGTTCTCTATTTTATTTTAGTTCAGGTTTACTTTATTTAAGAAACAAACAAGTTCTTTTTTCTGATTTTAGTTTTGGTTAATAACACATTTAATGACAAAATCTTAAAAATTATTTACGGAAGTCTGTCAAATAATTTAATTATTACTTTTGGACAGGCTTTTTGGATCCCTTTTTTTTTTATCAGTTGTTTTTAGTTCATCTGTTGAGATACTCTTGTGCCTAAACATCACTTAAAAACAAAACAAATAGTTGACCATTTTATGTCACTCAGATGACCTCTTCCTTTCTAAGTGGACGTTGCTGGTCAGAATAAGTTGCGATGAGGACCATTAATTTTGTCGTTCAGTCAAAGATCTGGCTACAAGAGACTAACCTGTCCTAAAACTCTCAAATAAACATTTGCTAATGCAGCAATGTGGGAGGGAAGTGTCAAGCAACGGGACACTTACAGTTCTTTCCCCTTGCTCTATTTACCTAATGTCCCAAATTAACAGACTGTAGGAAAACCTGAGCAGCTTTGCAGTGAAGGAGAGCAAAAGAAACCATGGTACGGGTGTTGAGATTCAGTCTATGTGCTCCATACAGACAGCTTATGGATCATTTTTTGTTCCAGGAAACCATTCATTGATGGAGGAGTGGCTTATTGCAGAGGTTAGAAAAATCAATGATGTGTGTAGAAAGTCTGAGCATATAGACCTGTGTCAAGAGCCAGAAACACTCTTGCACATGTGTACGCTGCACTGCTGCATACTTTCGAGAAATGAGGGCCCCAGGACAGTATGTACTGTACTATTCTGCACGGCTTGTAATTTTTAGCGTTTTACCCATGTGGGGGGATGGTACAAAGGTTTGGCCTGCCACTGCAGTGTAAGGCTTTTTGAGCAAGTGAGTGATCCAGGACGCATGCAGGAAGAGATGCTGCAAAGATAATGCAGTATAGTGCAAGGAAAACAAAACCCTGGTGGATTAGAAACTTCAGAGTAAAGAGAAAGATAAAAGCAGGAGATTGAATCCAACATTCCTGAGAAAAAAGAAAAAAAAAACACCAAGGGGAGTGTTACGCTGTACTTTTAACATAGCAACCAGTCTATTAGAAGTGGTGCCATTTATTATAAGTATAAATATTGGCTCTGACAGAGATGTTATTCAATTCTTTACTAAATTATATAATTTTTAAAATCTAATCTTTGATCACAAATAAGGTACATTTAATTTAATTATTTCGTTAATAATTTGTAATTTCATTAATAATTGTTTTCATGCTTAATTTTATTTTATTCTAATTATTTATCTTATTTATTTTCTTATAACTTTTTTATTTTTTTATATAATATAAATTTTAAACCATGTCTGTAACATTTTTAAATACAGTATATATTCAGGATGTACTGATGTTCTGGCCAATAATCGGTATCGGCCGATAAAAGGAATTATCTGCACTATTGGCCATTGGCTGATGTTTAGAAAGAGCTGATGAGATGTTGTTGGCAATTATCTGCACTATTTGACTGTAGTTTTTATGTATAATAAACGGCATTTCAGTTTGAATTTTGTTTGGTGGGTATGTTTTTTTCTCTTCACAAAGCATTATTTGTAATGTGCCTCCAATCCAGTTATCAAAAAGAGCTTTGAGCTGTTACTTCTGATAAGAAACAAAGTCTCAGATTTTAAATCCTGCACATTATATCACAAAATTTAAACAATAAATGCCATTTTGACAGATTGCTGTGGCAACTCAACAACGGAGCACGATCCTCTTCCACTTTAATACAAGTTATAACGCAAATTAAACATGAATGATTTTGATTAATTTTTTTGTTGTTGTTGTTGTTGTTGTTGTTGTATACATACATAACTTAATTTTGCATGAATGAACTAAAGTATTTTCAGGTTCCTGAACAATGAGAGTGAACTCTATCACTTTGTTTCACTGGGTCCAAACTAGGCAATTTCTTGAGTGAGATCTTTATCCAATCTTAAGCCCTCTCTCTGGAAAAAAAGGCAGCTCAAGGGTGGGGGGGGGTCACGGAAAAGCAATATCCTGCACAGATCTCACTGCTTACTTCACGTCCCCTCAGCATGCTTGAGGTTCATCGGGCGTTGGTGGCGTCGCAGCAGGTGTAATTTATGAGGTGTTAAGAACATAAGACTGTAACTGAAAAATATACTGTAAACTCTAGTTCCCCCAACACCCCTCTAACCCCAAAGCGTGAAGCACTATAACACAAGTACAGGGCCTCTTACCTCTTGAGAGTCCGCTAAAGAAAATGGATATCACATTTGGCTCTGGTTTCTTTTCTGCAACACCAATTTCAGAATTTCAAAGAGAACACAAGCATAGCTGTTCCGAAGCATATGTTATGTTTTGAGAGCTGCTGTCCCCAACAGACCTTCTAACTAGTTTCACCAGCAAGTTCACCAGTTGTGGGTTAGGGTTTTCCCACCTGCCAGACTAATAACACCAAACCAGCATAAACCAACATGGTAATTCATTCTGGTCTTGTTAGTGTTTTATGCAGGGAAAGTTCTGGAAACTTAACTGCTACCCATTAACTTTGCATTTGTATGCTACCCTGTGTTTCTAAATGTGTTCCTTTTTATCTACAGTGTTTTTTTTTTCTCTTTAGCCAAAACAGTTCACCTGGTTTGTCTGGTTATACACTAAAAAAATGGGGTGTGTAGCATGAACCAGTGGTTTCGGCTCTTAAAAAGATTCAAAAGTTAAGGGTTTTAAAGGGATAGTTCACCCAAAAATGAAAATTCTGTCATTAATTGCATTAATAAAGACATCAGTCATCAGAACACAAATTAAGATATTTTTGATGAAATCAAAGAGCTTTCTGACCCTGCATAGACAGCAACGCAACAGACAAATTTAAGGCCCAGAAAGGTAGTAAGGACATCATTAAAATAGTTCATTTGACATCAGTGGTTTAACCGTAATGTTATGAAGCTACAGTATGTCAATATGTAGCTGGTCCTCATCGCAACTTATTCTCGGTCAGAAATCTCTTGCATTTCATCAAAAATATCTTAATTTGTGTTCCACAGATGAACAAAAGTGTTATGGGTTTTGAACAGCATGAGGTAGAGTAATTAACAACACAATTTTTATTTTTGGGTGAACTCTCCCTTTAATGTTTTATGGTTTTTGTTTTCACCAAGGCTGCATTTGTTCAATCAAAAATACAGTAATATTGTGAAATATTATTACAATTTAAAACAAATGTTGTCAATTTTAAAATGTAATTTATCCCTTTGATAGCAATATGCCGATTTGGTGTTCAAGAAACATTTCTTATTAAATAATGTTGAAAACAGCTGTGTTGTATTCTTGTGGAAACTCTGGCACTGTGATCTGTTTCTTTTTTCCCCAGAGTAGAAAGATCCTAAGAACAACAGTTATTTGAAATAGAAATAACTGTAACATTATAAAGGCATTTACTGTTGCTTTTGATCAATTTAATGCTTCCTTGCTGATCAAGTATAAATTTGTTTCAAAGAAAAATAATCGTACTGACCCCAAAATTTTGAATGGTAATGTATATACACTATAATTTCATTGAACACAATAAGTAGCAGCACAATAAGAAAGTAGTTTTGATGGATATCACTTAGAAAACTAGTTGAACAAGAGCCGTTATATAAACAAATTATAGTTATATTTTCCATATCAAGGGTCTTTTCAGCATTAGAGTTAGCATTCGTTTTTGAGGTGAAGAGTAAAGACAAATAACAAATAATAAATAAATGTGCTCAAATATGTTTTTCTTGAGCATCATATAAACTGAAATATATAATAGTTACTATTTTTCCCCTATTCAGCAGAGACATATATTTGTCCATCTGGGAACAGATACGCTCTTTCTCGCACGCTGATGACCAAACTGAAAGTGCGACAGAGTAGGTTTAGAGGTGCTCTCTCCAACATCTGTGCAACAGCAAACAGCTGGTATTATCTATTCTGCGGCTTTTTTTTTTTTAAAGCCTTAGGACTAGGGCCAGGATTACACTGCAATTATGCTTCATCTACAGCAGCTGCCTGCGGGACAGTAGAGAGAGGAAAGAGGAAAACTGTTTTCTTTCCTGACACAGCTAAGCTTCAGTAGAGGACAATCTAGCTGCAGACAGGTGTAGAAAACACCTCCTAATCTAAATGATACCTAAATAGTTTTTCATCTTGAGACCCCAGTGCAGGACATCTGTCATACTGGGATAACCTGCTGGAAAAACACATCCTCTACATGAATACAAAACAAAGTTTGCAAGCCTAGACTCAAAGGGTGTTGAATTCCATTTGGAGGTATTAGAAACTCTCTGCGCTGAGAAGGGGCACATTTTTCAGCCAGACATACAGTAGGCTGGAATTCCGAGAATGTGTGTCTCCCATTTCCTTCTTAAGAATGGCTAGACTAGATGCCATTTATACCAAGGCTTTCGAACACCAGCCCAACCCTCCCAATAAAGAATATATTTTTCCCGAAGCTTCTGGACCATCGCATTTCACCCTATTTGGTAGCCTGGTTGAACCAAGGAAGTCTCACGGAAGCGGTCAGCGCTATACATTAATCAGGGACATGTGATGTGCTACATCATTTGGTGTTATTCTGAACCAGAAACACATTTTGAGTTTTGTGTGCTGAAGAAAAAATTCAAGTATCTGCTTACTAAAGGCATAAATATGCTTTGACTCCAAAGCGTTTTATTAAATGGTGGCGGTCATGAAAACTTAAGAACTAACAATTCTCATATATTTATTTACTTACTGACCTGTTCAAAAGTTTGGGGTCAGTAAAATGTTTCAAGTCTTATGCTCACGAAGGCTGCATTTATTTAATAATAATAGTATTATGAAATATAATTTTAATTTAATACATTATATTATATTATATTTAGTATATATTTTTAATTTTCAGCTTTTCTTATATGCTGATTTGGTGATCAAAACATTTCTTATTATTATCACAATTGAACATGGTTGTGCTGCTCAATAGTTTATTCTTGAATGAATATTTTGGACTTTATTTTAATTTGATGAATAGAAAGTTCGGACATTGTGTGAATCAGAGGTAAAAAAAAAACTATATAAATATTGTTCAGTTTCTTGAACAGACCGATCGTTTTGTGTCTTTACACATCAGTGTATCGTCACGAGCCGCAGGGTTTAATATGGATTTGTCTGTGCATGTTTTTTTTCTCTCTCATAGATTCTGTTACCATTGCCAAGCATTGTATGACTGAGAGACTGCAACGCCTGAAGCTAAAAATCATAATTTGTGTTCTACTGAAGAAACAAAGTCACCTACATCTTGGATGCCCAGGGGGTAAGCACATAAACATAAAATTTTCATTTTTGGGTGAACTATCCCTTTTAGGTAAATAAAAAGTTTTTGAATTTCTTTGTCGTTTTTTTCTTTTCAAAAACAGCAAAATCCAAAATGGTCAAAAAGTTGCCCATTACAACTTACATGTCTCATTCTGATGGAGCATATCACATATATTCAGCTACTGTACAAGACAGAGAGGTAAGGCCACACAACCCACCAGTGTCCTGTTGTGCTTTGTTTTTGGTTAATGATTTCCCCAGGCCTGGGTCTGCTGGAACTGTTGGTCGCCGTCCTGCAAGAAATCAAAAGAGGCTTGTTCAGATGCGAAATATGGAAAACAAACAGGCAAGGCCACACAGCACAAAGGCTAACAAAGAAAAGCAACCGCCCTAAGCTTCTCCTAGGACCCCACAAACTCCTTCCTTCATTGGAGCTTTTCCTTTAGTCTTGATGGAAAGCTAATCTCCCACATCCCAATACCAACCCTACAGCGAATAAGCTGTTTACAAAGAAAACACAGATAACTGTCGGATAAGCACCGCTGCGCCCTTTTCTAAAAACACGGTGTTCTCCTTTTTAAGTGTGGGTTGGTACATCTTCTGTTACTATCATCTTGTTCAATTCCAGTGCTGCAACAGGTATTAACATGTACATTCCTGAAATGTCTCAAATCAATGCATCATTGTCACCACTAAATTATAAGGCAACGGTAAAGACCTGAAGCTAAAAGAACTGCTCTCAAAAATAAACAATCCTACTTTTTTTTTTTTGGACTAGCAACACTAGGTGGCAGGTCTTAACCTCTGGGGTTAATCTGGTTATGTAATCAGATTTCAACAAGACCTTTTTGGGGGGGAGGGTGTTGATGTCATAATGTTTCAATTTAAGAGAGAATGGATGAACTCAGATGTCACACAGACTAAAGGCAAGAAAGGGAAAATCTAGGTTCAGGGAGTATATAAATAGAAGTGGAGGCGCAGGACGTGAAGACAGGCTTCTGACATGCCAAATTTGTGCCTGATTAGCTCAGGTCAGAGATCAGACTATCTGTTTGCTCAAAGGAGTTGCTCCAAACTCCCACACTGGGAGAGCAAGTGCCATATGACTGAAAGCACTTAACCCTACACAATTATAATGCTGGTCCATACAGTAATACTATGCTTTACTAAAAACACTTACTTTAAAAGCAGCTTTGAAAGAAGCTGAAATAGGCTACAGAAAAAAAAAAAAAAAAAAATATATATATATATATATATATATAAAGTTTCTGGCTTAATTATAACCCACACCGAGCAGCACTTAGTGCTAGAATATATACATAAAAGGAAATGTGAATTTTTAGATGCCACAATGAGTTTGCCATAACAGTTAACAATCATTTTGAAAGCAGAGATTTTTGTTTTGTCAAAGAACAACAAAACCCAAACCAGTCAACCAGTTTTGAAAAAAAATTTGTTTGTATCGCAAAGTGGCTCAGTCTAAATTACAGTTCATGTTTTTTTTCAATAATTGTACAATATAAATTTATATAAATCATTAAATCAACTTTTATATAAAAAGCATAATGTAAATAAAAATTATAAAATCTTATTAATCATAAACGTTCAGATTATTAAAAATAATGCGCATGTCCGTTTGTTAATAGTATATGAAATCACGACTAATCAACCACTGCATAGCTTATGGTTACAGCAGTGTAAATTCGTATTTGTTTTTATATACACATCAGGTTAGATAGAATGGCCTTTGAATATTGTCTCAGACAAAGTTCACAGGATCAAAAAAGCTTTCGAGAACCACTAGTTTAGAGAATGTGTATATGTGCACATATGCATGTGGCCTTTCCAATAAATACTCATCTTCTATTCAACAACTCAATCCAGCTATTCTAATCAAATCAGACGATTTCCAGATGCATTTCTTTTGCTTAACATTGTGGGAAAAACCAAGTAGTTAAACAAAACAAAACAGTTATAAGGCATGTATAGACCAAGCTGTTTATACCTGCTCTCAAAAATAAGCTGTGGCTAAACTTTTGATTCTGTGCTGGTGTGAAACACACTTCAAAGCCTTTTTGGTCTTTTATTTTTGAGAGCAGGTCTGTTGTCAGCTGCACAGCAGTTACATGAATAGACGCCTTTGTGTATGAAAAAAACAAGATTTTTTTCAATGGACAGTACCACTAATGCACACTGTTCTCCTGCCGACACGGTATGAATGTATGAATGAAAACACACTGCAGTGACTGCAGCTGAACGATCCACTAAAAGTATGAAATTATGACAAAGTTGTGGTACTCTGTCTATTCAGCAGTGATGCTAGATTCACAGAAGGTTTAGCTTCCTCTGGGGAGAGCAGAGGGAAAACGGAGGGGCTTTTCCTTTAAAAGGCTTCGTCTCAAATTGCCAATAGAGTCCTTGTTTTAATTACAACTCTGGCATGGATGCTTTCTAGATATAGATAACAGATCTAAAGCCACTGAGTTGAAAGCCAACAGTATTAGCTCTCTGATAGCTGAAATAAATCTCCATCAGGGGTTTTGGGTGTAAATTTATCTGACATCCAAACTCATCCCATCCCGCCACGTCCAGGTACAAGATCTGAAACAGGGCATTTTTTATGACCTTGTATTCATTTAGAGATTACATGGAATATAAGCACTTTAAAAAAATCATGTAATGCTACAGAACTATTTAAGTGAAACACAAAAACACCTAGAAAGTGATAAAAAATGACCTTGGCACTAATTGGCAAAAAGTAATAACAAAAATGGCTCAGAAAGGTATTTCTGAGAAAAGCTTTGCTTTCCTTTTTTTTTGTATTTTTATGTGGGCAGTTCACATGAAATTTTGTGTGTGTATATATATATATATATATATATATATATATATATATATATATATATATATATTTATAAAAGGAAAATATATTATATTTATATTTAAGGAAAATATATATAATATATATATAATATATATATATATATATATATATATATATATATATATATATATATATATATTATATTTAATTTATATATATTCCCTCCCCCTCAATTTATATTTGATTTAATGCAATGAAGAAAAATCTAAACTAAATCCAAATAAAAACCAAACTACAAACTACAAAAATTATTTTTTAAATACAAGTAAAATAAAAAAAAGAAAGAAAATATTTCCAATTTTTGGTTGGGAAAAGAATAAATAAAAAAAATATATATTGAAAATGTAATTTATGGGATTTTTTCGTCCTCTCTAAGTGTGTGTTTTAAGATTCCTTGAAATACTGTGCTTAATTACACAGGCAGGCTAGTGCCTGTTCTATTTTGGGCCTGCTGATTTGTGTCTGCACACGTTTTCTTCAGAACGTGCAAGAATCCAAAAGTCTGTGATTTCCCTCATTTTGGGGACAATCAACAGCTGCAAATATCAACAACACATAAAGCAACCTGACGTGACAGATTCACATGAAGCAATTTAATTTCACACAAATAAAACAAAAGCAGCACAACTACAATTTTGATCACACCGCATCTGATGTCCTCTGATCATCTAAACCATACCAACCTCACACACTCCATGAATGTGCTGAGCTTCATAAGGAATCTGCATGGCAACATCAAACACTTCCTAAATCCTGGCTGCAGATCTTCTACCACACTCAGCAGCTTTCACATAAACACACATAACGACAAGTAGCAGACATTCCAAACTGGACAGCCAATCAGAGGCTTGCGTTTGAATGAAGCCTGCATTTACAGTCAGGAGTTGTAAAATGCTCTATATAAAACTCAGTCTGTCTGTCCCTTTCCAAGTGATTTGGCTGCTCTTTTATTTTGATTTGCACTTGTGATTACACACGCTGCGCAGGCATGCTGCCACACTTCCACGTGGAACTAGCCTCGCAGACACACCCCATGAACTTTATCACACATACACCACATTAGTGAAAAAAAAAGAAAAAAAAAAAAACCCTTAAAGCACACAGCAATTATTTCAATCTAATCAGAGGCAGGTTTCGGTTTGCTCATCTAAGACATTTACTGGTGTTTATTTCCAGGATGCTCGATATATTAATAAGCACTGGATTAAAAATACATTACTTAATAAAATAAATAATAATTAAAATAACTGAATGATTATTTTTATTTTTTAAATTCTGTTTTAATGGTTTAATTTAATTTTAGTAAATCTTTTGATTTATTAAAATCTTTCACATTTTAATAAATACATTTGGTGTTGTATGCTTTAATTTGTCTGGATTCTTTGTTTTATTATTTTACACACATTTATTCTCAAAAATAGTGGTAACCAAATGAATGCATAAAACAATTTAGGTAATATTTTAAAATATAATCAAATGAAATCTGCACATTTTTTGGCAAACAACATGAATTACAACAGAAATGGTACTGTTTAAATTAAAACAGATGAAAAAAATCATTTGATATTCCTAAAAAATAATGCTATAATAAACTGTATCATCATTACTTTGTAAAGTAAATTGTACTGTATAATAATAATAATATATTTTTGTCATGATTTTATTTTGGGGGGATTATAGTGACCTTTGTGTTTGTGTGTATGTGACAATAGTTTTAATCAAATAAATGGTGAAATACTTGTGAGCGTCCTCATATAGTAAGACAACTGAAAACACCACAAACATAACAGATGCTTGAGGATGACTTCATATTTCACTCGCAGTCTATTCACAGACACTAGTCCACTTCACAATTTGATATGGTATAAAGCCCTACTTTTGATTTAATCATCCAAACTTTGGCAAATTCCGTGACATTCTGTGCTGTACAGTAAATTCCATTTTTATGACTAGATTCCTCAATCCCGTCTGCCCTACAGACAGAAGACCGCCGGACAGCGTCTCCTCTCTCATGAACCACAAGTGTGTGGGAAGGAGAGTTCAAGCATGAGTTTAACCTTCAGAACATAGTGTACAGTCGTCTGTCAGTGAGCTATGAGAAAGCGACCGAGCAGAGAAAACCAAACCCTGAGATGGGGGGAAAAAGACTCTGAAAGCTTATGTCATACTAGTGAAACTCTACAAATCCATGTCATTACTGGAAACTAATTCAGAGCATTCATCTGTTCTCTAATAAGCTGACGCAGGTCTTGCATGAGTATTGTTTGATTAATAATGCACTTTGAGGATGATCCGAGAGTTTTGATCTAAACTGTTTGGGCCGCCACTCCGCAGGAGACGCGTCAGAACCCAATCCAATGGGAACATAACTAATGCGCTACCTCCAGCGAGAGGTGTAAGATAGAGAGGAAGAGAGATAGAGAACAACAGGCTTCTCTTGTTTTGGTTCTAGACCTTGCACTTTCCTCTTTGGGTCAATCCCAAACTCCCACGGCCAGGGGCCTTAAGCTCTTTAGATCATTCAAACACAAACACGGACGCCCCTCAGGGACACCGGCACACGGCGCACATCCTGTAGATGGCTCTTTCAAATATCTGTGGTTTGTTTGGTCTGGAGAACGGATGCGAAAGAGTGCATGATGGGAATTTAAGTCTTGAAATAAGGGCTTAAGCGTGTTGGCAACAGAGAAGCCGTAATGAAGTGCTTTCCTGAGGTCATTTCGAATAGGATACATCATGCCATGCGTATGGGTTCATTGCATTACACTGAGGACACTTTAATGATTAATGCTGCTAGTATAAGAGGCTGTTATCTGGAGGGTTTACAGCCGTCTGAGGGAAAGGCAGTACCAGGGGAAAGGGAAGGACACGTATGGTTCGATCTCCCCTGCTGTATTTCATCCTGCGATATTCCCATCTGCCCTCCCCTGCACTTATGGTACATTCCACGTCATATGACCTTCCACCCTGACACCAGCCACCACTAAGCCCTCCATGCTGCCTCTGACTAAAGGACAAAATATACACACACATCATAAACATGCAAATAACACCTTCGTAATCCACCACACAAGCAGAGGCTAAAGTAATGTGACATCTTTGGAAAGCAATGTGCATGTGTGTAGACACACACACACACACACACTAAAAAGGCAAATATAAAAAAAAGTGATATTTAAATATATTTTTATTTTAACCAGCAGGGTTGTCACAATACCAACTTGTCATTACTTGATCATTAAAATACCACAAAAATAAAGTAAAATATTACTGTAATTAAATATCCAAAAATAAAACTATCATTAAAATGTGTGTGTGTGTGTGTGTGTGTGTGTGTGTGTGTGTGTGTGTGTGTGTGTGCGCACTCTACCATTCCAATACTCACCAAAAAAGTTAAATATTAATATAAATATTAACAAATGTAATATAACAAATAAATTAACAAATTATAATACAAACAAAATAAATTTACAACATTTCAATAAGTTAAAATATTAAAAATACCATAATCTGTTCATATTTATATTTGAAAACACAAATAAGGTAATAAACGGAGCAATTCCAAGAGGGTCCTCGCACCACCAGTGCTTGGGCCCTAATTATGAATGCTGCGAAGGAACAATTAAAATTATTAAAACAACTTAAAATATTGAAAAGTTAATATTAAAAATCATTTTATGGTTTATGTTAAGAAATAAATATAAAGTTTATATATGCATAGATAAAAATTTCTAATTTAAAATAGTGCTGTCAAATTGATTTATCGCATCCAAAATAAAAGTTTGCGTTTACACAATGCATGTGCACTGTGTATATTTATATTTATATATAAATATACACACATTATGTATATATTTAAGAAATGTATATACATATATACACACACACACACACACACATACATAAATATATATTACATACATATATGTATGTGTTTAGATTTACATATACATATAAATATACACAGTACACACATATACAGTATTGTGTAAAAAACTTTTATTTTGGATTAATCATGTTTAATTAATTTAAATGTGAACAAATTTGTATGCTATTGCAGATAGATAGATAGATAGATAGATAGACAGACAGACAGATAGATAGATAGATAGATAGATAGATAGATAGATAGATAGATAGATAGATAGATGTTAATATAAATGTTACAAAATGATATGTATTTTTACATATATTACATATTTGCCTTTAAAACCCTCCAAAAATAATAATAAAAAAAACATACGTTTTGAATTAAATTATTTACAGCATGTTTATTAGAGACAATGCATTTCACTAAATCAACCAAATCATTCACCAAATGATGATGCATTTGACATCCTAATACACACGAATGCAATTCAAACAAATCATCTGCTATTAATCACATAGAAGCTCAAGTTTAGACATTGTAAATTTCCTTTGTGTGGCTTGCATACGCAATTCCACGTGTGTGCGTATAAAAATTCAGCCATGGTGTCATTACAAGGGCATGGCTCAGGCCCAAGCCAAAGAGTCGATTCAGCCGGGGAACAAATGCATCATGAGCAGCAATCAAAAAGGAGGCAAGAGAATAGGCAGAGCATGAGTGAGATAGCATAACAGACAGAGAAAGTGTGCATGTTTGTCTGAAGGAAGAGACAAGGCCACGTTGAATAGCAAACCACAGCTGGGCAGCTCTCGGCCGTAGGTTAGCTCAGGGTTAGGGGCGGGGCTGGGCTGGGCTGGGGGTGGTGGGTTACAATGCAGCCAGGCTTGTCAAAAGTATAATTTATGGCAGGGTGTCCAGACGCACAGACCGTATGTGTGTAAATGTGGTGATTGTGTTCATGACAGAGAGGAGAAGAGAGAGCGAGAGACAGAGAGGAAGAGAGAATTTGGGGTTTGTGCGGTTGGACCAGTTTCGAGAATCTCTGCTGTGCTGGCACGAGATAAAACTACTTGTATGTAAATACAGCTAGAAAAAATATCATTAAAATACACAAAGCAGTGAAGAGCCTAAATAAAATCCCATCCACTGGTTGGAAGTACCCTTCCCCCAGCCCTTCAGCAAGGTTATTATTAAAGAGTTATTGACAGGAAAACTGACTGGCTGTTTGGAATAGTGAATCCTTGTTTAGCTTTTACAAATGGATGTACAAGAAACAGACAAAGCTGCTAATTAATCCAGTTACAATGTCTGCTTTAAATATACCATACCATTGTAGAGGAAAGACCAAGTGGGCTTAAATCTCAGCTGTGGTCATAAATAATCATTAAGACCCAGACTAAGATTAAGAAAAGGATCCAAACTAGGATTTGACCTGCTTTAAAACATACTGATCTGCTTCAGTGAATGACAGCAGAAGCTCTGGTAACCTTGGCCGCTTTGAATGGCCAAAAACCACCCAGGTGCCCATATGACTGACAGGTAAAGCAACCAATGCGCCATGTTTAGGGCTGTGGGAATGCCCCCACAATCACATACTGTACAGTATATATTATCTATATCGCCATATTGCAATAGCAAAATTGTCTCGATATTATCGTGGTCACATGATGATATGAAACGATAGGTCTTGTGGTTTTTAAAATATATTTGTTTTGGGCCATTATGCTTTGGCACAGTATCTATCAAACGAACTAAAACTGAAAGCACTATATGGATTAATCCCTTCATCAAGTCTGTTTTTGCTGAGTGTGTTTTTGCAAAGTGCACACAATGTTCATGCGATCAGCTTGTGATCCGCTGTTTTCCGCTCCTCAGAACGGTTCCGTTCACAGTGAATGAATGCAGTGAATTATTGCATGTGCTGTGAGTTTAGCGTGCGTTTGGGAATCCAACAGCCACCAGTTAGGCTTTATTTTTTCGGCAGATAATTACAGCATTTCACTAGATTTGTAGTGAGATGTGTTTTTGTAAGCCTGTTTTCATTGAAACTGGAGTTTATCTTCAAAATAAAAGCTCTTTTGCCGTTTCCATTAAAATAAAAGCTTAAAAGTGCAGTATAAATTGCTGACAGCTAGCGGTTTAAATGGGTAACGTTACTGCAGTCCAAATTCAAAATATCTCTTTCAAGTTTAGAAATTAGAAAAGAAGAATTGTAATTTCCCTACTGTAGTGTAAAGCAAAAATAATATACCTATGAAATATTCATTGTCATTTATTTTACAGTGCAGTTGTTTTACAACCTATGCCTACTACTGTCATTGTTGTTGTTATTAATATTATTATATTCAAATTGTTTGGATTCCTAAAACACCAATGTGAATGTAATGTAGACTGAGACAATATATCACAAATAAAAAGAGGGTAGAGTACCCTTTAAAGTTTAGGTACAAGTCAATTCACTGAAGGTTTTTTTTTTTTTTGACTTAAGTTGTCTTAGTTAAGAAACATGGGCTGGAGCTCTTAATTTTGAATTGTCGAAGTGCACTAGATGGAACCATTTAACTTTCAAATATACAATATTTAATATTTTCCCAATTCTTCATTTGTCTTTTTTTTTTTTTTTTTTATATCGCAATAAATATTGTATCGTCGACTTCATATCACAATAATATCATATCGTGAGATTTTGATATTGTTACATCCCTACTATCCAAAGCTCATGACCATTGGTGAGGTAACTGATTAATTGGTAAACTGACTGCTTTTCATAGCAACATGCTAACTTCAAGCTCTACCTTAATCAACTTTGTGGCATGTGAAGTTGTTGCCTATGCTTATGCTCAGGTTCCATGACATTATGAATGCTTTCAGAAGCCATAGTAAATACTAGGTAATGAGGCAGCTCAAGTTTTTGGAACAGGGTAACAGGATCTGTTCCAAAACTTAGTGAGCTGCCTAGTGCCTACAAGAACATCTGTCCTCTATGCCAGCATCCTAACTGAAACAGAGCCTCATAAGTGTCCAATTTGGAACTTACTCCATAGGCAGCAACCCAAATTGTGCTCTGCACTACAGAAATCATCACAGTGCGTTATGGAATTGCTTTCCGAGGGAATATATACAATTCCATTAAACTTTATTTAATGGGCTATCTTTGGAGGCAGCCAATGAAGTATCTACCATTTGGAACGATCTTTGCTTTGGTAATGCACCAATTTCCTGCGAATTTTAGCTAAAATGTACCAGCCCGGAAGTTTCTGGTGATCCTGAAGACCTTGATAAACTGGTTTAAATGTGTTCAGTTAGGGTTGAAGTTAAACTCTGCTAGAAGGTGGCCCTCCAAAAGGAGGACTGCAACCATTTAATTGGCCAAAGAAACAGACAGAAATTTTTTGATGAATATGACAGCTGCAGTATCTGGTCTGGTTGTCATGCTAATTTTTGATGAGGCTAGTCACTACCAGGGGATGCTTAAAGTCTGTCCTCCCTGTCCAAACATTTTAACCTCTGTCCACTGGGACGCCTGCAGCGCCTTGAGCGACCAGTCTTCCTCACACCCCTCACTCAAGCCACTGCGTCAAGCCTAATTATCTTCCCACCACTGTGATGAGGACAAACACTGCTGCAAACAACCAAATTCTCATCAGAGATCGTGACAACACAAGCAGTTTCCTCAGAAGACGTCCCTGGCTCTGGATTATCTGCTTGATAGCTGTCCTAACCAGACCTTTGTTGAAGGAAAATAAAAAAAACTCACATCAAGCGCTGTCACCCTGAGTGCATTAACCCTGCTTCACTAGGCCACTGTATTAGATGGTATGCTTTCACGACTCGCCTCTGGGAAGCATCACAGCACCCAATAAAAATCCATGCTCATTCACACATCCGTATCAACTAAAGAGGGCGAACAGGGTCATGTGACCATCACAGAGCCACCATATGGAGTGGAACGTCAAAATCCACTAACCAGTATCGACATTATAAGGAAAACAAGAAAAGATGACTGACAAAGAAAGGAAGCCTAGGTGGGTAGGACAAGCTGAACTCTATAGAGGGATTACCGTGACCGTCCAATGGAATCAATGAAAGGAACCAGCAGAATGAGCATGAAAAAAGGGGAAAAAGGCCTGCGGGAGGGAAAGACCCAGAGATAGCAGCCATCACACTGTTATATAATTACAACAGTCATTAAAGCCAATTCCAGATTGTAAGGGGCTTGAAGTTTATGGAATAATTCCGCCTCATCTGAGAAAACTTTGACCATTATTATTATTATTTATATCGGTTCAACTTGATACAGGATTCAAAGCTGAAAAGTATTGGTATTGGGGGAAAAAAGCCACAGTGCTACTGATAGTGTAAACACAGATTTCATATTCAGTTCTTAGTGAACACTCTTACATGCATGTCAGCGCATACTGTAAACACACATGCACTAGATGATCCAACAGTTGGGCCGAGGAAGTATCTATTGACTGTTCCTTGGAAAACAGAGACACATATGCACACAAAACTATAGGATACTTGTTTGTGTGAATGCAAGTGTGTAGGTTCAGTCATGGGGACACTGTTCAGAACAGACTGGCATTCAGATCCCACTGCTTGCATTCTAGGGTCGGAGTGTGACAACCAACAGCAAGTTGACCAAAAGTAAAAATGAAAACTGTGTCACTATTCGCTCACTATCATGCCAAAACCACCATATAACTCAATGGTAACACTTTATTTTAAGGATCAGATCTCACTACTAACTAGCCGCTCATTAGCATATTGGCTGTTTTTCAGTGCTTATAAAACACATATTAATGCCTTATTCTGCATGACCATATTTTAGATCCCTAATCATACCCCATACCTAAACTTAAGGGTGCTGAATGTAAGTTTTTGACTCTACTAAAGCATAAAATTACCATAATATGTTTGCAGATATTTAAGAAACATGCTAAGTTAACATGCTTGTTTATCTGAAAAACAATGCTGCAGTCAGTTATTCTCCTTTGAAAATGTTGGTCTCTGTTTTGGTTTGTGTTACTCACCCACTGCCAGTTTACCCAAATGTAGTTCAGCACCCCGGGTTGCCAGTTGGTGGAAAACACAGCGTATTACATTTCTATCATCGTCAAGTGCATTGTTCCTGTTGGTGTCATCAATCTGGCAACCTGCGTGTGCATCAAGTTCGAGGAGGAGGGGCCGGGTGAAAAAAACCCTCTCCAGTATTTTGAATTTGGACTGCAATACCTAGTTCAACCACTCTGTGTCAATCCTACATACAGCACCTTTAACAACTACCTTACTAACTATCAATAAGCTGCAAATTTACTGCAAGTTTATTGAGGCAAAGGTCATAGTTAATAGTTATTTAGTGGTGTGAACTGATCCCTAAACTAGTGTGACCAACTCAACTATATTCTGTATAAATACACTATATAAATATATGCTATATAAAAAGCTCTATATTCCTGGATCTAAAGACAAGACATCGCCCCTTGATACAGCTATATATTATAAAATGGAGAGAAATTATGTGAATGCACAATACACATACTCAGTAAGATTTTTTTTAAACGGTTTTGAAAAAGTCTCATGCTCAACAAGGCAACATTTATTTTATCAAAAAACAGTAAAACAGTTAATATTGTGAGATATTATTGCAATTTAAAATAACTGTTTTCTATTTTAATATATTTTAAAATGTATTTTTTTGTGTGATGGCAATGCTGATATATGATCCTTCAGAATTTTTTGATTTTTTTGTGATTTGAGATAACTGTTTTCTATTTTTCTAAATATTATACTTGTCTTTACTGTCACGTCCGATAAATTTAAAGCATTCTTGCTGAACATAACTATTCAAAAAAATAGATACTTAAAGTTCCTCATTTGTGTTCCAAATTCATGATGAATAAATAATGACAGATTTTTCTTTTTTGTGTGAAATATTCCTTTAAGTCACTGTCACTGTAGACTGTCCTTTAGATGCCTGAATGATGAGCATTAATTTAGTTGCTTCCTAAACTCATCTTCTTGGAATGTGTTCAGTGATGCAGAATAAGTCTGGTGTTTCTTGCATTCTTCATTGGAGCTGAACAGCTGACAGTGTCCTAGGCGGCTGGTAGCGTGCAATATCTCTTCTTTTAACATGATTTGTCACTGTCCTGCAATGTGACTGAAAATAATGGTTCATTTAGTCTCATATTAAACCAGATGGCACCAAGTATTCGTCCATGCCAAAGTTCTCACCTATCCCTCCCAGAGAGCGTTCCATTCTATATGCAGATAGAAACACACCAAAGTACACAGAAAGAGAAGATAACGAATAAGGACAGAGAGAGCATAAATTTATTCCTATCGAAACATATTCCTTTCAAAACGTACAGACCATCCACCCAGAAACCCGTCAGAAACACAGCTAGTCGTGACAGCCAGCTGGCTAAAACTGCAGTCCACCAAGAGCTTTTTTTAACACCAGTGACAATACATCCTGACTGCACTGACAGGCTCCTTGCACCTCCATAAATTTATCTGTAAATGTGTGTACGTCCATGCGAGCAGGACAGTACATCACAGTACACTATACTTATGTCTATGTGCCTGCTCTCTGCTGCTCCATGTGACAGCTCAGTCACATGCAGTAAATCCACACACAGTGAGAATGTGCGAAAGACACCCAAAGCGTGAGTGACAGAGAAAGAGGGTGACAAAAATAAGGGAAGTGCACCCCAATCCAGCTTTGTAAACCAAACATCATAGGGTGAAAAAAAAAAAAGCTGTCCTCACCTCATTTACATTCGCTGACTAGAACGCAGAAGGCTCTTCAGGTCTCTCTCAGCCTATAGAAAGACACGCTGTGTTCTGCAAAGCTGTCAGACTTTCAAAGATGCATTCTCTCTCTGCGTGTTCTACAAAAAGTTCAGTTCCACAAATGGCAATTTACAGCATGATTATAAGGTGGCACGGTATAATGGCATGCATCCTTCCCAGGGTTGGGTAGCGCTACTTTTAAAAGTAATACTTTACGAGTAATAATGTAGCATAAAACTAAGTAATCTGTTAGGGATGCATCAATATTAAAATTATTACCAATTTCGATAAGCTGATATATATTTTCATGTTATGGCTTAAAACCATCAAATGGCTGCTATTATTATTGTTGTCGCTGTTATTATTTTCAATTTTATCTAAAAATTTACACGAGTAATGAGTAATTTTAAATGCTACAAGTGCATTTAGCCATCACATCATTATAATGTAATGTGTAAAAAAATGTCGTTACACTAAAGATTGCATTCAACCGTGTTATTAAATGATTTATGCTTTTAAAGGGATACTCCACCCCAAAATGAAAATTTTGTCATTAATCACTTACCCCCATGTCGTTCCAAACCCGTAAAAGCTTTGTTATTGTATTCAACCGTGTTATTAAATGAGGAGGCCTGTGACTGTCCCATAGACTGCCAAGTAACAGTGTCAAGGTCCATAAAAGGTATGTAAGTCGTCATCAGAATACTCCATCTGTCATCAGACGTGCAATCTGGGTTATATGAAGAGACGGGAACACTTTTTGTAAGAGAACAAAACAAAAATAAAGACTTTATTTAACAATTCATTTGCCAACAGTCTCATCTGTGTCTCTCCATATCACTGTATGCTGTGTATGCTCTTCTGTATCATCCACACCACAAGGATGCGCTGTTTCTACGTGTATTTAGCTTTGATTTGAAAGAAAACAGTGCTGTATTGTGGCACAGATGAAGTGTTCCCGTCACTCCATATAACCTAGATTGCACGTCTGATGGCAGATGGGAGTATTCTGATGGCAACTTTCATACCTTTTAGGGACCTTGACACTGTTATTTACTTGGCAGTCTATGGGGGACCAGTCAGAGGCCTCCTGGTTTTCATCCAAAATATCTTAAATTGTGTTATGAAATCGAACAAAGCTTTTACGGGTTTGGAATGACATGGGGGTAAGTGATTAATGACAAAATTTTCATTTTGGGGTGGAGTATCCCTTTAAAGATTAACTTTAAGTGAGAGTTAGATAATGGCAAATGCAATCTAAAAGTAAATTATAATGCAAGGTTAAGTAAACAATAGTAGTTTATTCTATATTTAATTTTTTTGGACCAATAAAAAAAAAAAAAAAAAAAATAAACAATTGAATAATAGAAGAAAAATACTAATAAATAAAAAAGGAAGAAAAAGAAAAAAAAATAAAAAACACAAAAGTACAATAGTAGTTTATTCTATATTTAATTTTTTTGGACCAATAAAAAAAAAAAAAATAAATAAACAATTGAATAATAGAAGAAAAATCACACAAAAAAAGGGAAGGGGGCAAGGTGTTTTTGTTGTGGAGAAGAGTTTTGTGTTGTGTGTGTATGGTGTGTTATATTTTGTAATATAAAACTGTGTTATAAGGCTCTGCTCGCATCGCCCAAGCTGTTTGCTGCCCCAGTAACACCGAGTGGCAGCCTGTGTGCCATCACACACCAGTGAGGAGCCTTTGTCCAGAGCAGAATCAACACCAGTGAGTGTACAAGAGAAAAACAGTGAGGGTCTGTATGGAACACACTCACAAAACACTCTTTGTTTTTAAGCTAGAGGTTAAAGCCACTTCAGTGGGATGTGTGATGGAAAAAAAGAGGGTGAGGGAGCAAAGAAAAGCTAACATATGAGCGCAGTTATGAGGGCCATAAGACTCCAAAAGTGTTGCTTTACAGGTCCCCTGAGCCAATAACTAGCTACAGCTCTCTGAACTCAGGAGCAAACCCTAAATGTTGACCGTGTTGGACTTCACACATAGCCTGTGGGTCAATAACACGACATAAAAAAAGAGGCATTAAAATACTATTAATACACACATACAAGACATCTATACACCTAAAAGAAAACAAGTACTTTGTTCTGTTTATTATAATGTCTTAGAAATAAAATTTACAAAACTGCTTTACTGCTTATCTCATTAATTTAAACTTTTTAATGAACATTTCTCCCCAAAATGATATGAAAGCTGTCCAAAACCATAGGAAACCTACATGCATACAAAGAAAAGTATTTAGGACGTTTAATACAAATTCTTTTTGCAGTAGGGTCTGTATTCAAGACTCCCTTTCTCACCCCATCCATTAACCCCAACAGAAAGGGAAAATCTCCTCACCGGAGCAGGTAGGGCCACGATCACAGAGCAGGGACTCTGTGTACCTTTTCACTTCACCTCTTCATTAACCTCAACCTACAGGCCTACCAACCCAGTTTGACCAACTTAAACTGAGCTCTCTTGGGACCAGCATACAGTGTGAGAGAGAAACTAAAGGTGGAGACTGAAGCTGAGGGCTGAAGAAAGAGTAAAAGAGAGAGATCGAAAGTCCAGAACGTGACAAAGGCTTTTGGTAATGACACAGGATAGCATCAGTGAGAATTACCTGACCCGTCCTTGAGTGAACCAGACCAGCCGCCATCTTGAGCAACAGATACCTCCTATAGAATGATGTCTAAATGTCACAAACAAAAGCCAGATTGTCTGGCGTTAAAACAAGACTGAATGAGTACAATAAAAGGCTTTCAACTTAATAAAAGAGTCCTGTTATCAAACCAGGACCAAATGTGCCGTGTGCACATTTAACAGTTACTCGCCAGTTGGCCATTATCTTTATAAAGAACTTCAACATAATACATGGGCTAAATTGAAAGAAGAACAAAAGTCTGACCCTCATAAATGTAACTATTGTTCTTAATTCAAAATTAAACTACCTACTAAAATTCTACGAAATAAAACTCAAAAATTTCACCTTTTAAGTTGAAAACAATCAAGTATTTCTAGAACACCACCAGGTGCTGATGTGAAATACTTCTGTTTAAATATCCATTCAGTTTAATCAAGAACAGACAAACAGAGCACTCTGCATCACAAGTGAATTGCTGTACCAGGTGAGCTATAGAGCAAGTTTACCGTGTCAGAAAATCCATATGGAGCTGGTTATGTGATTTCAACGTCAATGTATAAGTTTAAAAATAATGCACTATGGGTGGTAATAACATTGGGCAGGAAACCGTGCAAAAATAATTCTGTAATCAATTAGTGTGAAAAGGAATTAAAGTTGTTGTTGTTGTAACTAGCAAAGGTGTTTATTTCAGCTAGAAACTATATGTATTTTGGGAGCGAAAATGTAGATAAAGGCACTTTTTTTAAATGAGCCTGTGCTGATACTAACGTGATGTGACACCAATCATGCACATCGATACGACATCACGACGAGGTATTAACTACACAAACTTGGAGGCCCTTATGACCTGCAAAATCAAGATCATGTCCAAAGCAGGGAATACTGTTATAATCAGAGAAGGCCTTTGTTATTTGAAGTGCTATCAGTCTTAACGTCTGCCATATGGGGGTCTTATACATATACATCACATCTCATTAAAGGACTCCCTCAGGCTCTCTGCTGTGTGGTCACTATTAAGTTCTGCATTGCCAAAGCACCATAACTGCCAATCTGTCAATTCTTTGTTATTAGTAGATACAGCTATGTAGGACTGCATTTTTCAGCTGGCCTTGAAATCTGTTGTACAACCACAATATCAAGCCCCTTCAAGCTCTATAGTTTCTCTGTATGTGTTTGGCTTTTCAGTGCTCATGAAAAAGCTATTGAGATTCTGCAGCAGTTGCTACAATCCAGATCTTTCCACTGTATATATTGGTATTTGGTCAATGCAAATGAGCTCAGCCGCTGCTCTGTTTATTTGGTTGCTAAATGCTTCTTCTTGGCACTCTCAGACAGGCTGTGAATGGTGGGTAGCAAATTTCTGAAAACAAGTTTAGCTGTCTGGCTACGATCACCAATTAGAGCAGCATGGGTCTGAGAAAGGTAAACAACTGGCATTTATATTTTACATTTTCATAGTTTGTAAATTGCATGGGATGTGTGTTTGAGTATTAAATTCAATCATAGTATTGTAACATTGTAGCAACCAGATCTTATTCGACCATCAAATGAACCATTCAATGGAAAGAGACATTAAGGAAACACTTAATGATGCCAGAGCTCAAGTGTTCTTTAAAAGGAAACAAAAACATTACTAAACGCATTTAAATTTAAAGTCTGAAGAGGCACAGGGCATCTGTAGGACGGGCTGCCGAATGACCTACATACAACCTACCAAGCATTTAAAAAGTGTGCTGTGAGTAAAAAATAGCAGTGACCAATTTATGGCGATAGTAATTCATCACATCAAAGCAATTCCATCTGAAATGCATTTGGGCTAGAGTGGGAAACTGATGCAATGGTTCATGGGGTGCTGAGAGAGCAGAAAGCCAGGTCAAAAAATAAAAACAGCAGTTTCTGAAATGACTGCGATTTACCATAAAATGCATAAATACAAAGTCATCAAATTTACGTTGAGGCACTGACCAAATTGCAATGAGTAGTTCATGTCACAGAGCACTCAAACGTACCAGAGGAATGGAATGCATTGCAGTGCAGTGCAATGCAGTGCAAAACAAAGCAGTGCAGTGCAATACAATGCAATGAAATGAGTGCATCTCTGGTCCAATTTTAAACACCAAAATGCTTTGAACACATATGTATTGGTAGCATTGGTGCTTATGCATCTCTCTCTTGCCTGACTGATGCCCAGTCTTCAAAGGAGTCTGGAGACCTTCTTTTCTACCCTCAGTATGTGCATACGAAACCAATCTTGCCCTTGGGCAAAGGTTCAATCAAATACTTTTTAAACTTACGTGGAGAATTTACTTGAGGCCATAAAAGCCATGTGTAAAGCACAGATAATGCATTTCCCCTCCCTTTCTGCCTGCTTTTCTTGCAATCTTGCTTAATCATTTAAAAAGTCATTCTTAGGCAGAATAAAACTTTACTAACAATGGTAGACAATTACAAGCTAAATTACCACTTGGTCCCATCAAATGAGTTTTATGCTGTGCTAAACCATTCTCAGCATGCCTTGACCATTTCAAGCTAAACCAGCTAGTGAAAAGCTGTACAAATGGGAATTATCCTCTCTCGGCCCAAAAAAAGGAAAGGGTTATAGTCGCCTTACTTGGATTAAGGCGCACTGCCTTGATGGCCAGAAGATACGTCACATTGGTTTACTCCTTTAATATGAAGATGACGTTAAGAGCTGCATATTTCAAAGAGCGCCTGAATAAACAAAGCGATTCAATACATTCAAACCAAAATAGTCTGTGCCATTAGTCGAAAAAGCCACACAAAGGCCAGCACTGAAAGAGAGAGCGAGAGAAAAAGATGAGAAAGAGGCAGATAATCAGATGGAAAAAGGTCATGGAGAGGTAGAGAATTAGAAGAGAAGAAGAGGCCGCAGGGAAGAGGAGGAGAAGCTGGATCCAGAAAAGCAGCCCTCCACACATGACATCTGTATAACAAATTTTTCCACTTGGGTTTGCCTTTTCTCCATCCGCTCTTCCGTGCTTGGAGGTAGAGCGACGGTAAGTGTGTGTGTTTGTGTCTGGATGTGGGAGGAAAGGACATATGAAGGCCAGAAGCGAGAGCTAACCCTGCACCTTGGGCCACCGCCAAATAACCACTGTCATATTCCTTTAATAAGATTTCCTATATTATGCCCAGTTGAGGAATATGCGCCTCATGTGGAGGAACTATGAGAAAGAAAAATAGCATGAACATAAGTTGCTAAATAAAGACAACAACTACCACAGGAACCTGAGATTATGGGCTTAACAGATTGAACAACTGGTGTAGTCCTTATTTATAAACATTTATTTAAGATAGAAAAGTAGATTTCACAATGTAGATTTGATCATTATTGTAGATTATATACAGACGCACTGTAATTTGTTATTTAATACAGTTGCTTATGTGTTTTGCCACATACCCTACCCTTTATAAATGACAGAAATATAGTAAATAGAGGAAAGGTTACACTGTACTTTTTGGAGAGCTCAGGACAGGTTGCCTAAAAAGTCAGCGGAGGCTGCTGATCCGCACTATCCCAGACGGGGTCTACATCCACATGTGGGGTGACAGCCTGAAAGCAGTGGGGCCCAGGGAGCAAAGACAAGCTGTGGTTGATTTAGGATTTTTGAGCTCAAGCCAACATTCCTAAGGGGAAGAGAGTGAAAGAGCAAAAAAAAAACTAGACTGAGCAAAGAAATAGAAGAATAAGAGGGAGGAAGAAGATAGAATATCTATGCATATGTACACATAGTTATGTATGACAGTTATGTATCAATGAGTGAGAAAAGGTAGGTCTGGATTTAATGTGGAGCAATACTGATGCTGGAAATCAGTAAATCCCAAAAGAGGTACAATCTCTTCTAGAGTAAGAGCAGCTGAAAGAAAAATAGAAAAAATATGGTGTGTGTGTGTATATATATATATATATATATATATATATATATATATATATATATATATATATATATATATATATATATATATATATATATATATATATATATTAGGGCTGGGAAAGTTAATTCGTTATTTTCGCGTTAATGCATTAATTGATTAGCGCCGACAA
Organism: Cyprinus carpio; assembly: GCF_018340385.1. Taxonomy (NCBI): domain Eukaryota; kingdom Metazoa; phylum Chordata; class Actinopteri; order Cypriniformes; family Cyprinidae; genus Cyprinus; species Cyprinus carpio. The sequence goes on from NC_056608.1 coordinate 12,663,147, forward strand.
TTATTGTATCGTGTGTCAGCGCAGTTTTTTATTATTATGAAAGTCCGTTGCTCTGAACACACATAAAGACAAACCATGGGTCACAGGGGGGTGGGATGCTGATCAGCACTGGCTTGGGATGGGTGTCTACTTTTGAATTCATTATTAGCGCCAAACAGGCTGGTCTGGGTATTTCAAAAACTGGATAGTGCTTGATTAACATTTTTAGTAATATTTTGTGTATTTTGTTTATTTGTTCAGGATTTTGATGAATAGACAATCGAAAAGAACAGCATTTAAAAACGTTAAATTTATAAATTGTAAACTTGTAACAAAGCAGAACTCTTTACTGTTTCTAACTTATTTAATGCATTAATTGAATGGAACACCACTATTTTACCTCCCACTGTTCTGTACAGCTTTGTAAAAAGGATCCTACCTCAAGTGATCCATAAAGAGGTTCTTGAAGTTGCTCTCAGAGCTCTCATTTTAAAAGAATCAAGCATAATACACTACTGAGAACATTCTCAGAAAACCATTAACATCTTTCTCTCTTTGCATGGGAAGGTCGTACTCATGGATCTGCTTCAGCAGCCCTGTATCAAGCTCTTACAAGAGCTTATGAGAAATTGAATACTGGTCTAACTAGAACGTAATAGTTCCCAGGCTCTGAGTAGCTCTCTTGGTTGACAGTTTGACATGAGTTTGCATATTCAGCATGGCGGGGAACACTCCACAATCCTACCATTGCAGAAATGTTCTGGGCCTGTAAACCTGACATACGGGTAAAGAAATAACCTACTTGGTGGAGTGCACAAGGCCTCTTCTATTCCCATCACTTTCAATAAAAAGGGCAAAACTGCATTAGCGACATGCACCGTAGGCTCCATGCAAGTCTGATCACATCCACCCTTCGACTCCAGCAGCTTATTAAAATGTATGTCTTTAAATTTACAAGAGCATACATTTATATATGCACACACACAGCACAGGAGGCTTGAAGGATATAAGAAGGATGTATGACGTCATATTTGTTTGCTATAACAAGACTATAACATGTTGACTGTACGCCAGCGAGAGATTATCAGACTTTGCATGCAGGGTATTTCAATGTTCTGCTCATTTCATTTCTTGGTAAAACGTTTAAAAATCTTCTCATGAGCTGCTGCAGTAATTTGCATGACATTTTGCATGCATGCCCTCTGGGCTTGTATCTCAGTAAATGCACTGACAAATACTCAAAAACAGCAATAACTCTGTGATGCTTTGGTAAAACTTTTGATTTTTGATTTGATTTTTCACAATTTAACCGCGTTGCTGCTATCGAAGAGTATTTGTTTTTATGGTTTAAATAATAAGACGCATTAGCAGGCTTACTGAAATTTCAATCAATACATTTCTGTGTAGAAATTCGAACTGAACAATCCATTTCTTTATAACCTGAAATTTGTTTTAAGTATATGGCTCCATTATGGAAATCTAGGCTATTATTTTAAAATAAAAATAAAAAAAAACATTTGCATTATATTAGGTCTGCCGTCAACTAAAGTCGTCATTAAAGTAGTCATTAATTTGAAGCATTAGTCAACTAATTGCACGTTTATTAATAAACCATTTAAATCATAATAATGAGCCTTTAATTGCCTACATTGTATAATAAGTGCTTGAGCGCATGCATAGTTAAAGCTGTAATTAATAAAAATAAAAATAATAAATGTCATAATAAAATAATGATGAATGTGTCAGGGAAAAACAGTAAGGAGGCTGCATTAACATTTTAATAATTCATTAATAAACTAGCACTTTATTCATTTTTTTGGTTTAAGAGATGAAGACTGCAACACTAACTTGTCATCTCCGCAGTATTGGATGCTCCTGTATGCATGTTTTATACATAATCTGATAATATTTGTTTTTCATTTGAATAAGTTTATTTGAAAGTAGACATTTCACTCTCTCTATATATATTTTTTATGTCTGTATGGCAAGTACACGCAGAGTTTCAGAGTTTCACGTTCAAGTTCAAGGAGACCGAGACGGCAGAAATTGCACCCTGTTTGCTTTCATTATTTTACAAAAGTGCAATGTTTTGTTGTTATTGTGAGTGCACACAGATAAACGTACTGTAGATTCTTTACAGATTCGAAAAATGCATTGCTCTAATTTGTATGACCAAAAATGAGGAAGTATTTTAAGAGCAAGTGAGCGCACCGGCGCCTCCATCTATCATGCAGTGAGCACTACTGTTCAGCTTCCACACTCCGCACAGATACTTAAATAGCACACATTTTTCTAGGTTAACATTAGATTGAGCGGCCATGTAAAGTTCCTAATACTTACATATTTCAGATGATAAGCCATATTTGAGATCGATGAATGATAGGCGAGCATTTGGATTGCCAATATGGATTTTTATTTATTTAATAATATTTTCTGCGACTAATTAAATTTTGGTCGACCAAACCTCTTCTGGATGACTAACGGTTAGTCGACTATTAGGGGTCAGCCCTACATCATATAATATATAAATTCAGTTTTATTTAAAAATATACACTGAAAAAACTGGTGTAGTAAAAATTTTCAAAATTTAATTGCTAATAAATTTCATAAACGGTTAGAAAAAGTAACACATGTGAAAAGTACTTTCTAGTGAAACGTACTGCAATAATCTTTGTTTTATTAAGCTTTTTGAAAATCATTCCTTTACAATGTCACTTTCAAGGATATAATAAGATGATTTTAATTTATTTTTTAATACAATGATGCTGTAAATAAATTATCCACTGCTTGCTTGCATTCTACTGACAGTGTAAATATAATTCCAATTTATAAATTAAAATATTAATCTTTAATGAAGGTAAAAACTTTGAAAAAGTGATATTTGGTAGAACTATGAGTGGGATGAGGCTTTGTGGTACACAAAAGCTGGTGTGTGTAACTGCACTTGAATACAAAATCAGCAAAAATGTATGCATTTATAGGAACCCTGGTTTCTTGTAAAGACCGTAAAGTGAATAGAAACAGTATAGTATAGATAGTAGGGAGAGGAGAAAAGTGAGAGATAAGAGAACATGAGATGAGACAACAGATGTCAGAGGCGAGGGGATGTGGTCATGATGAAATACAGGAGTGACAGGAAAGGAAGTGTAACAGAGCCCTTAAATCAGCAGACATCTACAGAGGCCCCTTCTATAGATTTGCTTATTTGTGAATGGCATACTTCACATTATCAGAGTACATAAGCAATTCTTGCGGCTTCCTGGTTATTCAATAATGACAGAAGTGGCATTATAGTAACATGAAAGTGAAAAAAAATGAAAATAACGATAGACAACAGAAAGGAAGATATTCCCTATACATTTGCTGTACAGTAGTAAAGATATTGAATGTATGTTGCTTTATTGAAATCTTTTGTAGCATAATGTCTAAGAGCAGAAAAAAAGAAAAGTAATGAACAAGAAGATTTAGAGCAGGGCAGACAAGAGTAAATAAATGTGTGCATCTGTCCTCTCTTCTTTCTTCTCAGCCCACTTTTTTTAAACCGCTTCTTTCATAACAATGGAGGAAAGGAGTTAATCGTTTTCTAATCGCATATGAGACAGTAAAATCAACACTATAAGTGCACGATGAATGGGTGAGGTTGAAGTCTTTACATTCACTATTTGTAGCTCTACCAAAATATACATCCAACCCACAGACGCTCACACACATATGGGGGGGAATGGTAAAATATTCCTGATTAAAGTCAGTGAAGTGCATTTAAGGAGAACAGACCATATATTGTGACTTTTAGGGGTGTGTTAGGTTTGGGCCAAGAAAAGTAATTGTAAAGTTAATCTCTTTCTTGATTTTGACAAATGCATGGAAACTGTCTTTAAATAAAGTTAAGCACATATATTTCATGGAAGAGTTGGTCTTTGATACACAGCTTCGATGTTTGGTCTGTAAATGAGAGAAAAACCGCAGTCTCTAATAAAACAATGATTGCCCATTTATTATAAATGTGGTCATTCTTTGACTACATAAGTCACTTTGTATAAGATACTTATATACATTAATGCTATGTGGTAAAGAAGCCAAAGCAGGGAAAATATTCTAAACAGTGCCTAAACCATGAGATCAGAGGGAACACAAAGCATTTACATTTCAATCTCACATTCCCCAGTATGAAAGTAAAAAAATTATAATAATTCACTTCACTATTAAGTGGATACTAAAATGGATCATAACCAGTTAAAATGTAATTATGAAATAATAAATGTGTACTTTGATCATCAATGCTGCATTATTTGATCAAAAATACACTAAAACCTCTATTCTTGAAAAGTATTTTCTAACATTTTATATTTTAAATTGTAATAGTTCCTGTGATGGCAAAGCTGCATTTTCAGGAGGCATTAGCTACTCCAATCTTCAGTGTCACATGATCCTTTCAAAATCAAACTATGCTGATTTGGTCCTAATGAAAAATATTTGAATATTATTATCAATGCAGAAAATGGCTTAATATTTTCATGGCTTAAAATCGTTCTACATTATTTCAGGATTCAGTGATAAATAGAAGGCTCAAAAGAACAGCATTTATTTGAAACAGAAACCTAGAAACTTATTATAGGCTGAATAAATAAGCTTTCCATTGATGTATGGTTTGTTAGGATAGGACAATATTTGGCCGAGATACAACTATTTGAATATCTGGAACCCGAGAGTGCAAAAAAATCCAAATATTGAGGAAAATGGCCTTTAAAGTTGTCCAAATGAAGTTTTAAGCAATGCATATTACTAATCCAAAATTAAGTTTTAATATATTCACAGTAGGAAATTTACAAAATATCTTCATGAAACATGATCTTTACTTAATATCCTGATGATTTTTGGCATAAAAGAATATTCTATCATTTTGACCCATACAATATGTTTTTGGCTATTGCTACAAATATACCCATGCTACTTATGATTGGGTTTTGTGGTCCAGGGTCACATACACAAACACAGTTTTACTCATATATGAGTGCATAGGCTATTTAAATCCTAGCTATCAGTCAAGCAACCTTGAAATATTCAAACTGCTGACTGGTAGAGTAAACACCTGAAAAAGATCTGTTGAATAAGAACAGGTTGTTCTTGATCAATTTCTGGCAGAGCTCCAGTATGGTGTAGATTTCACAACAAACACACACCTCGACGCACGCTCAGTTCGCCACTGTCATTACTGCTCAACAAGAAATGACAAAGCTCCACCCTATTCTGGACAATTGTCCAGAAGCAAATGTAAAAAAAAAAAGGCACATATTGGGATGTATCTTTATAAAAGTAATGATGGTACTTTTTGTTAATGTTAGAAATGTTTAAAAAAAAAAGCATACTTTAAAATGTAATTTAATAAAATGTTTAAAAATATAATAAAATAAATCAATTAAAATACATTAAATATTTTTAAAAAGTAGCTTACATGGTTGTGTACTTTTCGTTAGTAGCTAGAATTGCAGATAACTACTTTTCCAAAAGAATAGTTTGACTGTAGTTGAAATGCATTAAAATGATGAGTAGCTTGACAAACAGCAGCTTCAATGCTGAACTTGATGCTTTCAATACCGCCAGCAAAAAAAAACAGAAAGGGAGAAAGCAGAGAACACACTGACTTTCACAATTAAATCTAATTTTTGCTCAGCAGGTCTGCCTGCTGTTGTGTTTTATTGGATTCTATTGAATCAAAATCAAGAGAGAAATGCGATGAGATGAATGCAGATACAGCTTATTGAATGTGCACAAATTCATCAGGAAATTTATAACAGAAACGATTTTTTAAAAGTTCCTTTGCCTCCACATGTCACTGGTGGGTAATGCACATGGTCTAATGCTGACTGGAAGTTGTGTATTTCTTCCGTTCTGTCCATCTCCATTAACCCAGAGTGTAATGCACACATGTGGCTTTTGGCTGCAGTCTGGCATTATTGGTCACATTTTCAAAATGCAACATTGTACTCATTATCGAAATTACCGGAAGATGAGAAATAACTCATTTAAACGGGTTATGGAGCTGTGCTTATATTCCAATATGATGCCTGAATTCAGTCGTTCATTCATCCTAATTCTTATCATTGGACATAATGCAGTGACACTGGAAGAACCCTGTAAGGAGTTAAATGTAATTCATAGAGCATGCAAGGCCATTTAACCTGCTCCAGAAAGCTAATGGATGCCCATCCTGTTCTGCAAGAAAAAGCATCAGAGCCTTTTAATCAATATTGCATCCTGCCTTTGTCCATTCAATGGTCTCTTCTGTCAAAACAGCTCAACCCGTTTACGAAGACACTTTAAAGCCTTCTGGACAAACCAACTAGACACTTCAGAATTGAAGAGACACAGCATATGCACTAGTGATACACAGAATGTATACAGCCCCCCCAAAAAAGCTGAAATATTTTGGAGGGCCCAAATCATTGTTCAAAACACCTATTGCTTCTCCAATGAGACATTTTTACTGTGACAGTGCCTATTTTGTGAAATTTCTATAGGCGCCTCCGCCTCATTGTCAAAGAACTTTACAAATATAAAAAATGTAAAAAAATGATGAAAAAATTAAATATTACAAATATGCACGGTTTATTCTGAGTCAGAAATGGTCTTTGGTGGCAGCTTAACTATTGTTGAAATTAATTAAGAATTCACAAAATTACTCGTTTACTTAGCACATTTGGATTTTTTTTTCCTGCTATGAATAAATGATATATGGAATGACCATGCATGTTCTAGAAAAAACAATCCAAAATAATTTTCTTGTTAAGGCAGATAACCAATAAATGTCTAAATTTTTTGTCCAAATAAATTAAAAAGACGACTGTACATAAAGTTAATATAAATGTAAACATATGAGTAATGAGAATGCATAATTAAATACCCAATATTGACAAAAAAATTGTCTTTTCCCAATACAATTTTCCAAAATATTTTCAATGCAGGTCAAACCTTGCTTGCATATTAGGAACAAAAAAGAAAAAGACAAAGAAAAATATATTTCACACTATCAGAATCACCAAAATCCAGACCGCTTAGGGAAATCTCAATCTATAAGTGACCCACACCACCCAGTAGTCTGCACCATCGTCCAACCACAGGCAAATGAGTGCTTGAGTATATCCTGTCAGCAGCGCCCACCATGCTTGATGGAGTCAAATATCCTTGAGGCATCTCATGTTTGTGCTTTGCTGGCACAAATGTGTGATAATGTGATCTGAGATCGAAGCATGAGACTATATTGCTAGCAAATCAAATGGCTAAAAAAACTTGAATAGAATCTATATGGAAGAACAATAATCACGGCTGTGCAGTAGTATAAAAACAAATTTAAGATCATTATCCAGACAACTGAGAGACCCAACAGGCCAACTGGGAAGGAACTTATAATCATCATATGATAAAGGAAGATGTGAGGATTAACAGAGAATTTCAATTAAAGTCATTTTCTCTCACCAGCAATTGGCTGATGTCTTTCCGTTCACCCTCAAGCAAGGCTCAGGATGCTCCTGGAGGTGTCACTATTCAGTGAACAACTTCCTTTTGATATATAAAAAAAAAAACACATCCCCGGCGGAAGAGGACAGAATGCCAGGAAGGCTCCACAGGAGATCTCCCCATGACAACATCATCACCCAGGCAGCTGTTCCACTCCCAACACTTCCACCGCGAGACAGCAAAGAAGGAATGTTTACACAGAGGAGTGAAACAGTAGAGCTATACTCAACAGGGTGTTGGTTGCAACATAGAATATTTCACTAATTCTAAAACACACAAAACACAATAATGTTAGTGAATGATTTCCAACTCTTCACACTCAAAATAACATTGCATAAAAATTATCAGGTTAAATTTCTCTGCAATTTCACTCTGCATAACTGGGTAAAATAAAAAGCAGAAAAGCAGAATTCAGCTAAAATGTCATACTGTAAAATGTGTTTGTATATGAAAATATATAATAAATTATTATTAAATTTGTATGATATTTAATTCTATTCTATTAAATAAACTATATAAAATATTCTATTTTATAAAATGTAATAAATAGTATTATTCAAAAATATTTTATGTTATTTATTAATTTTATAGGATTAAATTTTAATGGGTTTAATATGATTAAGAATAAGAATAAATAAAGAGTAATTAAGAATAAGAATAAAAAGCACTACAATGGATATTGGAATTGTTTTTTGATTTTTATTATATTATACTGTAAAATGTGTGTTATTATATGTGTTGTGTGTGTTGTGTTTGTAATATATAACAAATATATTTTATAAATTTAACAAAAATTCTATACTAAATCCTAAATAAATTTTACAAAATATATTCTTATATAGGCTATACTCTAAAAAATATTTAATACAAAAATACAATTCAAATAAAATTGTAAAAATTAAATAAAATTACTTTTTTCTATTTCAGTTAAATTCACAACATAATGATCAGAAACTATCGATTTAGCATTTTTGCCATGTAATGCTCCTCACTAGCAAAAGTAGCTAAGCTTGGGTAAAATGACACTGTTTTGAAACAGAGTCGTGGATTTCTGTACACTAGGCTGCAATGTCTTGCTTTAGTGACTTCAGTGAAGTAAATAAAAATCTTAAAATATATATCTTAAACACTCACCATGGTTGAACTACAAGTCTACTACAGCTACACTTCAAACACAAACCTTTCTAAAATACAGACATGAAAACTATAGAGCCAAAAGCCTCACACCACATTTATCACACCATGCTAATACCTATGCCACATTAAACCGCAATGAAAAATAAACTGAGAGCATGAACCATGGATGATGTTTTCTTGGTCTGCTGTCCAAAAGCCATTGCTATTGCATTATAACGGTTCCTCGACAGTTGTCTAATCTATTTTTTAAGAAACCACAATAGGGTGACATATTGCCAGGATAAATCCCTGTCTCACAAAGATATTACAATTAGACACAATCCAGCTCTCAAATTCTCACAGCTACAGGCACTCTCTCTTATTTCCATCAACTGCCATTATATAGTGACATTAAATTATTTTGAATAGGACTATCATTTCCTAATCAAACTGACTGACGCCTTCCGGTCCTGGCCCACCTCCCTTTTGTCCCACAGTGCTCATGTTCCTGCTCTGGGCCTCCTCTCACACAGCTACTAATGAGCCCTATAATCAGCAAATGGGTTCTTCAGAAGGAGCTCTCATTAAAATCTGAGAAAAAAATTAAACGACACAAAATGGCAGAAAATGCTATGCACATGTGAGGCTTTCAACATTTAATTAAGGGCATTTTAAATGTCAGAAAGTTCTATGCTTGCCCTTCGTGCTGAAAAAAAAAAACAATTTCAAAGTCAGTGCTTAAATGGCCTTTAAGTAAAATGAAGTTCTCACATCGTGTCAAGGATGCTAAGGGGTGCTGAATGAATAATATTGTAAATTATTGCAATTTTATTTATTTCAGCATACTTTAAAATAGAATTTATTTTTGTGACACAGCGCTAATTCAGCCATTACTCCAGTCTTCAGTGTCATACAATCTGTCGCAGTGACTCCAATCTTTTAAACAGTAGTGTATACTGTAACACAACATTTCTATTTTGAATAAACACTGTTCTTTTTAACTTTTTATTTATTAGAACTCAGAGTATCATACGTCCCAAAAAATATTAGACTGGAGTAATGATGCTGAAAATTCAGCTTTTCTTCACAGGAATAAATTATATTTTAAAGTACATTAAAATAGAATACCGTTATTTTAAATTGCAATAATATTTCAACAAATTAATTTTTTTCTGTATTTTTGATCAAACAGATACAGCCTTGAAAAAAACTTATTTAAAAAACATTGAAAATCCTACTGAACCCTAACGTTTGAACAACAGTGTAAAAAAGCACTATTAAAACTCTGACTTAAAAATCATTGCTAATATTTAAAAAACTGCCCATCCCTTGTGTTTACACTCATATATTACACTCTTCCTTCACAAAACGTCTTGGGAAAGTGTGCAAATTTCTTTCCGTGAGATCCTTTCTGCTCATCTCAACATTTGAGAGAGCACAGCCCACTTTTCTTAGCAAGCCCCAACTGAAGAGATGGCCAGGGCGAGCTTGTGCGAGCTCAAGCTGTGATATTTCTGCAGACAGCTGCAGGGCTTCTGTCTGATGTTGCACAGACACCAAACTGTACAAAAAGAAAGCGAATCCTCACCTGTAGCAGTACAAACTCAAATATAATTTGTGCACTACAAACCCCCTTCCTATGTGGAACTGAACTGACATGGACATTTAGAGACTTTAAGAAACACTGACAGCAGAAAAGGTGACTTGTGGCTACATGAAGGATACTTGTGTTCAAAAGTACCCATGCTACTGATATCACAGCTGTATATATGCTAAAATATATACAACCATGCCAGCTACTATTGGGAAATAATTAAACCAATAAGGCGGCGTCGCATTAGCTGATCCTAAACAATTCAATTTTGATCAGCAGAACCTCAACTTCTCAATGATTTGGCTCAAATCTTTTACAAGAATGGAAAAAAGGTGACAGACTCAACAAATATGGAGTAACTTTTCCCTGTAAAAACTGTGTGTGATTTGTTTCTTCAGGGCTTGGTGTAGAAATATTTTCATGCGCTGCCTCAGTGAGTAATAATATTTCATTCAATTACCAAATAATCTTCTGCCGTTGCTTGCTTATATTATTATTAGTAATTTAAGATAATGTGGCTTCGAGTTTGCTGAGGAAAAAATTATGATCAAGTAATAGAAAAATCATATCAAGGAAAATCAATCCTAACAAAAAAAGCCCACAACAAACCAAAACAGAACATATCGAGCTGTTTTTATCTCATCACATATGAACAGATAATCTCAGCAATGCTATAATTTTCTATCTAAGCTCCAGATGATGGGATCATGAGATCACAGGACCCCTGAATATAAGAAGAGCGCTCTGCTCTCACATGTCTCTTACCTTTGCCTGAAAGAGCCCGTCTTCCAGAGATTCAATATCTCACATTTACACCTTAGAATGAAGAAGATGTTTCTTGAAAGCTGAAGCTGGTCTAGAGGCAGAATGGACCATACAAATCCCATAGGAGAATTTGTTCTTGGGGAAAAGAGACAGCTATGTTCACAAGACAGTAAGGCAAGAAACTGGGTCAAAGTTGACCAATCACAGGATTCATGTGACCGGCTTATACCTCTAAAAGGCTTATGGACACAATCCTGTGGCTAAGTGAGGTTACACCTAAAGCTATGCCTAGCCAAAGGAGCTGAGGTAAATACAGAACTCTGTCCCAGAAAGAGCCATGTTCAAATCATGTCTGCACTGATTTGATGTGCAGCCACATTTACTGTTGTTCTGCAAAATCCAGTCATTTTAATAATGATCTATGCAATCATGCATTCTCGCAAAAGATTTGCCCATGCAGATTTTAAATTTGCCCCGAAGGCCAGCAGAAACCTGCTTAGTTTGAAAATGATTTGTGTGTGAGCTGTGCTTCATACATCCCTACACTGTTTTGACAATAGATAATGGACCTTTTTGCATGCAAAATTTCACCATTATTTCACAACAGATGACAGCAAAGGTAATGTAAATGAAAAAAATAAGGTGCATTTGAGCATGCACAATGAAATATCTATTAATGGCTAATCTATATCCGATATTAAGCTCATGTCTTCTTAGCAGACATGAAAAAATGAATGGAGAGGCAAATTTACTATGCTTAAGAGGTTTTATTACCATTGTGACACCACTGTAAACCTTTCAGATAAGAATGACCAGAGGTGTGACGTATGTTTGAATTACATTTGCAGTTAATGACTCGTGCACTGGGCCTGTAAAATACAAATGAGCTCAGATTTGCTACATACTGTAAAATCACTAAATACATCATCTGTGTACTTAGTCTGCTTTGAGAACCGATGCTTTAAACAGCAACTAGAAATGAAAAATGTAATCTATTCACTTAAAAAAATAAAAGATTTATACTTGTATTCTGAATGTTTTTTATTCAAATATATTACTGTTATTGAATTATTAGTACTTTAAGAAGTAGTAGTAAATGTGGGTTTAATAAAAAATAAAATACAATTACTTTTATTCTAATTATTATATCAAATTGATTAAATCAATGTGTTTTCCAATGAGCCTGTGCAATTCTGACATGCGAAATTTATGTGAAAAGACATATTTGTCCTTTGTACATTTCCAGCGGATTTCATCAGTTCCCATTAAGAAAGGTTACAATTTCAGGAGACCAAATCTGATGGCATTTAAACCTGCTGATGTTCTCGTCTGGCGAGGAAGAAAAGGTCATCCCTGGCGACCGATTAAGACAGAGGCTGGATGACAGACGCCACATTCACAGATGAGAGACGAATAGCATTAAGCTAGACCACCCATACGACAAAGAACGACGCAGAAACTGAAGACCCGAGCCGAAACAATATCTTGTGAACTTTCACTTTTTGATCTTGTCATTGAATATAAAGTGTTACTGTATATCTCAGAGAGCACATACTGTGACATGGTGTCAATGTACAATGAATCGATAAAGGTGTATAGAAAATGACGGCAAAGATCTGCAGCTCGTTAAGGACATCCATTTGCATCTCAATGGTCCTACAGCAGACGGCATGAAAGAATGATGGGAGAACAGGGGGACAAAGTGCATCTTTGCATTTAGTTTTAGTTACCTACTGTATGTTGCAAGGTGAAGGGGGGAGCTCTCAATTACTGTCAGTTGAGAAGGGACTGCTGTGTATCAAGTTAAACTATGTAGGTCACTTCAATGCATCCTAGATCCCCCCACACTGACACAAGACACCTTTATTGGAACCCCATCTATGTGTTTTTCTTTACCGCAAAGTGCTACAGTGAAGTTTCCATTAAAAAAGCAAAAGGCTCTAACACATTAGTCAATTGACGTCTGGCACAAGTTCTCCTACATCCTATCCAATAACCTAAGCATATGAATAATGAAGTTCTTTCTGTGTTGAAACCACATAAGCTATATTGATGAGAGTTTTATTGAAGACAGCAGCAACAGTACAATCCAACAACTGATTTGCCAAAGGGGTTCAAGTTGACTCTCAAGGAAATAAAGGAGTTTGAGAGATTATAAAAAAAATACATATAGTTTAATAATTAGGACCAGCAAGCAAAACTAATACAAATTCATGAAACAGCTACTGCATAAACAAGACTTTTGCTTCAGTCTCAGACAGAGTAGATGAGCGCTCTGCACTAACATCTGCCACAAATCATGACACAAAGAAAGTCTTAAAATTAGCGCTAATTTGCAAGCTGTCAATTTGATTTAATTTAAATAAACAAAAAAATATAACTTCTGCTACGATTCTGAATTATGATTCAAGTGTGGTGGTACAGATACAGTGGAAAAGAAACAGTGAGAGCAAGTAGGCAGTAGCGGCTCCTGACCGTAAATTTAGGTAGGCAGATTGTGGTTCGTGGCGCTAGTTTATAATAAACTCAAAAAATGTATAATCTATATAGTCCAATCGCTGAACACGTGCACACACACTTTGGCAGAGATCTAATGTACTTGCGTAATTAAGCATATGGGCTAATATTGATTGACAGGACAGGCTTGAAGTTCACACAGGAATGCTTAATATTGTCTCTGAATGCTGATTTAGAATGTTACAAGTTGTAGAGAAATTTAAGTGAGGAAATGATTATCATGTCTCATTTCAAAACAAACACTTTCAAATTTAAAACACTACTCCACGTAGGAATAACAGACATGCCAGTTAGTTTCTGACCTTATGGAGACACATATAGCTGGAACTGACTGATATCGTCCTGGTCTGGAGCGAGATAAGGTAACGTGAAAATAAGAGGGGCCCAAATAGCTCTCAGTTAGAGCGTGCTGCAGTTCCACTTTTCACCACAGATTTACATTGCAAAATTTGTGGGGTGCTGTTGAGTTCGGGAGGACACCGGCACGACTGCCCAACTTAAGTTCAAAGTATACTTCACTTTTTATGTGTACACGAGGGACAGCATACAGTGCGCGTGACGTGAATTTCGTCATCAAAACAGAACGTGCATACTGTACATGCACCACCCGATTTTTTTAGCCGCGCATACTTTGTACGAGCGGAAGGGAATGAGACAGGATGAAGCTTTCTAAAGTGCATGTGTTGAACGCCCGCATTTGCACATAACATCAAAACGAGTATATTTTGAAAGGCTACGCGTTCGTCTATATGCATACGAATTATACTTTGGGCTTTTGTATCATTTTATGTGCCTGACCAAACTTTTGATGAATTTAAATGTATCCTACACACTTTATTTTCTTAAATTGTAAAGAATTTCTGAAAAATACTTGTTGCAGAATGCTGAACACATTAACTTTATTTATTCAGTTTTGACAGAAAAAATACCATTTAAATATGAATCCTGCATGTTCTGCGTGTCTGTATGAATGAATGGAATAGACGTGCGGTTTCGTTAACTACATACATACTAAATCGCATTAAGCTCGTGGAATTTTCAGCCTCTGCCGCCTCAATATATAAGTACATGAACACATGAACATGATCTCTAGAACTGCTCTGAGAGTCACTTCATGAGCATTTTACCATTTCTTTTGAGAAAAACTATCGGCATATACAAACAGAAATTTACATGTTTTCACAGCCACCAGTCTAAATAAAAGTTTGTTTTAACTTGAAGAAACATTGACAGAAATATTACTTAATGTAATGATAGTACTACTACTACCAATAAAATTATAAGTAAAACATTATGTTTAAAGGAATATTTACCAGAAAATTTGAAAATAAATTAGTATTTTTTTTTTCTAAAAATCAGTTAATTATAGATGCGTTTGATTATAAATATTTAATGAAACTATTAAAATGAAATCCAGAAAATTATTTTGGAAAACAGAATTTGGTAAGATATAAAACTAAATTTGAGAAAAAAAAAAAAGAAAAAAATATATTAATTTATTTTGTATTGAATTTTAAATTTTTTTTTTGTTTTTATTTTATTGAATTTTAGTTTTGTATTTTTAGTTTTTTTATTTTATTTGATTTGATTTGATGAATAAAATTTTATTTAACCCTTAAAACAGAGTCTAGAAAAATTAAAATGAAAAAAAAAAAATGGAATCCAGAAAAATAAAAAATATATATAAAAACGGAATTAGGAAAAAATAAAACTGATTTCATAGGCCCCTAAGCCTGTCACACAGTACATAATCATATCATGCTCGCCTGCCCACTGGTGTATGGACGTTTATCCAATTCCCATGTTAATCCCAACTAAGCCTTCTTCACTGTGTCCAGCGAAGGATAAATAAAATATATCAGATATTGGCCAAAAAAAAAAAAAACGGCTCAACTGTGGAAATAAAGCCATCCAAGCCTTTCCTCTAAGCTGAGCCCAGATTCACACAACAGCCTCCAGAGGAACGGCTCAAAGCCAGTGCTGCATTATGCTAAGAGGCAACAGGAGAGGGTTCACATACAGCCTATTCCCCAGGCTCCAGGTGATACTGTGTGGTCTTAAGTGTGAGAAACGACCACTGAAAGCAGAACACCCTGCCTATGGAAAAAACAGCTTTACTTGCTCACAGAAAATAGATTTTCTGCTTTTATTGAGAGTGAAGGGTCGTGAAAAACTACATTTATGTAATAAACTAATTAATCATCAAGTTGTTTTTAACTTCAAATCATTGTGGCTAATATACAAGTCCCTGTCCATAATATTGAAACAATTTGTTTCGTCTAAATAAGAAGAGAAGTATGCAAACATTAAATACTGTTTATAAGCAGAAAGTCCAAAACAGTTCTAAACAAATATGTTGTTGGGTTTTGATGTGAAAGCACAAGCATTACTATGGGTTACGGACTGGTATTTTGGCACAAAGTCACAGATAATGGTTAAAAACACCTTAATAATGGGTTTGTTTCTTACAAACACTCAAGCTGTGTGGATTACTTGTGGATTATTGTGATGTTTTTATCAGCCGTTTGAACTCTCATTCTGACGGCACCCATCCACTGCAGAGGATTCACTGTCGAGCAAATGTGACGCAATACTAAATTTCTTTAAATCTGTACTGATAGTCATCTATATCTTGGATGGCCTGAGATTGAAATTATTCATGACAAACTGTAAAAATTCTATATATACACTGTATGTTTGATGTGGAACAGAAGCTGAAATAAAATAATTTTAATACCAGTTAAACAGCTTCTAAACTACCCAGTGATACAAAGATACGCTTTCTTACTGACAGATTCATACAAACTGTCAATAATATGCAGATTCACTAGCTGCACACAAATGTGCATAAATATGTGCTCTATTTGGAAGCTGACACAGATGGTCAGCCAGTAATGTATTATTGACAAATGAGCAAATAAACTGGCAGCCGCTTTATGGCTGTTGTGGAAAATGTGTCTGCTGGATTGGAGTTCCACATGTAAAATCTCACAGCTAAGTATATCTGAACTGGTGGGTCACGACTCAAAAATAGGTCAGACAGGAAAAAAAAACAATGCAAAAGCAAATAATAAAATGCAATTAGCCATACAACTGCATAGATAGGACAGGAAAAATAAACAGATTATCAGCTTTTTAAATGGGAAAAAATGTTTCACATATCTTTTGTTGTTCAAGTCAAAGGTTGTGAGTCAATCAATCTTCCACCCTCAATACCACGACTGAGATGAGACCCTTGATCAAGGCACCGAACCCCCAACTGCTCCCTGGGTGCCACAGCAATATGGCTGTTCACTACTGTGTGTGTGTTCACTACCGTATGTGTGTTCACTACTGTGTGTGTGTGCACTTGGATGGCTTAAATGCAGAGCACAAATTCCGAGTATGGGTCACCATACTTTGCCACAAGATACTTCCCCTTTAACTTTCACTTGCAACACAAACCTGTTTTTTGATTTGAAACAATATCACATGCAGAACATGCAAAATCTAAGACATGGATTAGTCTATTAAGATATTTATTTTGTTAAGGAAAATTAATGGTCTGGTTTCTACTAGTGATGGCGAGATGAAGCCTTATGAAGCATTGAAGCTTTTCATCCAAGTGGTTCACAAAAGGGTTCATTTTGCGAGGCTTCATTTGCTCACAAAACCACCTGGTGGCCAAAGAGTGTAAAAAAAACAGATAAAATACAGATGACCTGATGTGATCTATGATACAGTTTTGCTCCAGTTAAGGCTTAGAAATAATTGTGAAAAAAAAATTCCACATAGTCTAATCTATTTAAATGAATATAATGTGTATTTTATAATGATTGTATAACATAATATAACATAACTGTGTAATAAACGTATTGGCTTGAAATGAATGGGGCTATCAAATGTGTTGTAAATCAAGCCTTTGTTCATAATAGGCAGGAGGGGCAATATTATTAGTATAAAACTGGAAAGTGGCTGAGTTTAATGGCAGAGGACTGTGAATTTACAAGATTCTAACCGCTTCCTGAACTAGTCAGGCTAAGCGAGGCTTTGGACGTCATCAATTACGTCATTGATCTAAAGCGATACAAGCCTCGATACGCCCTTCATTGAAAGTTGCCGGGATTTCTCGACACATGCTCTGAAGCCTCGGCACAGAAATTAACATCACTGGTTTCTACAACTTTCATTTTGAAGCAAAAATCTGTGCTAAAGTTTAACCATTGCAAGTATATTTAAAGTATATTTTAAAAACTTAAAAATCAGATAATCCTCATCAGTGGTGACATTAAAGCACATTTTAGGCTTAAAGGTGGGGAAAGTGATTTCTAGTAGCCAATGTTGATATTTCAAATCACCAAAACAAACATGCTCCTACCCCAAAAGTGTCTAGCCCCTATTTTGATAGCTCCGCCCCTAACATAAATACACACTCCAGGTAATGATCATGGCGGAATCTGCTGTGCCAGCCGGCCGAGGGTATGATGTCATCAACAAGTGAAAGCAATATGTGTTACTATGGTAATACAGGTCGACTGTGTTTTGGTATTACTGTGTGTTTTAACGTGCATATGTTCTAACAGCATACATTAGTTCTGTGATACAAAGCAAAACCAATGTTACTCACCTATCGAGAAGGAACAAAGCAACCTTGGTGTCTGATCGCAGACCTTCTCACTCCTTGAGTTCTCTCCAGTGCTGGAAAGCTGATCCGATATTTACATGGGTCCTACCTACGTCTTGCCTTATCATAAGCCTTCATGCTTGCAAGTTGTGATACAGAGTGAGATCACATAACCATTTTTATGACAGTCTTTAGGAAACATAAAACTAAATTAGGAAACAGAAATAATGTCACTACAATATACACAATGTTGCCGATGTTGAAGTTAACATTGCCGACAAAATCACCATATGTTGTAACTACCTGATAAATCAACCAGCTCTTGTATTACTACTAGGGCTTCACGATAAATCAAAATAGAATCGAAATCGCGATTAGACAGAAGCTGCGATTGTCATGCATATGTTTCAGTAAAGCACAGTTCTGTGATCAGCAGTAAATCTCCATCCAAAGGCCAGAAGGCGCTCTAGCACTCACACTCCAAGTGTGCCTTGCAGAGGAAACCCAGGAAATGCCTATAGCAGTAGCTGGACAAACAGAAGATTTAACTGCTTTTATTGATTCAACATAACTAATAAACCCACGATTATGCAATATATGGTTTATCTGAGTTATTATTATTATGATTTTCATTAAAATAAAGTATATTTATAATGCAATGCCTTTATCACTGCTTAGAATACTATGAAATATGTTGCGTGCCTTATTCTATGTAAGAAGCCACATCATTTCAAAGGACGATTTATTTCAAACACAGTTTGGAGTAAAAACATGTTCTTAAATGTGGTATTTTTTTTTTTACATGCTTTCAGATGGAGCAGCATTTACTACACAGAGCCCTAGTTCACTGAGAAGCTACGCAAACAGCTGTCATTGTCGCGAATGATTTCTTCAATTTCATAATCATGCAATAATATCATCTGTGTCATTTTTTGGTGTAACTTGTCAGTGAACTATGGCTCTGTGTAGTAAATGCTGCTCCATCTGAAAGCACTTGATGATGATTAACTGCTGATTACAGAACCGGCTTTACTGACAAAATGTGCATGACAATCACATTCGATTAATCGTGCAGCCCTAATTACTACACAACTGCTTTTCTCTTAGTAATGCTCACCTTTGTGTCAAAGTTATATTCTGTTTATTTCTGATTGATTGAACAGCCTCAAGACAAAATAAAAAAGCAAAAGAGAAAGCTTTCGCACACACAGAGAGAAAGAGAGAGGAAAAAAAACAATCTCACCGATGTGGAGATTGATCTGCTGGGGTGAAAGCCAAAATGGGGCCCAGTCCGCATGCCAAGTCAAATAGCTCTCCCGTCTCAACTCTGTACAGCAGCCAGAGAGCGAGGCAACTAGCGTTTGACACCTTTTTCATTTTCAGATAAAGTATTGCTTCTCAAAGGCATGACCTATTTTTCCCCTTTACTTTTACCACTTGTTAAAGTCAGATGAGCAAGCCTCTGGCTTTCAGGAAGACATACCAAGCTGCCTGCTGCAGATGTTTGCTCTAGAAACATGCAAGGAACTTATGACGGCTATAAATGGATGACTCTCACCTTCTGTGCTATCAGGTCATTATGGCTGTATGCTTCCTTTTACATTTTCTGTGGCCTGATTTCCTCGGTGTGATACCGGGCAGTGATGCAGCCACAATTTTGCCACACAGTGTCTTTTGATGTCAACCTCTGAAATCATTCTGCTCCGATGACCACAAGAAGGCAATAACCTAAAGCTCCAGGGCATTTTTACAGACGAGCCTTACATCAGCAACATTCATGACAGTACAAGGCTCCTCTTATCTTATTAAAAACAGGTTTGAGTTTAAACTGGGTCATGGATGGCTGAGCTGCATGTGGCTGGCCGCAACATACCTCAGCCAGGTGGGAACTTGGACAGGGGCATTCAGAACGTACATGACTTCACTTAGAAACACAATGAGATATAAATGAAGACAGTAACCTGCCAGGTGATCAATAAGACAGACATTAAAGAACATAATATTCTTGGTTAGAGATGGTTAGTTTTCAGACTGTATCTATCTGATTCTGAGGATGGCACGTTAGAAACAAACTGGACAATCTATGCAATATTAGGGTCCTATGATTTCCGCAATGCAGAAAATGCAGCCGGTCAAAATAAAAGTTCAGTATAACTTGAAGAAACAGTAACAGAAATATTACTTAATGTATTGATAGTAGCTACTGCTACTATTAATAAAATTATTACTAAACATTATTTTTAAATTAATATTTACCACACTACATTTACTGCAAACTGAACCGCTCTGACACATTATATCATGAGCTGCATACGTGTAAAAGAACACAGTGCCGTGCTTCATTCTGAAATGCACAGAGCATAAATTTAATTAATTAAATCGCAGCCTTTGCGATTCATAATCGCACTAAGCCGCATTGTGATTTTGGTTTTATTTTGATGAATCTTGCAGCCTTAGCATAGTGTTTCACAACTAGTATGAAAACAATCCATCCTGAATGATCAATGAAGTATAACTTACATTACATGCTCCTGGTCACACTTACTTAAAGCATTTCTCAACTCTTCTTGTCACAGAATAAGTCACCTACGTGAGGAAGCTTGCATTCTTCACGTGTCTTGCTGTTTAAAGTTTGGTGATAAATCCAAGGGGAGAAATGCTTTAATAACACAGTGGAACTGGCGTCTCGTCGTTACTTAGTTACAGTATAGTAAACAGCTGCCACGAGTACTCACAGAGGAACTCATAGAGATGACGCAAACGTACTGCCATTCAGACTGAAAAGTACAATGAAAGTGGCCTGTGGGGGAAGAAGCATGGAATCAAACTTGAGTTCGGAACAAGCAACTGAACCAAGTGTGAAAACAACCTGAAAAACAAAGTGTTTATGTGGTGTCTTATGGGTGGGTCAGCTCACAGAACTACTTGGTGGCTGCTCTCTACACAGCTGCTTCAGGTTTCACTGGTTCAGGGTCATTCAGCACGGGGTCTCCACGCCAGGCCCTCTCCCTCCTCAACTGCTCATGAATCACACCCCACTAAGCTACAACACAACTGTTGGTCTTGACCACTTTGTGGTCAGGCTTATTTAACTCAGAAATACACTCCACTCTTTCAATTTCTCAAGTACAATTTTCCTATAAAAAGTATAGATAATAATAATGGTTCAAGCACATTCAATCTAGCATTATTTTCTATTGCTCAGAAATTACTATATTTCTGGCTTAAAATGAACCTAAAATAGGTTTTAAATTAACATTTATTAAAATGTTTAATAAATGGACATATATTAATAAGTTAAATAACTAAT
This sequence comes from Cyprinus carpio, assembly GCF_018340385.1. Classification (NCBI taxonomy): domain Eukaryota; kingdom Metazoa; phylum Chordata; class Actinopteri; order Cypriniformes; family Cyprinidae; genus Cyprinus; species Cyprinus carpio. The sequence continues at coordinate 12,684,546 of NC_056608.1, forward strand.
ATTTAAATAATAGAAAAATTGTAAACTTCTTATTAATAAATGTTCACTGTTTGATTATTGCTGATGCCTCTAGTAATTATGCGTCATATTTTTAATTTATAGCCTATTTTGGGTTAATTTCAATTTGTTTTTGCTTTTTGTTTTTTTGTGTTGGATTTTTTATTTATGTGTTATTTTTTTTTTGTTTTAATTTAAATTTCCTTAACATTTCCTTAACCAATCACTGTGGGTTTTCAGATTATTATTTTTTTTTAAGAATTTGTTTAGATAGAATGTATTAAACTCTTCAAAAATAACTGTAAAAGACATTCACAATTAATTTCTAATTAGTTATAAAAATTACCTATTCATCAAATATTCCCAATTTTAAAATTTAAAATTTGTTGTACTACACTTTTCAGAGACATATTGCCATCTCAGAAATAAACTGCATTTTAAAATATATTAAAACATTTTAAATTTTTATAATATTTCACAACATTACTGTTTTACTATATTTTTTGTCAAATAAATGAAGCTTTGATGAACAAGAGAGATTCTTTCAAAATTCTTACCGACAATAAAGAAACCTCATCCACAGACTTTCGAACCGTAGTGTAGCACATTGTTGTTGTAGTATAGCACAGGCAGTTGCTAACATATTTGGTTATTTGGATGTACAATAGGAGGGGAAAGTACACTAGTTACTCCAGAACTAGTCAGTCAAGTTTAAGACAGCTAAAATTAGAAATAAATAGTGCATGTCACAATCTTCACACGAGAGTGGTGATGACAGCACACTTTGTCCCACAGAACTTTCTTTAACGAGACCCTGATCCAGAACACCTCTTGTTCCCTACAGTATCTGTTGAAGTTAATGTGGCTTGACCATCGGCAGTGTTCCAGATATAAAACATGCTGAACGTTGCAAAGTGAGGCCGTAACCTACAGCGCCATTACATCCTCCAATATCCCAGTGAACCTTTCAACAGAATTCATACCGAAAGCCAGAACAAGAAGGACCCAAACATTTCTCTATATTTTTAACAAACAGCTATAAAACATAATCAAGACAAACTTGCCTGAAAGTTTATCAAAAGACTTAAAGAGACAGACAGGTTAGTCCAAAAAGACAACAGACAGATTAGTCTGTAAAGATAGAGAGACAAACAGACTAGATAGAAAAGACAGTTATACTAGTCAAAAGACAGACTTAATAGTCAGAAAAGACACAGATCATCCAGAACAGATAGACAGATTAGTCAAAACAGTCAGAAAAGAGACAGATCGATTAGTCAGAACAGACAAGGTACACAGACAAAAATAACACTTACAGACAGGCAGAGTGTTGCTAAGCAGTTGCTAGATTGTTGTAGGCATTTCTAGGATACAGTAATTGACCCTTCACTGGGAGTTCTGACCAATCATAACAAATCTGCCATTTTGTCTCACAAACTAGACAGGAGAGTAGATTAACGTCGGTGGACTTGAATTTAAAAAGTGGTGTGTACTGACATCTTTCCAAGGTTGAAACCAGATTCCTTCCAATTAGGGCTGGGCGATATGGACACACACACACAAAAAATCAGTATTCTGATTAACCATTGGTCACCCACATACATTTAGATCGATCATAATAACCACAGTCAAAACCACACACATAGCACCTCAATATCATGGTAAAAATGTAACTATATGGTTTCTAGGTATTTGTATGAAAAACAGTAGTCTAAATCCATTAGTATAAATACTAGTATAAATACACAAAAATAATTATATTTCATTAATTAATACATGTCTACATTAATAACATAATAAAATTCAATATGAATACCCCACATTTCTGCCACACTACCATGGCGCAGTCAGTGTTACTACAGTAAATCTATGGTAAATTATGGCTATTTGTAGATTGAAAAGCTGTACTTTGAGATGTTATTGGAATGTTATATAGTGATTATTGTTGTTTCGTTTTGTCTTTTTAAAGTGGTAATATGTTGTTGTTTTGTTGAACATTGTTTTGTGTATTTGTTTTTGTTTTGTGTATCGCTATCCAGTACTTTGTGATTGGCCGAATGCCTTAAGTGTGTGACGGAAATGTTACGCCCCTTACCATACTGTGATGCTGTGTGTCCCAGTCAGAACACCGGCGCGACAAGACAAAAACAATAAAACCCATTACAAATGAGCCATTTGTTGCATCCAGTGGGGACATAATTACGGATTATACTGTGTTTTTACGCATTGCGTTGCACCGGCATTGTAGCCTTCTCTCCCAGGATCAGGAAACAGTCCTCCATAAAATGCGTTGAACACATCTAAATATTTCAGTTGAATTGTTATGGAACAGTGTTGTAAATACAACTTAACCACTGATTTCTAGTTGTGTCCTCTTTTGGAAGGCCAAACAAAGTATTTTAGCTTTCACAACAAAACAGCGTCTCCACGACATGACCCCGGCAGCAACAGCGAGAATCAAAGGTTACACCTTCTTTCTTTGCCTTAACATTTGGGTGGCGTTATGCAAATCTTTCCACATCATGACATAGACATGTGGGGGCGTGTTTAAACAAGACATTTTAGAAGGGCGTGGACGAGTCAACTTTTATAAAGAATATCACTTTGGGTTTGAGACTTTAGTCTTTGCAAATTTACAGATCTTCAACTCTACAGATACAAGAACTTGTAACACTCCAAACAGAAAGGAAAACTTGAAATCACATCATATGACCCCTTTAACATGAGAACATGTTGTATGGTGTAAGAGCGGCATGGCGTCTCGGACATAATGAAGGGGGGGCGGGTCTTTACAAAGGGTCAATGTAAAAAAATTACAATTATACAATATACAAGTCTTATAATGCTTAGGCTTAAATAGAATTTTGATATGCTTGTTACTTTGTTTGGTAAAGCCACAGCAGAAACAATGGGGGAAAAGCAACAGGTGTTTCAGGGACAAGATAAAGATCTGGACAAGCTGATGATAGTAAACTCAAGGCAGTAGCAGTATTGGCAGCAGCATCAACAAAACAAAGCAGCTGTGAAGTTGAGTTTCTCATTCCCTCCGTGCGGGCCCCCGAATCCTCTATCGCTGTGTGTATTCTGAAGATGTGATCTCAAAACCTTCTTCATTATGGAATCTCACCTCAGTTCTCAACCACCTTTCCTTTTCTCACAAAATATCACACATTTTCTGCAGGTGCGGAAGATCAATCCTCAGTTCACTGCTGGAGGCCGCACACAGCTTGTGACTTTGAGACGTGACTGTAATGACTCCAAAACATAGTGAGAAAATGCTGCATCGTTTAAATTAAAATTAAATCAAGTTATTTGCCCACGCTTGTTTGCACTGTAATCAGCCAAATGAATTCCTAACTAATATTTAAAGGGATAGTTCCAGCTTTCTTTCTTCTATGGAACATTTTGGAAGTCACAATGAAAGTCAGTGGTAACCAAAACAGTGTGGTTACCAACATTTTTCTAAATATTTCTTTTTATGTTCCACAGAAGTAAATGGCAGAATTGTCATCTTGTGGTGAAGTATGTCTTTCAAGAAACAGCCATTCTGACAGGTTGGAGCTTCTTTTCAACAGTAATTCCACTGGAAACCACCACTTTTCTACCACCATTACATGACACAACACAGATACATCAATCTTTGAAAACTCATTCACAAACCTCCCATGAGATAAAGAACTTTTTCTTTGAGAGAAGCCAGAAATGTGACCATAAACAGGAGTTGAATCCAACTGTGACAATGTGCTGTAAATTAATGGAAGACATATTGGTGTGTAGCAAGAAAGCTGTCAGTTTCCTACAGCTGAACCGCACAAAAAAACTACTCTATTCATTCAGCTGTGTTTTCAGCAGATTTCTTCCTGTAAACTGTTGAACACAAACTATACAAGCAGCAAACAGCATGGGGTGGCATACAAGTTCAAAATAGTCAAAATATGATTCTACTAAAAATCAGGCCGCTATTTTAGGATTAAAATAAATGACAACAGCTACTTTCTGGGTTTGTACACGGAGGTATTTAGTGGTAAAAATAGGCATCTGGTGTAACTGATGGCCTAAATATCAAAGACACAATAAAAAGAAAATGATCAAGAGGTGTGGCACAACAGCGCTGCCAAACATTCAGCTCCTGGAAACTGTCCAGCTGAATTTCCCAAGTGTGAATGTTTATATAAAAAAGACCTCACAGTAACAGTTTCATAGTGAAATCAGATTCAGGATTATTTCAATGACACAGACCTCTCAGGATTATGCCAAGGCCATCTCCAAACACCCAATAATATAATACATAATAGAAATATAATGCATAAATAGATGCATATCTGCAATACATGCAGTACAAATAATGTTTAAAATAATAATAATAGTAAAATGCCTACATTTGCTTTTAGTATTGAACATAATGGTTAACCCATAACTAAAAGTGCTTTTGATTTTTTGCCAACTAACTTGTCATCCATTTTAGTGTACACTATCTATAGAAGTTATACATTACCCAAGATGACTCAAAATGGAGGCGATGACAAATGCATTTTTCTGCTGTTAAATCATGCCTTCCATCAATACATCTTACTTGCAGTTTTCAGAAACAGTGTATTGCTTTTTCCACACACGACTCAAAACAACCAGACTTAAGACACTTAAGCAACTGAAACTGAAAGTGAGTTTGTGCAATTCCTATTCATAAAGTTCATTCAAAACATATATCATACTGTTGTGAGACTGCAGTTTTCAAATCTGTGAGAATCTCTTTATGGTGATCAAGGTTAACTACTCACTAGTCTGCTTTTACAGCAACTTAAAGATTTCAAAGAACATTTAAATAAACACAAAACATGGTGGTGATGTTAAAATCATGTGACCTTGTAGTTTTTTTGTTCAGTATCTTAATAAACACAACGAAAAAGAAAAAAAATATTATTTTCTGTAGTCCGAAACCCAATGGAAATATCCTTTAGGCTTTATGTCAAGGGAACCATGTTGACCTGCAAAATTACATCCTCAAATGCTCTGTAAGAAATAAAAGTGATACAATATTTTTTCATCCTAAAGAAGTTGGAAATGTTTGTTGTTCTCAAACATACTACATATAAAACCATGCTATCTCTTACACACAGTGGCAGGAACTGGGCTAGAGGTAAACATTTTTATCTATACTGCAGTGGTACTATCTATTAACACATTCAGCTCTTGACAGCTACAAATAGTCTAGCAGACACTATACTTCATCATATGCTGTTGTTAAACATAAAAGATTTACAGATAAATCATATCTCCAGTTCCCAACTTTCAATAATAAACTCTGTGTGTACCTATAGTCAAAAAAAAATATTTCTTTGCAACATTTCCAACACACACAAAAAAAAAGAAAAAAAAAGAAGAAAAAAAACCAAGCCAAAAGAGCAACAGGGAGGAAGGCCACTGAGACCAGATTAAAAGGTTGTCTGAGATTTAGGGTTGTTAATTAGTGTGAAGTGTGGCTAAAAAAAAAAATGCCTCAAGACTCTGTTCTCATGAAGGCCAGTATATACTTTCATCTTGCACGCCTGCCGCCCATCGCGGTTGAGTTTGTGTGGGGCGAAGGGGATAGTTTTTGTGTGGAGCTGTTTAAAAAGGCCAGATCTGAACCTAAGTCCCTGGTCCTCATTGACATGGAAACCACATGAACAAACCAATAACAGAAACTAAAGACAAAAAAGATCAAATACAGTCGGGAGTTGGCCTACAAGAAGAGGACAATGAAATCCAGAGAGTGCGTTTTGTGTATAACAAACCAACGGAAGATATCAAACAAACCTATGCGAGTCTGCATGTGTGTATCTGTGTGTGCGCCAGGTCCGTGTGCTTGTGTGGGCCGCATTATCTCAAAGGGGCCAGAGCAGCGGTGGGTGACGTTCACGGGTCATACTGAGCGGTGATAAATTCATGTTCCACAGGACAGCGGTTGTGCTTATCAGAACTGAAGCCGTGTTACCCTCCACAAACGTTTAAGACCAAAGTCGAAGTTCAGTTTCGGCATCTGCCACTACGCATCTGCTGCGAACGCAGTCAAAGAAAGAGGTTAACGCATTACTTGTAGCACAGCCATGAATTATGTAACAGATGACACAAAAGCAAAGGCAAGGCTATGTTACGGCTAAAAACAGTAATTATCTTTAAAAAGAAATGCAGGGAATTGTACAGGACCTCTTTTTAATGCTCCAGTGCATAAAAAGACATGCTGTGCAAAACATAATTGAGCTCATCTGACACACTTTTTTATTATTTCCAAAAGGCATTTTGAGCCTCGTTCTGAAAATCTAGGGTTACACGCTAGCACTGGGACTACTGGTTTCTACCCAGCAGGCCAGGACCCACTAGGAGGCCTCAGCAAAATTCCAAGGGGGCCTCAAGATGACTTAAAATGTTTTAAAATAAGACAAATCATGCTTTAAAGTAAGCTAAAACTTTTAATTCACCCCCAAACTGATCAGGAATTCTATAATTATTTTAGCTACTCGTTTTAATTTATGAATTTCATTATATTATAAAGAGGCAAGGGGGCTGTGACTATTGCTGTGGACAGTGGGAAGGCTTGGAGTCAAAACGCTGAGATCCACTGTCCTAGATTAATATCTCAATGGTTGCATCCAAAAATCGCATGCTCCCCTACATACATAGAAGATGAAAATAGTATGTGAAAAGAAGAGCCCGCCAGGTTTTTTGGGGGGCGATGCCGATACCGATATTAGGGAATAAAAAAGACTGATACCGATATATCAGCCGATATTCTTTGTGTGTAGGCTATATTATAGTACAGTATAGTCAAAAGTTTGGACACACTTCCCATTCGTGTGTCCAAACTTTTCACTGGTACTGTATATAGGATACAGTATATAGCCTACATAAACAGAATATATATACATAAACACATTTTTGCAATGATAACTCAAATGTATCATAATGATACTTGATGTGACAAACATAGGCTTATGTAGTGGAGGCAGGGTATTTAACAATTTAACAATAAACTTTATTATTCAAAATGAGCCTGACATCAGGGCACTTAACAGTAAACTTCACTTCACTTATTATAAATAACTTAACACAAATAGAACAAAATATATAGGCTAACTTGAATTAAGAAATTAAATAAGGTATCTGTGTAGGGCAAGCAAGCTACTGCCAAACCAACAGGGTCAGGTTTATGCAGGAAGCACAGCTTTTCCAAATGTACACATTTAAAATAAATATATAATAATAATTATTTAAAAAAAAAAAATTCACAAACTCTGTGTATTTTCTGGTAATCAAATGAAAATACAGAACATGTTTTAGTTTTGGTATAACATTTATTTAATGCCAAGTAAATAAACAACAATGTCCCAGTCTTTTACTCTCTCAATGAGCTTATCATATTTGCTTACTACATTAGTAGGGCCCTATGATTTCTGCGATGCAGAAAACATGGATGGAATCGCGGATTCCAGTCATAAAAACGGAATTTACTGTATAACGTGGAATTTCATGAAATTTGTTTTGTTTTTGATGCATAATTAAAAACAGGTCAGTAGATATATAGACTGTGTCTGTGAATATAAACTGCGAAAAGACGATTTAAATACGAATGTTCTGTATCTTCATTTGATTAATTGTAATCGTGATTAGAAATTTGATTAATTGTGCAGCCCTAATGTGCAGATCAGCTCTAGTCTCTAACGTCACTGAATCTGCTGTTAAAAATGAGCCATACATTCATCACATCATCATGCAAAACTAAGAATTAGAATCATTGTAATGTGACGATCACATATAGGTGCGGGTGGGTGGCGGACAGATAATTTGAAGCAGCGGACATGGGTGAAGTTTGAGCTCATCCGCACATCTCTACACTACAGTGACCTGGGTCACCTGTAGCAAACAATGGAGCGCTGTTCATTTCATTTTTGGAACCTTTCTTTGACTGAATGCGCATTCCGATGATGTCACAGGATGCGTCTAAGCGGCAATTCCGAAAATTTGTGCGCTCTTGCGAAAATTGTGGAGTTTGCTTGATTTTGTGATAAATTTAGCGATTGCAGAATCGCAAAATCCTAGAGGGACTGCATATTAGTGGCATATCATATTTACCAATACCGATATATCGGCGACAGGCTCATATCGGCCGATAATATCAGCTAAATTATATATTGGTAAGGCTCTAGTAAAAAACGTTTTCACAGTGTGTATAAAACAGTAGATAAAGAGTACCCGGATGAACCCGGATGATCTTATGAACACTTTATTATTCCATGAGCCCACTGGAGATTTGTCAATGGCAGTGAAGTGACACAACTGACGATGTATGTCACATGACAATTCATAGTTCATATGGACCACAATTTTTTAACAGTCGCAAAGTAATGTACTTATTCAAAAGCAATAGTCTCTACTTAAAGAGCATGCGATTTTGGATATAGCCACTCATTACTTCACAAATCAGACTCAATGAAACAGTTCCATCATATACTAATTGCTAGTATTAATTATACTAGTAATATACTGTTTATCACACAAATCTATCATATGACTTCGCAATACTTGGAATATAGTGCAGGAATCGTATGGACCACTTTTAAGCATTTTTAAATCCAATTGAATGTCTTGAAACAATGACTTTCCATTTTTGGGTGAACTGTTCCTTTAAAGTGATAACTGAGCATCTTTTTGTGGTAATACACTATTCTAATATATAAATGATACTAGTGAAAAGATATTGTCTTTTAGATTATGTTATTTAGTACAGTAAATTGCTGCAATCTAGGGTATAACATTTCGCAGCATTTTACAAAAATAATAAAATCCTGAGCGATAACGTTGGTTTATGTTTGACAAAATGTACTTATCAGCTTTCTAGTATGTGTGCTTTAGATAAAACTGCATGACACATACAGGATGAGAGACAGCACGCTGTGATAAACTACAAGTCACAGCCTTAACACGTGCACTCTGCTACTTACACTACAAATTATTTTACACCAGAATGCACAAACACAAATGAGAAGGCTAAGGCTTACAGCTTTGTATATTTCAATGTGCAAATGCTTCACCATTTTACATAATCAAACAGTGAAAATCAGCCAACTGAGGTGTAAAACATGATGACTAATCTAGGTTGGGTGTAATGTTGCAACAATATACAAATCAAAATAATCAGAACAACTGACATACCTCTATGATGCAAAGGATTAAAACGCTTTAAGAATGTCTAAGTGCCTGATGGGTTTATAATAAAAGTGGCCCAAGCTAACCATCCTCATATTGCAAACCCATCATTGTTAGACTGACAAATCTCAAGACCATTTAAATTACCCAGCATGCTTTTTAAACATCTGCTCTAGCACCATATTGACTGGGATAACGACTTCAGCTGCAAAGCCTTAACTTAATGTCACTGCTCATTTTCACTGGGCGTTTGGCAATGTGGAACTATACAGGCCATGGTATAGCGGGCTGCTAGGAGAGGGGCCAGGGAAGGTCACTTCCTCCCCATTAAAATCTCATCAGAGACCGACACAACAAGCCAAGCTACTGTTGGACAATGGCTGCAACTCATCTCTGCATAGCTTTATTGCTCAAATCTAGTAAGATATGATCACTTAGTACAAATAACAAATTTACAACAACCTATCTAACAACATCCACATAAAGAATTCATGTGTGTGTGTGTGTGTGTGGGTGTGTTGGTGGGTGGGTGTGTATACTGTATATCAAAAGATGTAATTGTAATGTAACAACAGGTGGATTGTTTTGACTCCCTAAAAATGTCCATTCTGCATGTTATTATATATATATATTAATATATCACATGCTGAAAAATGAAAGTGATTAGTAAATGCTTAAATAGCTGCATATATTAAATTTTTCTTCACACTGTTAAAAGCAACTGATACAATTCAAAAAGTAATAGAAAAAGTAAAAAGTACTAGATTGGTTATTAAAAATAGGTCGCACTGATATGAAATTAAATTTCACTTTGAATAACTGCTTTAATAATGGAAATCCATTAACTAATAAAAAAACTAAGCAGTTCAGCATATGGAAAATGGGAAACTGTCAATATAATTAAGACAAGCTCATGTATATGTCATATCTGCAATATACTATACAGTCTTGGTAAAAGTTTGAGTTTAGAGTTTAAAAGTTAAACAGGTCAAAGTTCACACTGCAAAACTACAAAGTTTGCACGTGCCATTTTCACTTTTAAAATAATTATCCAAGTTCAAACTATTTAAAATATAAGTTAAATTAAATAAGGTAGCCTTACTGTAGATGTTGCATAATCAGTTTACTGTAAACAGTTCACACAAACTTTTACCACAGGGAGCAAACTAAAGCATAAACTCATATTTTCATCGCTACAAATCCTTCACTTACTTAACTTACCTGTTGGTACTGTCTCTTGTTACTGTGCACATGTTTTTAGGTGGAAAAGAGCACCTGAAGTGAACCCATCAGCACAAAACACATGCCAGCTTCGGTACAGTAGAGTGCGCGCGCGTGTGTGTGTGTGTGTATGTATGTGTATAGCAGGCACATACTGTACCAGTAGAATGAGGCTACAATGTGTCTCTTGGTACAGTATGTGCCTGCTACAAACTAGGCCCTACATACACCAAGACACTCTCGCGCCGGCAACCTGTGCAATGTCAGCCGTACTTAACATGCAAAAGCCCGCGTGTACTGAAGCCTGTAGTCTTTCACTGTGGAGAGTGACGGGAATTAATCGTTTTAGCTTTAGGACCGCTGACCTGTCAAAGCACGCAGCTAGCGTACGCTGGAATTAGCGTAGTACGGCAGAAGAACACGAGAGAATGTTGCATAAGCGCGAGAGCAGTAAATAAACGCGCGACTCACCGTGTGAACGTTTGGCGGCTTTCAGGGAGATCACGGGGATCCTGCGAGTCGCAGATCAGTGAAAACGTCCTGCTTCGTGTATCCAGTGCAAGCGTGGAGACACTAGTGCACACAGCGAGCCGATGCCACCGCAGCGTGCCTTCAAACTACTGTTTCCTCCTCCCAAAGTCCTCCGTTTGCTCTTTAGGACGTGCACTAGATTCTCGCTGGTGGGTTTTCCCCTTAGTTTGAAGGGGAGAAAAGTCCTCTGCCTTACCCGTGCTGCCACGACAGGGATTTGAAATGAAGAGAAATACTACGAACGCTCCTCCCTCCCCGTTCCTACTCATGTACAGTACCAAAGGGAGCGCATAAAACAATTTAATAAAACGATCTACTGCTCTCTACAGGACTAATACTGTAAAATACTTACATGACTGCACTCTCTCTCTCTTCAGGCTGCTGTCATGTGAGGCGGATGACAGCGCGCGAAGCATCCGTCAATGCCCAACATCACTGAAGGTTCAGCGCCTCGCTTCTGACTTAAGGTGCACGTAGCGTTTTTGCTAATTAAAAAGTGCACATAAAAATATCATTTAAATAATGTAAACTCACATGAGATCAGACACATGATCTTATAGAAAAAGCTATTTTATTCTACATTGAGTGGGTCGCCCCCTCAAGAGATCACATGACCAGCCATGTCATACAATTTTTTTATACTAATAATTAGAGCAATAATGATTTGTTTACTTTAGCTCTTCCAGACAATGCTTCAGGGACCTTACTTAAAGCAAACAATATAACAACAAACATGAATAAAAAATAAAGTTATAGAGCAGGTGTGCAGTTCATGAGTCTAAACATTTCATGCATTTTGGGCGTGCAGACAATAGCATTTTGGGGTCTTGAAAATGCAAACGTTTGACAACGGTTTTCAAAAAGGTTTTTGAAAACAATAGGCTACCATCATCATCTCTGACTACAAAAAAACATACATTTTTCAAAATGGTGACATTATGTGCATACATATTACGTGTTCTGTCTATATGTGCAGGCATGTGGTGTTTCTATACAAAGTGACATTGCCAACTAATGGCCTGACATGCATAATATTGTAGTTGTGGATCTGTGTGAACAGGGATCGTTTTAACAATGCTGTCATCTGTACGCAAAACTTCTCATTGCTGTCATCATGTAAACAAACCCTTGAGTGGGTAAGTAAGGTTACTTTTTTTTATAAACCTTATGGATGAAGTGTAAAAATGAAACATCCAAAGAAGCAGTCCCTGTTGGAGTAATGAAACAAACAAGCCACACTGGCACAAAGGCCTTCTGACACATAAAGAGGCAAGCACAAAAATACCCTCATAGCCACTGCAGGGGACAGAACTAAACCGATGAAAAGGAACAAGAAAAAAAACTCAGGTAAACAAAACAAAACAAAAGCAAGTAGTAAATAAGCTTCATTCATCCAAGATGATAGGTGTCAGTATAGAGCACAAAACATCTGGTGCTAATGGGACAAATAAAAACTGAAAATAAAAAATTTCAGTCTTCTCTGTCATGCAAATTAAAGCAAAGTTCCAGAAGTCAAAATTAGACTTTATTGCAATAAGCCAACAAAGCCAAGATGCCTGCAGAACATCTGACCATCTCACTCGCAGCTCACATTTTTACATGGTTTTCAACCGATGATCTTATTGCATGTGTCCTCCTCCCAAAACTCTCTATAACTCCTTTCAATAACATTGTTCTATCTTGTAAGAGTGGCAGACTGCCAATTAACCTGCATCAAATAATGTAACAAAAGTGATTATTCAGTGTGTTAGCCTTATTATTTTTTATCATAAGACCATGTTTGAAGGCCATGTGGCCCAGAAGAGCAACTTAGCATCAATACAAATGCTAACCACGAGAAACTTCAGCTAAAATCTCGTTCATTCCAGTGTGACTTCTTTCACAGTCATGTGGGTCATGAGGCCTTCAAAACACATCTGGCTTTTATAATCAAACTATTTCCTCAGTTGTTTTCTATTGGATAAACAAAATATTTCATCACACCTTTCAAGGAGTAGTTGGCCCAAAAATGAATGAATGATTTTGTTATCATTTACTTTGTTATTCCCAACCTGTATGACTTTCTTCATTTTGAAGAACTGCTTTTGCCCATAGAATAAAACAAGTGTCCCAACATTCTGAAAGCATTATGAATTATAGTGATGTCAAGTGAATCATCCAGCATGTCAATATTTCAAGCATGCTTTTTAGAAGTTTTAAGATATGTTGCAGACATTTTCTCGGAAATGTATAAAATCAGCTTTTCAATAACAATCTGATTTTAATTTGAATTTCACTAAAAAGTCTCAATACTACTGTTTTGCACCGCGGGGAAAACCCTACATTAGGCTGTTCTGTTCAAGGTTATTCTGCTAAATCTCACAGTGTGAAGTAAAGGTGATACATATTTGAACTTTCTCAAGTCTATACATGCTATGGATAAATATAAATTATAAAAATAGAATTGCATTCTAAGTAGGTCTGATTAAATCTAAAACAGAATGAGACATTTGAGCAAATAAGTCAAGGACAAATGGACTAATTAGAGACATGAATATTCATAAGCAGGAAAAATCCCAGAAGCAAACAAACCCTGAGAAAACAGTACATCTTCAGGACTGCAAAAGACATGAAGCTTGAAAAACGCTGAAAAAAGCAACAGCTCAGGCACTGAAAAAAATGCTCACTCTCATACTGAATCCAAATTAAAGTCTCATCTTTACCCAGTGAGGCTGTGCATGTCTCTGCATAAATGACAACAGAAATTTCAATTTGGACATTGCTATTTGAACAGTTGCTTATTTCATTTTTTGTCCTAAAAAGAACTAAGCAGGGGAACAGGGCAGTACATTCAGCTAGAAGGAGATCAATTGCAGATAACAATCTTCTGCTCAGAAAGTCTAGAGTCCGGTTTCCAATACACATCACCTTTACCTGACTTTGGTTGGCCAAAACCCCATAACATAGTATTAATATGAAAATACTGTTTATTTTGCATCTTTAATTAAAGCTAATAAGGAACAACTTCAATTGACTGCAAGTTCAGCTATATTTCCTACAAATCCATTATTTTTCCCATTTACATTCCATGAAAATAAAGTGGTCACGTAGCATTAATTGAACATTTTAAGCATTTCTTTATTTACTAAGTCCACTCAGTAGGTGTCATAGCAATTTTCTTAGCATACATTAATAAATAGGTTTAAAATTAGACTTAAATAGGTCAAAAAGTATTAAGTTCAACATTAGCACAATTAAAGTTCATGATGATTTTCTAAAAAAAAAAAAAGAGTTCTCTTAGTTAAAAGGGCTTAGAAATCTCTCAATATATAAAATAAATATATACATTTGTGCTTGAGACGTTGTTGAAACTGAGCCCACTTATAATAAATTCAAGCCGCTAAGAACATCTCATCCAAAATTCTGTTCTTCCACATGCACACTGGCAAGCATAACATACTAAATCCCTCTGATCTCAGTGGGGTGCTAAACCTTAGATAACATATAAAGTTACCAATGATAGGAAGTCGAGTGCCAGCATATGATGAAGAATTGTCAATGCATATTTTGTGCAGTGTTCTTTAAGACCTACCGCAAACGCAAAGCGTCATGTATGTTTGTGTTATGTTTCTGTCATCAGATCATCATCATAACTAATGTTCAAAATATTTTGAACACACTGCAGTAACAGTGTCCCAAACAGATCTTTAATAAGTCTTATGAGTGCTCTGTTTTTATGTGATATGTATGAAACTTCAGGCTGAATCCTTTTAAAGGGGTCATATGATGCGATTTCTTTTTTCCTTTTCTTTAGTGTGTTATGTAGTTATTTGTGCATATTTAAGATCTACAGAGTTACAAAGCTCAAAGTCTCCCACAAAAGGATTTATTCTGTCTAAAAGAGAAGGCTGATCCAGCCTGGGCTAAAACACCTCATTCAAACACAGCCCCGCATGTCTACGTCACGATGTGGAAATATTTGTGTAGTGCCGCCCAAATGTTCATGCAAAGAAAGAAGGCATGGTTTCAGGAACCGCAGTAGTGTTGATGCAGCCATGTCAGGGAGACTTGGTGTGTTTCTGTGCGAAAGCAAAAGCACTTTATTTGGCTTTCTGAAAGTAGATGCAATGAGAAATCATTGGTTAAGATTTATTTACAACAGAACAGCACAACCCAGATGTTTGTTTTTGTGCAATGCATTTTATGGACAACAGTTTTGTGAACCTAGTTGAGTAGCCTACAAGGCTGGCTGTGCAAAGCCTATTGTAGGTTTTGCGCCGTGTAGAGTATCACATTGTGTGTGTGTGTGTGTGTGTGTGTGTGTGTGTGCATGAGAGAGAGACAGGGTCATATCACAGTGGATTCAGCTTTCTTAATCGCAGCTTGTGTACTGCAAATACATATGAGCATCATCACTGTGTCTGTCATGCGACTCTGTTCCCCTTATGGGCTTGAACTGATGGTAAAACTAAGGATATTATTAACTGTCTTTAAATTTATGTTGAAAGCTGAAGCTCGCGATTATGGAAAGGGGCGTTACATTTCAGACACGTGCTTGTGGCGTTCGGCCAATCACAATGCACTGGGTCAGCTGGCCAATCAGAGCAGACTGTGCTTGTCGGAAGGAGGGGTTTTGCAGAAAACGAGAGAGGCGGGGCATAGAGGACCTACAATAATGTAAAGAATTTGAAAAACAATGTGTTTTTTGAACATTAAAGCATGTCAAGATATTCTGTTACACCAAATACACAAAATAATGATCTTTAAAATAGCATCATATGACCCCTTCAAAGTCAAGCTCTCTAACAGCCTACAGTTTTGCCTTGAGCAAGTATGCAAAATTTGATTATCTTTTTGATCATGCACAGTTTGTCATTTAGATTTTAAATCAGTTGAAAAATAAAGAAAAGTAATCACAGTAGACAAAATGGCTAGGGTCGGGCGGTAAAAGGAATGCAATAATTTTAGTGTAATTTTAAAATTACACTAATTTAGGAAAATCTGTTGGTCTAAACAGTTTTCTCAGGGTATAGGCAACTTGAATCTGCCCCAGAGGGTCAAATAAAGGTATGATGGGATCACCTCTTTAAAGAACTCATTCTTCCTCATCAAATCCTGGTCTCCCACAGTATTATTCTGTGTAAAACTCTTTAATGGTGCATGTTAATACTTAACACAAATGCCAACATCTTGTAAAGCACAATCCAATTACTGCCTTAAAACCAACTCTAAGACTAGTAAAACTTCTTTCAAATGGATTAGAATCCAAAATATGACTTCTTGTGGGATTTAAAAGCCAATTATAATATGCAAACATACATTTTGGTAAATATGGTAGAGATTTTGCATGGTTCAGTAGTTTGTTTGTTTTTATCAATTTAAAGGGATTCTTTAAAGGAATTTAAAGTTCACCCAAAAATGAAAATTCTGTTATTAATTACTCACTTTCATGTCCGTAAGACTTTTGTTCGTTTTTGGAACACAAATTAAGATATCTTTGATTAAATCCGAGAGCTTCCTGACCCTGCATAGAGTCTGCATCAAAGACTGACACAGATGAAAAGAAATTGTTGAATAAAGTCAGCTTCATAATAATAGCTTCATAAAATTTTCCAACTATTTTAACAATGTCCTTCCTACCGTTCTGAACCTTGAACAAGGGTCAGAAATTTCTCAGATTTCATCAAAAATATCTTAATTTGTGTTCCAAAGATGAACAAAGGTCTTATGGGTTTGGAAAGACACAAGGCTGAGTAATTAATGACAGAATTTTCATTTTTGGGTGAACTATCCCTTTAAGTGTCACACTGTTGTGAAAAGTGACTTATGCTAATGGAAAGGAATGGCAGTTTGATCTGCAGTTCTTCCAGCTGTATCTTGATTGTTTTTGTGTAGCTTAGAGCTCGTCAGGGTTGTAGTTCGAATCCTGGGTGGAGTGAAAAAGGAAGTTGATTCAGTACAAGAGGGCAGAAGTTTCTTATGTTCCTGTCGTACTTCAAGGCAACAAGCCAGAAACAAGCCGTGTGCTTGTACAAGGTTTCAGTGTTTACAGCACACAGGCTTATTTGTGAGTAACATATTCCCAAAGCTTTTCTCTTTATTAGTTAAAAGATGTCCCATGGACCGACAAAGGCGCTGTTGTCATGGTGTTGGCACAAATAAAATGCCTACAGAGCAGCTGAAGATGGCATCAAAGAAGGTAAACAAATCCTTTGATAGGCTGTTTATGTCACTACAGGACACCTCTGCACAAACACAAAGCATATAAAAACGTAACGTGCCACAGGTAATTATGCCTTGGGTTGGTGTAACCTTTCTGCCTTGGATACATTAAAAAGTGCGTAAATAAATAAGGGTTAATCTATTAAGTGGAGAAAGGAAAGCCCAGGGAGCATGCATTAGAGCAGAAATCTGATAAAACTCGAGTGCTTTGGCTAGCTGCTCTTGAATAACTGCAGGACTTTGCTGATGCTGGGATCCATATATGGTGATAGTCTGTAATTCAGCTTTTAAGAGAAATTATTTGTGGGGGAAAAATATGTGTCCCATAACTGCTGATACATTCTTTTTATTATTGACCCTCACACCAGTATCTCTCTTAAGTAAAAAGATCATTTTGAATTGAGAGAAATGTCTCATTAGCTGTAAGTGGTGGGGGTAAATAATCTAGTCCAGACTGAATGATAATACAATATTTGCAGGAACAACTTTTGTTAAGGTCAATTACATTGAAGCCCACTTAACCCCAAAGACACAATGTTGACAGAGTAAGGTTTTAAAGTGATAGTTCACCCTAAAATTAAAATTCTGTCATTAATTACTCACCCTCATATCGTTCCAAACCTGTAAAACCTACGTTCATCTTCGGAACACAAATTAAGATATTTTGGATGCATTCAGAGAGTTTTCTGACCCTCCCATAGACAGCAAGGATGCTTACGCGATCAAGGCTCAGAAATGTAGCAAGGAGATCATTAAAATAATCCATGTGACATCAGTGGTTCAACCGTAATTTTACAAAGATATGAGAATACTTTCTGTGTGCAAAGGAAAAAAAAAAACGACTTTATTCAACAATTCGACTCCTCCTCGTCACCCTATAGCGCCATTTTGGAGAGTATCACATGAGTAAACAACGTATGTACGCAGATACATAGTTTACATTCAGATCAAAGCATAAACAACGTAAACATCATATCCGCATACGGTGCTGCTGACAGAGAACAGCATACGTTGTTTGTGATATCTTAATTTGTGTTCTGAAGCTGAACAATGGTCTTACAGGTTTGGAATGACATGAGGGTAAGTAATTAATGACAGAATTTTCATTTTTGGGTAACCTATTCCTTTAAGCTCTCTAACTTTCTTTAGTTACAGTTATTTCTATGTTGTACACACACACACAAATGGGTTCTTCCACAGTTCTTTGGGGTAGTTGAGGTGTTATATAGCACCACTACCGTATA
Source organism: Cyprinus carpio (assembly GCF_018340385.1). Taxonomy (NCBI): domain Eukaryota; kingdom Metazoa; phylum Chordata; class Actinopteri; order Cypriniformes; family Cyprinidae; genus Cyprinus; species Cyprinus carpio. The sequence goes on from NC_056608.1 coordinate 12,702,923, forward strand.
AAGAATGTGTTCAGCCTAGTTTTGTTCTTTAGTGTTTTTTGGGGTGTTTGAGGTACTATTGCACCACTGCCATACAAAGAACCTGTGAAGCTCCTGTATAGTTCTTTAAATGTTCTCTAACTTTCTTTAAGTCTCTTAGTTTAGTTGAAGATAACGTGGTTCTCAACCTTTTTGCCCCTAAGGACCCCCTATAAGGAAACATTCAAGGGCCCCTACATGAGACGTTTTGAGTTTAGTGAAGCTTTTTTGTGATTAAGGAAATGTTTTGGGGTTATAGTTAATTTCATTTTATAGTTTTGATATGATTTTGGAGTAACATATTTAAAATCTAAAATCTTTTAGTGCTATTTAGCGGCATTTTTGTTTAGAGTGGTCGAGCATCCAAAACTTTCGCCTGCTACCAGGTTAGGTGCACTGACATACATTACTTGGCTGTATGTCACGTCACTTTACTGTACACTGAATTTTCTCACTCACATATTCTTCTGCTTATGATGTACACTATGGTTTAAAAGTTTGGCGTCAATAAGATTTATATATATATATATTTTTTTTTTTGGCCTAACTTCCCCTATGTAGAGAGAAGCAAGGGGCTAAGTGTTTATACAATAAAGAAAAAGCATGCAAAAATTTAAATTCAGTCATTCCCAGAAAAACTGTATCAGAATGATTAAGAAATGTTCATCCTATGACATTTCTGAAATTATATATTGGCTTTGGAACTTACATTAATGTTACAGATACATTTTACATCACATATCCATTATTATCCCATTACATTACTTTAGTGTTTCCCTTTTTATATTCTTATAGCTTATCTTAATAGCTGACAATGGAAATAAATTGCTGCAAGTTCAAAAAGAGAGTTACGGCAGCATCAGATAACAAAAACCAAATGATAAAAGCATATAGGTAAAATCTCTCCAGATTATCTAAAAATGTACATCTGAATTCTGGAGCCCTTCGCCGTTTGTTGTCTTTGACTTCACAATGTAGCCTTGATAATGGATGTTTATGTTCTTTGGATGATTACTGGAATAGATTTGTCTCAATCCTATTATTGGTGGGGCAATTCCTGATGTTCTCTCACCCCGCTGATCTTATCACTTAAAATAAACGAAACAATTCAGACCGGCTTAGATCCACATTTCAGCTCATGTAATATTGGATAAGATTTGTAAGTAGGAAAGAATAAACAGTTCTCTGTTTTTTGTATCAGGAGTATATGTATTATTCAACAGATTTAATGAAACCCATCACACTTTAACATCCTCTAAACAAATAAAGCATCTTATTTTAAAATTTAATCTTCTAATTTACTCACTTTAATTTTGTTCTAAATCATTATGACTTTCTTTCTTTCTTTCTTTCTTTTTTGTTTGTTTTTTTCTAGTTAGTCATTTAAATGCTTCTACTTAAATGTATTTTATATAATGTCAAGGTATCATTTCATTTAGTTTATCTAATATTTATATTTTATTTTAATTCAGCTTTATAGTTTAAGGTAAAGATTATAATAAATTAATACATTTTTGAAAAATAAATAAATTTTTGATGGTCAAGTATAAATCTTGAAAGTGGTCCATGTGTTTTGTGCACTATATTTGAAGTTTCTATATCCACTGATTCATGAACAAATCAATTTAAAACGATTTAATAATAATAATAAAAAAAAAAAACCTGACTAAAAGAAGTGTTCATTAATCAGACTGATTCAGTTCTTCAGTTCTTCAACTCGCTGACTCAATAATCTGTTTGCAGTTGGAGAGGAAGATTATCAGGAAATAATGCAGAGTTATCATATGACTTCAAAAGACTTAATTTGGCATACTAGTCATCGGATTTATGATTAATTTATAGTGTTTTGACCATAAAAGTCAACAAGTACATTATTTAAAACATCTCCTTTTGCATACTATGAAAGCAAGTCGTAAAGAAACATCCTAAGTAAATGAAGACAGAATTTGTTCATTTTGTAGTGAAGAAATCATTTAAGTCTTCTACCATGGTGCAAGGTGGTGACACTGCCAAGTTACATTATGAATAACGAGGTTTACATTTATAGCACTGACTCCCTTCACTAAATTTAAGTGCTGCTCATCTGATTTCAATCTCTCCTCAGCTGCATTGTTAGCGATCCTGCATTCCTGAACACTGTCCCAAATACACATCTCATCCAACTCTTCATTTCCACTAATGGGATGACAGCCGGCGAGTGTCAAATTCATTTTTAACTATGCTAATTTTATGACTCTTGAAGACTATAAAAGTGCCACAGGTTTGGCCCGAAACATGTGATTCAGTCTGGAGGCTGATTTTATTACATCTATGAACTCATCAGAAGAGATGAACCTTAATTAAGTCTAATATTGTTCGGATTCAATAACAGCGGGTCACCTGATACCACCAGAGGCTGTTTTATGAGAAGATTCAAATTTGCCATGCAGTCATAAGACCCGACAAAATAATGAGCGTGACATTCCAGCAGAGCTTGATGCCCTCTTCTGGAGCTTGTGGCATAAAATTCACACAGCCGGAATAATTCTTTGGCAAAAGAATAACACAACTGTCAAGCTGTGATACTTTAAAAGGAGTTGTGAATATCAAGACTTACAGCTGATTGTGCACATTGTCCTATAGTGTCTTTCAGGACATTTCTAAAGAACCTCTCTGGCCAAATTCATGCAAAACAAAGAGGACAGTGAAATGAATCACATACTGTTTTATATGAGTGAACGATGCATTCCAGCATGACAAAATGTGTGCTCTTTACCATGCTGACTGGTCCATTGGGCAGTTACATGATTTTCTCCTGCAAGCAAAATTGCTTTGATTAGTCATAGTTTAGTAGTCATCAGCTGGCCTACATGGAATCTGCATGTGCAAAATTGTAACATCCATCATTGAAAAAGCTGTACTCATCACCTGCCCTTTATTAAGCTCCATTTAGCACATTTTACCATGTTTAATGGTAATCCCCAGAATACTACAAATTTCAACAGTCACATTTAATTACATTCCCAACTTCAGTCACATTTCTGAGCAGGCAAAATGAGAGGGAACAGGATAATTAGTGCAATGGTTTCTATCTCGCAATGTTTATTTTTATTTTATTTTATGATTGTGGCATTGGATATATATATAATTTATTTGTTTATTTTTACTTGGGTACAGTAATGGGCTTTCATAGGAAATGTGGGTACTGACAAGTAAAAACTATCATCAGCCAAGCTCTAATCCAGCCTGGGTGTTTCTTCAAACGCAACCCTTCATTCTTCTGTGTGCAGCTAAAAATACACATTTTGTCCCTGAGGCCAACATCTCATTCCAGATTTATGGTTGCTCTCAGTCTATCTGTTCTCAGTGCCAGTTTATAGGCATCCATATGTCACGTCGGAAGGTCCTAGAGTAATTATGTGGCCAGTCTCGGTCATGAACGCCGGGTCTGAAGTTGGATTGGGTTTAGCATTTTACAATTGAGCTTTGTATGTGGGCGTGAAAAAAGCATGTGCCCTGAACAAAAGCAAGGTCATCTAACTTTATCGTTTTGAACTACCAAGAAAACATTACTGTTTAGAGGCAGATAAGTACAAAGGGATCTATCTTAAGGCCAGTTCCCCTGTTGATTCATACGGTTACAGCCCATGGTTTTGGTAACCAGCATTATCTAAGCATGTTATCAGCATGTTCATGTTCTTGTTCTTATCTGAGCGTTACTGTGTGCCTGTGCACATTTATCTGGGTGCACACGTTTGCACATGCATGCAAGGGGAAAATGCAGGCCTTAAAGTGCAGATGTACTATAGCTCTACCTGCTGCTCTCAAATATTAAACAGTCTTCAGACACCCTCACTAATTTACTTGCATTCCTTCTCAGAATAATTTACTCTGTGTGCACAAACTGTCACATAACATTGTCTAGACATGAGCTAAGATCAGTGCTCCTGGAGTTGCAGCTAGAAAACCACAATAAAATGTAACAAGCTAGTGCACCTTGAAGAGGATTTGGATATACTCAACACTGTTGCAAAGGGTACTAAATATACCTCTATGGGACACAAAGTCTATAAATACCCCTGAGGCATAGTTAGTACTAGCCCAGGAAAAGATTGAAAAAGGTCCCTGAGAGGACATGTTGCTGTTAGCTCCTACATGGCCTTGTATAACATTTAAATGTCCTTACTGGGCAGCCCGCCAAATTTTATAAAAGGCCCGGATTGATTTACTTTTTAATCATTCCAAGCCGATCCGTCAATGAAACAAGTGAGTGAAGAGAGCAGAGGACAATGGGAGAGAGGAAAGAAAACAACGGGACTTCCTACAAAAAGAAAATGATACAAAAAAACACTAAAATAAAAAGGGAGATATGACATACTGCATAATTTTGTGTTGTGTGTGTATTTAAGCAATAAGTCAGTATGACTGTAGACAACTGTGAATTTCAAATTTCTTTTGTACAACTGTCCAATAAAAAACAATATATTGAGTAACTTCAATTTCACACCCAGTATTGTCATTTTGTCTATAGTTGGCTGCCAGTGAAAGTCGTTTCAAATAAATTCACAGCAGAACAAATTGTTTCAAGTTTCTGATCAATACACAGTATTTATGAATGAGTCAGTGTTTTTTAACAAATTGGTTAAATCAATCATTTGATGGCTCATTTATACAGACCTTGGTCACCGGAATGTTGGTAACCAAACAGTAGACGGTAACCACTGACTTTCCATAGCATGGAATAAAATACTATGGAAGTCAATGGCTACAGTCAACTATTCAGGTTACAAATATTCTTCAAAATATCTTCTTTTGTGTTCAGCGGAGGACTAATTCTCACTATTAACTAACTACTAACTATGACTATGCCTCAATAATGCCCTAATTTGCTGCTTATTAATAATTAGTAAGGTAGTTGTTAAGTTATGGATTAAGAGATCCAAAATATGGTCATGCAGAATAAGGCATTAATATGTGCTTTATATGTACAAATAAACAGCCAATATGCTAGTAATATACATGGTAATAAGCAACTAGTTAATAGTGAGAACTGGTCCTTAAAATAAAGTGTTACCAGAAACTTATACAGGTTTGGAACAACTCAAAGCAGAGTAAATGACAGAATTTTAATTTTTGGGAGAGCTATTCCTTTACTTTTTTTTTTTTCATATGTGTGGTTTTAGTTGTTTTAGCCCTGTAAATTTTGACATATGAAATAATAGCCTTTTTTGATTGTTTTTTGTTATAGTTTTTGTATTGAACAGTTAATTAAACCTTTAGACAATGTGTAAAAAATAAAAATAAAAAATCATATCGTATCATATTTGATACATGAGTCTTGTATGGCGGATATAGTATTATATAGAGCTCATACTCAAGGGAAAACACTAACGTTTGTGTGTGTGTGTGTGTGTGTGTGTGTGTGTGTGTGTGTGTGTGTGTGTGTGTGTGTGTGTGTGTGTGTGTTTAAATGCAAGTTATGCAAATATGCAATTTGGTACATATGCTAACATTCTGGCCATCTTGAAATATTACTTAAAAATATCTTATTTATTCTAACATTTACCTTATTAAAAAAAAAAAAAACCTTAAAAATTTGTGTTTTAAATATGACGCAGTAGACTTTATTGGGTCAAAATTTTAACTTAATGATGAATCATTATTTTTGTGTAAAAATGTTCGTACACAGGTTTTACTCACAAATTCATGTACACATTGTTAGTGAATGAGACCCATTATTTATCCTCTATAAGGAACTTCCTGTACTGTAAGTGCTGTGAGGTCTTGGCAGAAAGGCCAGACGCCTACAGATGTCCTTAATATGCACTAAGAAACTGGAGCCAGACCTGTGTTTGGAGATGCTCTCAACAGGAGGTAATGGCTTTAAGTAAAACTATACTTTAGGATAACAAAACTCCTAAAACACATTTCCTGAAATCCATATCACATTATAGAACAACAATTAATGCAATATCAAATATTCAAATTTAATTGTATAAACCTAAATATTTTAAGACAAAATCAGACACTCTATTCCAATCTATGTTACATGGATTGGCATTGCAAACTTTCAAGTCATATTCACTCTAGTTCTGGTATCTTGTTGACTATTAATTATTAAAAATGGCTCAAAACTACTTACAATACAATAGAACACTGAAGAACTTCTAACTGACTGTGGTTAGTATTCAATAGCATTGACATTCTGTTCCCTACTTTTATATTTACGTATTTATTTTCAGAAATGTTTTGATTGAAAAGGTGTTTGTGGTGTTTTTCTTTCATATAAATTGCACATATTTGCTATCTAAAGCAAAGATATTCATTAAGTGTTCAAAAATATTTTGGGGGTCACTGTGGAAAGTGATGTTTCAGACAAGGTCATGAAGCTTTTTTTCAAACTCTTTGTGTGGCTCATTTTCCCCTCTAAATCTGCAAAAACCAGCACTGTCCTTCACTGCAAGAGTCTCTGAACTTCTCTTTAAAAACAAATTGTGAAGACCAGAAGAAAAATGCATTACCATAATGCATCAATAGCACTTTCCTCAAAGGCTCATTTAGTGCTCGTCTCATTATATGCTCTGGGCTTCTCTGGAAATTGAAACAGAGCCATGCTTTTCTCACAGTAGGCTGTCATTTGGAGGTTATCCCAGTTATCCCTCTGACATACACTGAGCCCTGGGATTGAATCGGTTGTGTGATGGCAGGCAGTCGAGGGGCATCCGAGAGGGGTAACGGCCCTGCAGTGACACCTGAGACGTCAGTCCTCAGCAGTACACACTGGCTCTTCTCCAGCTGGATGTCTCTCCATTCTCCTAAAACAAATCAATCCACAGGCCTACTGCAGATAACAGAGTGCACCATTACACACACTTTCCAGCTCATAGATCAGGGTATGAATTACAACTCTGAATACATCACATATTTTTCAGAGTTGGTACATTTTCTGTATGTGTGACAATAAGCTCTATTGGCTTCTTATATGCCTCAATGCTTTAAGTGAAATACTCATTTTCTTTTTATTGCAAAATAAGTCAAATATTCAAATATTCATTTGGTTACACAGCCCTCTGAAGTAGTTGTTCTGTGATTATTTGTATAATAACCAGAGTTGGGTATAACGCGTTACACAGTAACACAGTTACTGTAATCTAATTACTTTTCCTGGTAATGCAGTAAAGTAATGCATTACATTTTAAATTTATGTAATTTGATTACAGTTACTAATGTCAATAATATCACGTTACTTAAGTTACAAATGCAGTGTTAAAAAATCTGAAGTAAGAATAATGTTTTGACCATCTGTATGCCATTTAATAAATCACCGGAGAATGCCAGGTAAAATGCAGATGAGTCCTACAACATTTAGATGCAATGAAAGGTCGCCTATCATATTTCAAAATGTTGCACTCAATATATTTTAGCATTACAGTTTGGGAAAAGTTCAACAAGTGAATGTGTACAAGTTTATGTCTCAGTAACTCTATTATAAGTAAAAATATTCACGGAGACTGAGAATGCAGAAAGCGCACCCTATATGTTTTCTTTATTTAAAAAAAAGTTTTGTTGATATTGGGAGTGTATACAAATAATACTAATGTAATTTTTCAGTCAATATTAAATTAATGAAAGAACTATGAGTTTCTCTTTGTAGTGTATTTTTAAGGTTTGATAAATTGAAAGGTAAAGTTAACTTGAAAGTAACTTGAAAATAATGTAATTAGTAATCTGATTACTTTTTAACTGCGGTAATCAGTAATGCAATCAAATTACAATTTTAAAGAAGTAATTAGTCATTTGTAGTGGATTACTTTTTTTGAGTAACTTACCCAACACTAATTATGTTAAAATTTGTCAGGCAACAAAACATTTTCTTCTCACATAATCATAAAAAATATTGATTAAGGAGATAGTTGTTGTTCCAAACCCATAAGACATTTGTTCATCTTCAGAACACAAATTAAGATATTTTTGATTAAAATTCTGCATTCTTGTAACTTCATAACATTACAGTTGAACCACTAATGTCACACGCACAATTTTAAATATGTCCTTACTACATTTCAAGGCCTTGAACGTGTCAGTTGCATTGTTGTCTATGCAGGGTCAGGAAGCTCTTGGATTTCATCAAAAACATCTTAATTTGTGTTTTGAAGATGACGAAGGTCTTATGGGTTTGGAACAACATGAGGGTGTAAAATTAATGACAGAATTTTCATTTTTGGGTGAACTTTAACCCTTCAACCCCCCCCCCCCTTTTTCTTTTTTTTTTTTACTTATTTGGCATGTCCATGTGACAAAACACAACTTTTACTTGGAATCACATTAAATGCCTAATTAGAAATACTAAACCACAGCTTTATAAAATATGTCATCTTAACTATTTAAATATGACAATTATCGTAATTTAAATCATATCACACATATACTTAACCAGTTAGCATACTATTTTATCATACCACTAGCCAATTAGCCTACTAGCTTAGCAGACCATTATCTGCTATCCATTATCGGCTAGTATACACTTTGTAGGTTACTTAATGTAATTAAGACAATACTGTGTAGTTATGTTAGCGACATAACGAGATAACTTACTTTTTATTCAAGCAAGAACATATTATTGATATAAAATGCATAATTGGTTAAAAATGATAGTAAAGAGTTTCAAAAACAAGTTCTTTTGAACCTTTTAATGAATCATGAAAATCACAGTTTCCACAGTTACTGTTTCTAACATTGATATAATAAGGTTTCTTGAGCATCAAACCAGCATATTAGAATGTTTTCTGAATGTTTTCATGTGACAGTGAAGCCTGGTTGCTTAAAAATTCAGGCCCAAAAACCAGTCAGTATCTGGTGTGACCACCATTTGCCTTACGCATTGCAACACATCTCCTTCATATAGAGTTGATCAGGTTGTTGATTGTGGACTATGGAATGTTGGTTCACTCCTCTTCAATGGCTGTTCGAAGTTGCTGGATATAGGCAGGAACTGGAACACGCTGTCGTATACGCCGATCCAGAGCATCCCAAACATGCTCAATGGGTGACATGTCTGGTGAGTATGCTGGCCATGCAAGAACTGGGATGTTTTCAACTTACAGGAATTATGTGCGGATCCTTACATGGGGCCGTGCATTATCATGCTGCAACATGAGATGATAGTCGTGGATGAATGGCACAACAATGGGCCTCAGGATCTCATCACATTATCTCTGTGCATTCAAAATGCCATCAATAAAATGCACCTGTGTTCGTTGTCCATAACATATGCCTGCCCATGCCATAACCCCACCACCACCATGGGCCACTCGATCCACAACGTTGACATCAGCAAACCGCTCGCCCACACGATGCCATACATGCTGTCTGCCATCTGCCCTGTACAGTGAAAAACGGGATTCATTCGTGAAGAGAACACCTCTCCAAAGTGCCAGACACCATCGAATGTGAGCGTTTGCCCACTCAAGTCGGTTGCAATGATGACCTGCAGTCAGGTCGAGACCCCGATGAGGATGACGAGCATGCAAATCAGCTTCCCTGAGACGGTTTTTGACAGTTTATGAAGAAATTCTTTGGTTATGCAAAATGATTGTTGCAGCAGCTGTCCGGGTGGCTGATCTCAGATGATCTTGGAGGTGAAGATGCTGGATGTGGAGGTCTATTCAAATCAGGGGCAACAGCTCTGGTGGACATTCCTGCAGTCAGCATGCCAATTGCACGCTCCCTCAAAACTTGCGACATCTGTGGCATTGTGCTGTGTGATAAAACAGATTTGTGAACAATATTTGAGAGAAATAGGCCTTTTGTGTACATAGAAAAAGTCTTAGATCTTTGAGTTCAGCTCATGAAAAATGGGGAAAAACAAAAGTGTTGCGTTTATAATTTTGTTCAGTGTAGATTGGTTGCGAGCAGCAATCAATGTAACTAATGTACAGTATTTACATCCTAAAATAGCTCTGTATCAAAACAAATGTGAGCTTCTGTACTGTTGTCTACCTGACAGGCATTCTAATCAAGTCATAACTATAAAAAAAAATCATTCTGGCTTTTTAATCATCATCACCCTCATCAGTTTCTAATCTTATCTTCATTCACACAGCTGCCATATCCATACGGAAACACATGAAGACGTTGCTTTGATCTTAAAACATATGTAAATTTGGTGGGCGCTACACGTGTGTATATGTTTCAGAATGAGGCCAGCAATTGGTTTCAAGCACAGTGACTCAATCGCTCATTTTCCCCGAGCGATATTTCACAGCTTTGCTTCTGACCCATTTTTCTACCCATTTCACAACAACTCTGTTTGCTGCACATCTCTCTCCGCCTTCCCCTCTCTCTGTTTCTATATCAGAATTCAATGAGCAAACTGATGTTCTTAAAGGCTCATTCTGGCTGTCTGTCTCATTCACCGAACATTCACCACTTTCATATTGTGTTCTCGAGGTAGAAAACTCATGGTCATCTTTGTGAATGATTTGCATTTCAGTCCTGTTTTTCTGATCTGTTTTCCTCCCTCAAAGGCACGGTACTTTGATGTACCTCAAATCTCATTACTACGGGATCACTCAACTGCAGACGGAAATTTCCAGTGCTCTGTGGTGTGTTAGACGAGGTGATAAAGTGTGAAATCCCCAGCAAGCTTGTGCTGAATGAATAGAGAAGAGAAGACAAGAAGAGGGAGAGATAAAGAGAAGCGAAGGGTTTAGGCTTAGTGCCACGCTGTGACGCGTCCTCTGTCCAGGGTGTTGGGTTTACCGTGTTTAGCAGTAATTAGCATGCCACAGCATGGCATTACCTCCTGCCATCCACTAGCTAGCTAAGCCCTGAACAAACAGAACCTTGTACAATAAACAAAGTATTTTGTCTAGCCATGTGTGAAGATGGCAACACACACCACTGACAAGCATCTTTAGCTAAGAGATGGACTGAGACGACACTGTGGAAACGCTTCAGGGAGCAAGCTAATGTAATTAGGGAACACTGGAGGCCATCCGAAGCCTGTCATTGGAGCTTCCACAAATGGATAAACCACAGCTTCCTTACCAGAGGAAGTCCACGGGCTTAATACAGGCCTTAGGCGAATTACGCTCTTATCCGGAGCGGTCACATAAGGGAAATGTTGCGGTCATGATTTTTGAAACATTGATTTGGTGACATTCTCAACACAGTTTGGAGGTTTCCATCAAAGCCTCAGAACTCTTTAGATATTATAATGTATTTTATGCATCATGCATTCTGGGAAATTTAGTATTCTTCAATGCTGGTTTAATATGGTGAAATATACATAAATTACAGTACATTCAAATGTATTTATTTGTCTCTTTATCTTTCTGTCTATGTGTCTGTCAGGCTTCTAAAATGTTCAAATAAAGCTTTATCTCACTAACCTTTCAAATCTGTCTTGACAAACATGCCTTTTCTAGTAAAAATTATACTTATTTAAGTCATTTCTATTCATTTAAATTCTATAATTTGAATATTTACTGAATTCAGTTTAAACTGCAGTTGTGCATCCCTTTTCTATGGCTCCAGAAACTGAATACATAAAAAAAAAAAAAAATAACATTAAATATTTGGCTATTCGTAAAGTAATGGATTCCATGGATTGTGGATTACAAGAAAAAAGAGAGAAATGTGCCTACATCCATTTTTTTTTTTTTTCACATTTGTCTTTATTTTCTTGCACTTATGTGCAAAAAAAAAAAAGGATGAAACTGCTTATTTCTGAAATAAATTAAAATGTAGGCCAGTCATTCAAGTTAGATTTTTAAAATGCACAATGCAGTATTGGAAGAGGCCTGTAAAACATATATATTTTAAAAGCTGTGAAGAAAACAGACATTATAGGAGTATGTTTTACAATGTGAAATTTTAAAATAGAAAAATGTAATTAGTATTTTCTTGTAAAACGTGGAAACAGTAAGGTTCCATTTGCTAGCATTAATTAACTACAAATAGTAATGGAGTAATGAAGTCCAGCAAATATACAGTACCAGAGTGACATTTTGTTGTGCAGGATAAAACTCTGTTTCCTTGAAAATTGTATTGTTTTATAACATGCTTACTGAGTATTAATCAAAGAGAAGTTTTAATAAATATATATGTGTGTCTATATGATTTGTGTTAAAAGAAGCTCAAGACATCCACACAATACCTTTTGGAGGTGACCTGCAAACCTGGAAAAAAAAGACACAACTTGTATAGTCCTTCAAGTGAAGTTGACAATATCTGAAGTATAGAGAGTGTCTGTGCAGTGTTCATATGTGTTTGTATTAAAGCATGGAAGTGACAGCACAGTTAGTAAATGCATCACTTTAAGTAAAAGCCTCTCTCTCCATCCTCATGTTTATGTCTGTGTGTGCGATAAAAGACGTGTGCTTATATTTGAATGTGTAGTGCTGATCTTAGGGCTTTTGAGAAGCTCCTCATGGACTATACAAAATTATCCTGTTCTCTAACCCATACTTAAAGAAAACAAACATTTACTCTACCGCATTCCCCTCACCAAGAGTGCTGTGCTTTTAACAGCCTACATCCAGAGCTAAAACAAGGTGAGGGTCACCTGCTTGTTCATGTTTTTCCAGATAACTGTCTCAACATCTTCACTCAGTGCCGTAGTAACGGGTGGAAATATCCTTCCCTCTCACTCTATACTGTACCTCAAGTAGATGTCAGCATCTTGCTCTAATCTGTTTCTTACTGTTTCTACTATCATCCCTCTTTACTTTTCTAATGTTTTCGGGAACATTAACACTTTGAGTTACCATACAAACCATACTTTCTGAGGTTCCATACATTGGTCATAATACACTACAAAAAGTCTTTTAAATTTATTATAGAATGTAGAGTTTATTGAGAGTTTTTGGTTATTTATTTCTTGTATTGGGATTGTCTATCAATTAGCAGTAGTCAAACACTGAGCAGCAGCTCATATATTTCAATATTGAAATCTTTAATTCTTCTAAAAATGGATCATAAAACCGTGAAGAATGATGCTCCATCACAGGCAGAATCTTGTAAGGAGTCCTATAAGCACTCTCAATGAGCTTTACTACGCCAGAGCCTCTCAGTGAGCACCAAATATTACTTCAAGCTTGGGACAAATTCCACTAAGCCAGGTGTCTCTAAAAGACCACGGGACTTGGATAGTGAGAAGAGATGCGAAAGGAAATGTCTCAGGAGCTCTAGCCATGGACCCCAAAAATCAGCTGACTGCAAGACAAAGAACCAGAACTTTTCTCTTCGTTCTGCTATAATTAAGTGTCAGGTAATGCTAAAGGGTAAGATGGACCACAAAGTGAATAAACATCCTGCATTTGAAAACCATGAACACACAGTGAACAATTCCCATCTTGAGGGTCCTTCCTAGAAGAACACATCCCCATGTCTTTGGGTTGATGACCATTGAGCCTCAGCACTGGAGGACACCAGAGCAGCCCAGTGAGCCCTCCGGTGGCATCCCTATTTCACAATCCTAAATTTTGTAGTAGTTGTAAAAGTAGTAGTTGGGAGGTTCGCCAATATGTTACATTTCTTTGAATACATAAGTATAGTAACTTCTTGAGGAACACTGTTCCTGTTTTTGAATAGTTTGGATCTTTTGGTTCACACCTTTACAGACTGATTGATTGCATCTGAAGTAAAGTCAAACCTGACAAAAGCTTATTAAAAATACACATAATCTTTCAGCTCTCAATGGTCATCCCCTACAGGCAAGATGAACCTTAGGAACTTCCCTTGATGGCACATTCTGGACTAATCCCTTCTGTGCAAGATTCCAGTTTTGAAGGTCCACCCAAGGAGTTCAGAAGAGATTACATTGATAATGTGTCAATGCTCGCCCCCCTCTGGCAACAGCAAAAGAAAGAGCTCACAGACATAAAGAGAAGAGCTCAGAGGGAACGACAAGAGACTGCTCGAGTTGTTAATATGGGAAAGGACTGCAATTAGACAGCCAAGTGCTCCAAGTTTACAAACAACTAACTTAGACTGAAACTCATCTAGCTTATAGAAAAACTGAACGGTCAAGAGAAAAGTTAAAATACAAAAAATAAATAACTAAATACATTTACATTACATTTACAAGTCATATATACTGTAAAGCATATAAAGTTAAAACAAACATTATAGGAGAATGTTTTACAAAGTTAAATTTTAAAATAGAAAAACTTACATGGTAGCATTTTACAATAAGATTCCATTTAGTTTTTCATTAATCTTAATTAATGGTAATTACTAATACTAAAAAAACTAATCAATATTTTAAATTTACATCATTAATATTATTTAATGGACATTAACTAAGAATGAACAGATGTATATTTTTTTACTAATGTCAACAAATGATAATAAATAGGCCTACATAGGCTTTTGCTCATTGTTAGTTAACATCTTAACCAACGTTAACTAATGGAACCTAATTATAGTGTTGCCTAAAATGAACTCCATTAATCTTCGGTTTTACAACTTTTTTTTTTTTTTTTTTCAGTGCATTCACTTTCACTCAACAAATAGCAAGAAGGAAAAGAGTAAAAAGAATAGGGAAAAAGAGAAATGAAGGAATATTGGAAGAAATAGAAAAAAAGAAGAAAAAAGACAGCAGAGAAAGGGAATGGGAAATGAAGTTAGAAATAATGACTACGGAATTAGAGAGGGAATAAAGAAAACTGGAGATGAAAAAGAGTTTAGATCTAGAAGAAGAAGGAAAAAGAGAATCAGAAATTAAGACACAGAAAGTGGGTACGAGGAAAAAAGCGAAAGAAAAAGTCAAACTTAAGAAGAAGGTGGAGGGTGGAAAAGGAAGTGGGCACGTGCCGATGTTGCTCATGTCTGCAGATGAGCACAGACACCCGAGGGAGGCGATGTCAGTGTGGAGGCTAGAGATTCAAGGAAATGTCACACATGAAAAAAAGAGAGAGAGGTAGCGTGGGAGATTAATCCTGCCTCCTGTTGAGAGGCCTGTCGTGCCAATGTCAAAATAACCACTGTATTCACAAAACACCAATTACTGTTATAATAATAATGTACCAAATTGCATCAGCTACAGTGATAGATATGCTGATGGCACAAAATACATCTGGCATGACGAGGAGTTTGTGAGAGATGCTAAAGATCATAATCTGTTTTTGTGTTCTCCATCAAAAGAAGATGAAAGAGGCTGTGGTCATGTATGAAGAATGAAACATTATTTACTATACATTTCAGTCCAGCTGTGCATCGGAGTCAGAGGCAGTGAAAAAATGATTCGCAAATTTCTCAATCCAAAGAACATTTTCAGGCATTAGAAGTATAGATGGTTTGATGCATTGGCATGTTTTTTTTTTATTTTAATTAAATGTGCACACACACACACACAGGACCTGAGGGTACGTACAGGAACAAGAAGGAAGATCAATAGGGAAGGAGTGATAATGAGGTCTTAGTCAGAGTACTGCAGGCGATGGTCTTAATCATGTTTTTCAATGAAGCCTTTGTAATGTGAATTCAAGAAAGTCTTCCTTAGGCAGTGTGGTGAAGAGGAAAAAATGAAGGAAATCCACAAACAAGCACACTCTGTGCTATAGTTTAAATTACATTTACACATTTAACCACACTTCTAGAGGCTTCAAGGTACACAAGCAGTTCAAGCATTCCCTGTAATGCAAAATAATGGCAACAGAACTCCAATCTCTCAACTCAGTCTTGTATGCAGAAAATAATAAAGAAAATGCCCAAAATCTTACAGTAAATATAAATACTGTATATGAATCAGTTATTTTTTGCAACTAAATTATTATTGATTCTAAAGGCCAATTCACACCGCACCGACAGATGCAGACAATGCCAACAGCCACTTCTCTGACAAATGCCAATTCAGCATGCTGGAAATAAGCACCAATCAATGGCAACAGATGCCAACGGGGCGAATGTGTCTGTGTCTGTTTGCTGTTTGTCTATGTCTGTCTGCACAGTGCGAACTGGCCTTAACAGGTTTCCTCCTGAACTCCAAAATCTTTTTTTTTTTGTTAACTTCAGATGTATGATATAAGGATACAGTCACAAGGAAAATCACACTAGGATGGAACACAGAATCAGTAGCTGGCATCCAAGACGTTGTTGAAAATGAGATGTGCAAAATGTGCAAATGAAGGTGTTTAGAGCAGGATTAAAACAGTCTAAACATTAAGTTTTACTGCACTAAAATAGTGCTAACAATAACCTTGTTATTGTTCTGCTTTGGCAGACTTAAATGGATCATTCACTCACCCTCCATTTGTTCAACTGTTTGGATACCAAGATTCTTCTAAATGTCTTCTTTTGGGTTCATCAGAAGAAGGAAACTCTTTTATATACCTTTTTTGAGCAGCTAAACATTATGTACTTATAAATACATAAAATGATGATTAGATTACAAAAGGTTCAGAGAGACAAATACTAATAAATACAATTATTAGAATGGATAAAGAAGCAAAACATTTTTGCACATACATTTCCATAAATAAAAAATAAATACTTGATGCATTAGTGTTTACACTACAGATGTAATGTGGTCACTTCTGTGGATTAAGCGTTATATGCTGGCTCTAATCTACTATACATGATTTAGTTCCAATATTAATATAGTAAACTGCTGTTTATGGTTGCCAAACAATGTAATATTGACTGTCCAAACATTGATCATCCAGTAGAAAATTAAAGTGGCAAAGATTTATCTGTTTTATATTAATATAACTTCAGCTTAAAGGGATAGCTCACCCAAAAATGAAAATTCTGTCATTAATTACTCACCCTTCATGTCGTTCTAAACCTGTAAGACCATTAACATCTTTGATGAAATTGAACGTGAAATTTAAATACCCTTGAACATGCTAGTTGCGTTGCTGTCTATGGAATGTCAGAAAGCTCTTGTATTTCATCAAAAATATCTTAATTTGTGTTCCGAAGATGAACAATGGTCTTACAGGTTTAGAACAACTTGGGGGGGAGTAATTAATGACAGAATTTTAATTTTTGGGTGAACTAAACCTTTAAATATTTACACCATACATTCAACACTGCAGGGCAATGCACAAAATAATCCTTGTGATTGTTTAGTTTGAGATGATGTACTCGTCTTGTAACAAGGGCTCTCACAAACTGGTCTTTTTATAATGGTGAGACATGAAAGATACTTGTGTCACATGAAAACCAAGATGAAAGTCAAGAATAACATGAAAGTTTCTCACAATATCACAAGAGTTCTCACGATTTGTACTTTGATATAGATATCAAAGAGTTTAAAATAACTCCATGTGCCTCTTCAGACGGGCACACTGGGTACTGTTTTTCGCTTGCATCATTCTCTTGCATGGCTGTGTCCCTACTGCCATCAATAACCACAATGTGATAAGATGTGCTAGTGATTGTTTCTACAAATAGAGTTTATGGCAGATACCTGTGAGAGAATGCTTGATGGTTTCTGGAACTGTTTTTGTGTGGTGGAATAAAAAGATGAAATTGTGTTATATGACAGTTCAGCATTGTTGCTTCAGATAAAAGACACCATCCTTTACTCTCAGGCTTTGATTCTTTGCTCAAACAAATAATCAATTTGTGTTGTGAGTGCGTTTGGAATAAACAGATGTGAACAAATCAATATCAACACAGGGCCCTATGAGGGTCTATTTCTTATGAAATGAACAATCTAGCCTCTGAATGAACGTTTGTGTGAAACGACGGACATAGAAACAACAATCTTTTCCCAAACTATTTCTACATCAAAGACTATTGTGCATACTGTACATAAGACTGTGAGCCTCATTTTTTTTACATTAAAGTTGCACACACAAAATAAGAGAAGAGAAGAGGAGACGAGACGAGACGAGACGAGACGAGACGAGAGAAGAGAAGAGAAGAGAAGAGAAGAGAAGAGAAGAGAAGAGAAGAGAAGAGAAGAGAAAGAGAAGAGAAGAGAGAGAGAGAAGAGAAGAGAAGAGAAGAGAAGAGAAGAGAAGAGAAGAGAAGAGAAGAGAAGAGAAGAGAGCTGAGAACATAGAAAATAAAGGGAATGGCAGGTGCACATGATAAGAGACAAATAAGAAAAATAAATGACACTAAATGAAACAAAGCAACAACAACAAAAATGAAACAAAAGGCCAGAAGAGACAGGGTGAGACAAAAAATATATATGAGAGAAGATGAAAGGATACATAAATCAGAAAAAGAGACAGGAGCAGTTGAAAATAGACAAACCATTAATAAAATAAAATAAAATAAAATAAAATAAAATAAAATAAAATAAAATAAAATAAAATAAAATAAAATTACTGTGGAAAAACAAAACAGACATGTCAAATGACACAAAATGAGACAGATAAGGAGAGAAAGGGAGATACAATGAGAAGACACAAGATGAGAGAAGACGGTAAAAGAGAAGAGAATAAAAGCTGAGAAGAGATGAGAAAAAAGATATTAGAGAAGATTAAGAAGAAAGAAAGCAGAAGAAGAGGCAGGGGCAGATGAGAAGAGAAAAAAGAAGAGACAAAATGAGACAAAAAAAAAAGATGTGAGAGGAGGTGAGATACAGAAGATAATACAATACAGAAAGCAGAATTGGTAGGAGCAAATAAGAAGAATTGAAACAAAACAAAAAATGAAACAAAGCAAAAACAAAAAGCAAATAAAAAAAGCAGAAGAGACAACATGAGTCAAGAAGAGACATGAAGAGAGGAGAGGAGGGCAAAAGGCAGAGCAGAGGAGAACTTGAGACAAGAAGAGAAAAGACATGAGATGAGACGAGAGAAGAGGAAAGTCTTATATAAACAGACTTCCAGGAAGAGGATCAGTGATTGAGGATTGCTGTACATTCTTCTAGGTGTATGTATATGTATGTGGCAGATTTATATTAGACCCGCACTGTGATGTGAATGTTGTTTTAGATGAAACGTCCTCCAATGCAAACATATAGGGGAGAATTGTCAAATTTGTGAACAAAAGCCCACCATGTTGATATCCACACACGTTCAGAAAGTAAGAGTGTGTGTGTGTGTGTGTGTGTGTGTGTGTGTGTGTGTGTGTGTGTGTGTGTGTGTGTCTATATTCTCAAGAACCTCGCAAAAGGCCAGAATCACCCACACAAGCGTTTCCTTTGAGAACGAGAATAAACACCCTGCACATTCAGTCCTCTGCATGCCTCCTCCTGAAACGAGGTCATCCACGTGGCATCTCTTCTGCTCAACAGATCAAAGACCTTCTGCTTTGTAACTTTCTGTTTCTTTCTGTTTCATGACTTTCTTTTCTCCACCCTTCAACTCTCACCTGCAATTCACAGGTCTAAGTTATTTTAACGGATACAGAATGTCAAAAAGCAAAGGAATTCACTGGTCCACTTGCTTGTCTGAAATGACTGTGCAAATTAAATTTCATTATCCGCCTACTGCTGTTTCCACCTCGCCGATTCATATCTTCAGTGACTCAAAAGGTTACTGAAATAAACACAGTCACAGTCAATAAACGGGCACGGCTTATTGAAAATCTCACTGAAGTAAGGAAGAAATTACACAAAAGCTCAGTGTAAACATCCTTTTTTCTAGTGTGAGTACAATCATTGCAGTGGTTTGCATCACTTCTGTCCTCAGATTCTGCCAGATATGTCTTCACTGTTACCAGGAGATAAATGTTAGTGACGCAACAGGATATTGCTCTGCTATTACTTAAATGTTAATCAGATGCAGCTGGATATAATTGGACTTAATTTGATATTATATATATATATATATATATATATATATATATATATATATATATATATATATATATATATATATATATATATATGCTTACATTTGAATTTTAACAAGTTAAACATTAAGCAGCGTAAAAATAATAATAATAAAAAAAATAAAAAAAAATCTTGAGCACCAAACCAGTATATTAGAATGAACAGAATGAGTAATGGCTACTAAAAATTAAGCTTTGCCATCACAGGAACAAGTTATTTTTTTAAAATATATTAAAATAGAAAACTTTGAGAATATTATAAATTGCAATAATAATTACTGTTAAAATGACTGTTTTTACTGTATTAAATAAATGCAGATCTGGCTTGCACAAGAGACTACTTTTAAAAATACCCACCACAAACTTTTTTACGCTATGGTGTGTATACATGAATATGAAAAAATAATGGAAAAAGAGCAGTTTTGATCAGAAAAAGTCATTTGGATGTAGACTAATTGCTGCATGATGTTTATTCAAATGACTTTGGTCAGAAAAAAATATTTAATATTTTCCATATTTCTGTCTGTGACAAGCTTTTTTTATACACTGAAGCACTGACTAAAGCAACATAACGAAGAGCATACAGGTGTGCAATTGAAGCACTAACTGCATTTTATCATTCTAGTGCTGCCACAGAGAATAAAGGGAAATAAATCTGTTTCCTTATAAACCAGCTAAATACATTTTCTTTTAGCTTTTAAACGTACAATTGAGAATAACAACTTACTAAAATTCTACTTAGCGATTTGGGGAAACTCAGCCTTTATTAATAACAGATCTTCAAAAACACCAGAAGAAATTTAATCCATGCATTTAATAACATTAACAATCAACCTAGACACAGAACAATAGAATAGTGCACCAACATGTTTAACTGGACCCTCATCAACTGCCTTTATTAGATCCCTAAGCCAAGACAAAGCTCCAGCCTCACAGCTCCGTCTCTGGCTTCAGCCGGCCTGCTAAATGTATGTTATTATATGCCGGCCTGAAAAAACAGAGCTGCAGAGGAAAGGAGGAAAACACTGCTATCGGAGGTATGTGAAGCAGACGTGAGAGCTAATTTCTCATGTACAGTGCCAAACAAAATGTCTTTGTGTTTGAAAACCTTTCCTCTTCACTCCTGCCGAGTCTGCTCCTTTTTAGTTTACATTGACTAAGGCCTAACCCTGCAACACCTTCATGCAGACATGGCAGAAGATCTTTTAAAGTGGATACCATGGCTGTCCTGTAAATCACTGCTGGATTTTTGCCTGTATGGTGTTCATGGGGTTTTAAATTATTGATAACAAATGGTATTAAATGATGAAGGTGTGTTTGTGTCTGGCCATGGCGGGATGCCATCAGGAGTTGAGAGAGAGGCCAGGTGGATGTCTGTGCCAGGGATGTGCTAGTTATCATGTTGGGCAGAGAACCGATTTCTGTCCTTAATAAATAAATGATCTGAAGTAGTCTGTGTTTGAATGTGAAGAGGGGGATTTAAGAAGCATAGAGTGTTTTTAAAGCATTTCACACACACTTTGAGTGGAAGGTATGTAGATTGCCATTTTTTTCTTTCTTCTGTAGCACTAAGTTCAGTCTCTCTTACTTAAATGTATAAAAAGGGTAAGGTATGTGAGATAAATATTTAAATAAGAAATAAAATCACATTGTGAGATATAAAAATAAGAAGCCATGATTATGAGAAATAAATAGCCAAATGCAAGTTTGGGAGTTTGGGTTCAGCATTTGCTAAAATTTACTAAAGTACAGAAAATGTGATAGTAAAGACATTTATAATGTTACAAAAGATTTCTACTTCAAATAAATATGTTCCTATGACCTTTCTATTACTCAAAGAATCCTAAAAAGAAATGTATTATAGTGAATGCTGATGAAAATGATTCAATTCTGCTTTGCCATTACAGGAATAAGTTAATTTTATCATTTTAAATAAAACTGCTATTTCACGATATTACTTGTTTTACAGTTTTTGAAACAAATAAATGAAGCCTTGATAAGCATAAGAGACATTTTTAAATTTTTAAACATTACAAAATCTTGCAGACCCCAAACCTCTGAACATCAGTGTCACACTTTGAGAAACATAATTCTTAGACTAGGTTGGAAAAAGCTTGGACTTCTGAAAGTTACATTATAGGTTTTCATATTTGTGACCCTGGACCACAAAACCAGTCATACTGTAAGTAGCACGGGTATATTTGTAGCAATAGCCAAAAATACACTGGGTCAAAATTATCGATTTTTCTTTTATGCCCAAATTCATTAGGATATTAAAGATCATGTTCCATTCTTAAAATTTCCTACCGTAAATATATCAAAACTTAATTTTTGATTAGTAATATGCATTTCTAAGGACTTCATTTGGACAGTTTTAAAGGCGATTTTTTATTTTTGTGCACCCTCAGATTCCAGTCTTTCAAATAGTTGAAAAATATTGTCCTATCCAAACCATACATCAATGGAAAGCTTATTTATTCAGCTTTCAGATAACGTATCAAATCTTAATTTCGAAAAATTGACCCTTATGGCTGGTTTTGTCACATTTCATCAAGCTCTTTTATCTTAAAGATTAAGGAAATTTTTATTCCTCTTAAAAACATCCTCATAATGCTTAAAGATAATGAGGAAACTATATAAGCTAGTGGGTTATAGTGTTATAAAGCTCTGAGTGTGTATCACTCTATACTTAATTTTGAATTCAAAAGCAGCTTGAGAAGAGGAAGTGATTGTTGCAGGATGGTGCAAATCCTTATGCCATTTCTGCATCATTCCCTGCTACTCTTTGCTAAGCCTCTTTCTCACTGTTTGTCAAATCCATCCTCCATCTTTTGGAACTCAACTATTGGTTTAGATCCTTTTAATAAAGGCATCCAACGTCAAAACAATCTCTCTGACATTTCATATCATCATAGTTTCTCAGAAGAATGTCAGAAATTCACTGTATCTTTATTATGCACTAGCTTCATTATGCACTTCAGCATATAGAACATTATTTCCAAGAATTAGATGATGAACAGAAAACACTGTGCAAACAACAGGATTAGATCTTTAATAAAGATCTAAAGATGTTGTTTACCATAATGTTGGTGAGTCAGAATGAGGAGGAGCTTGTTTGAGACTGGCAGCAGTAGCAAAATTACAGGACAGTCACCAAGAAAAAGAGAGAAAGTCTATGTGCTTGTGTATGCGAAGTGAGCATATTAAATATTCATTCAGTTTAATACAGCAGAGACAGAAGCGAGAGAGAAAGAGATGTCACAAGAAATAAAGACACAACAAATCAATGTCAAACATGTCTCCAAATAGAAGCAGCGCAAATCAAATGCTTGTGATGATAACTAGTAATAATAAGTGAGACAACCATATTTATTCAGAATCAAAATTCATCTAAAAAGCAAAAAAGTAATAATCGGTCAATCTAAGATGATTATACATATAATATATAATTGATTTGACACTTAAAAACAACCTTCGTAAAAAAGTACAATTTATCATACTTAAAAAAAGCACTTATTCTGGAAATAATATATTTGTAATAACTTAAGAATGTACTTAATGTTTTCAGACACTTCATTCAAAATAAATATTGTACACAAAATTACAGAGCTATGTTTTCTTGCTCTGTGTGAATGATTCACAGATGCGGTTACCTCATCGAAACACTTCCAGTTGCCTGTTAAATGGCATGTTTGAGTAGCCAACAGCTAATCCTTCCCCTCCACCTAGCTGACACCTACGCTGTCCTCCATCCAGAAACATGTGGCAAAAATATGGCAAGCAGACATGAAGCAAATGCCACTAAGGTTTCTTCTGGCTTCCATGGACCATTTCGACCACCTTTCAGCATGGCTCAAACTGCAAGTCTCTATTGCAAAATTCCTCATCTATGATGTTTTTGTCCAGACAGAACAAAGAACTGAGTAAAATAACTATTTTGAGTTGCATCCATCATCTCTCTTAATTTCATCTCAATTGTGTGAGCCAACAGCGTAAACTGACAGGTTTGTGTTGGTTGTAATTTTCAACATGGTAAATTTTGTGTAAGTGTATGACTGTGCCGCACAAAAATGAACATTTTGCGTGTCTAAACCAATTAAGACAGGAATCTTGCTCGTTTTGCTGCACTGATTATGTTTGGGAAAAGATCCATGTCTGCCAGATCGTGACATACACAGACAGAGGAGTGTGAACAACTTACCATATGGAGGAAAGAACTACACCAACACTCACAGTCCAAACTATCACAAAATAGAGTCATTTCAATATTTTATATACAATTTTTTTTTTCCTGACTGGCTCTGCACAAGTGGCTGCCTACAACAAAAGCTCCTTTGTATCTTTTGGGTTTTGTTAAACTAATCTACATGAAGAAAATGGTGCAAACTTTTTAAATAAGCACTAATTAGTAATAGAAATAATATTGTCACACCCTTGGACTGTTTTGTTGTGTTTTCTCCTTCATGTGTTCATGACCTAGTTTCTCAAGTTCAATTTCAAGTCTGCTTTATTGTCAATTCTTCCACATGTACAGTACATACATACAGAGAATCAAAATTGCGTTACTCTCAGACCCCCGGTGCATACAGATAACACTAACAGTAGAGCCTAAAAATCTAGATCAAATATAAAATATAAGATAAAACTATACAATAAGGGAATGTAAAAAAGACATAATAGAAAAAGATAAAATAAAAATAAGGTTAAATAAAAGCAGCGCAAGGCACATGGCAGATAGAGTGCAAACCAGTGAACAAACAGTGCAGATAAGAAGATTTTTAGTGCATAAAAAATAGCTTATTCAATCTGATTAAAGTGACAAAGGGCTCAAGAGCAGTTGTTTTATTTAAACCGACTGATGAGGTGGTAGAATGACGTCAGTTCCATGGTGAATGAGGGTAGTGAGCAGACCAATGCTGCACAAAGTGACTGGTGCATGTCATCGTATGTTAGAGGGAGGGGGGGTGGAAGGACCTGGAGATGTGGGATCTGGGGGGCCTGGGGAGGTGGGATCCCAGTTGTGCCTGGGGCAGAAGAGGGACAAGGGGGCAAGTTCGGGAGCGAGTTCAGCTTCCTGACAGCCTGATGGATGAAGCTGTCCTTCAGTCTGCTGGTCCTGGCCTGGAGACTCCACAGTCTCCTCCCTGATGGCAGCAGACTAAAGAAGCTGTGTGACGGGTGAGTGGGATCACCTGCAATGCATAGGGCTTTGCGAGTGAGACGGGTTCCATAAATGTCCTGGAGGGAGGGGAGAGAGACACCAATGATCTTCTCAGCTCCTCTCACTATGCGTTGCAGAGTCTTCCGGCAGGACGCGTTGCAGGCGCCATACCACACAGTGATGCAGCTGGTCAGAATGCTCTCGATGGTGCCTCTGTAGAAGGTGTACATGATGGGGGGGTGGGGCTCTGGCTCTCCTCAGTTTGCGGAGGAAGTAGAGACGCTGCTGTGATTTCTTGGCCAGTGCTGCAGTGTTGTCGGTCCAGGAGAGGTCCTCTGTGATGTGCACACCAAGGAACTTGGTGCTGCTCACTCTCTCCACAGTCGCACCGTTGATGGTCCGAGGAACATGCTGAGTGTGCGCTCTCCTGAAGTCAACAACAATCTCCTTCGTCTTCTCCACGTTCAGAGAGAGATTGTTGTCACTGCACCGACCGGCCAGGCAGCTCACCTCGCTCCTGTAGTTTGTCTCATCTCTGTTGCTAATGAGACCCACCACAGTCGTGTCATCCGCAAACTTAATGGAGAGGTTGGAGTTGTGTGACGGTGTGCAGTCGTGGGTCAGCAGAGTGAAGAGGAGGGGGCTCAGCACACGTCCTTGGGGGGGCCCCAGTGTTCAGTGTGATGGTGCTGGATGTGTTGCTGCCGACACGTACTGCCTGAGGTCTTCCAGTCAGAAAGTCCTACAGCCAGTTGCACAGCGAAGTGTTGAGCCCCAGCTCGACCAGTTTGTGAATGAGCTGTTGAGGGATGATTGTGTTGAATGCTGAACTGAAGTCTATGAACAGCATTCTGACATATGAGTCTTTTTTCTCTAGATGTGTGAGTGCTGAGTGGAGGGTAGTTGAGATGGCATCATCGGTCGACCGGTTGGACAGATATGCAAACTGGAATGGGTCCAGGGAGGGGGGGGGGGCAGACTTGATGTGGTGCATGACTAGCCGTCCGAAGCACTTCATGAGGATGGGAGTAAGTGCAACAGGACGGTAGTCATTGAAGCAGGATGGAGATGGCTTCTTCGGGACTGGAATGATGGTGGTAGCTTTGAAGCATGTGGGAACAACAGCCTGACTAAGTGAGATGTTGAAAATGTCTGTGAAGACATCAGTGAGTTGTGCTGCACAGTCTCTCAGTGTACGCCCAGGGATGTTGTCAGGACCCGGAGCTTTGCGTGCATTGATCCTGCTGAAGGATCTCCTCACGCTGTCTGGGGTCAGCGTCATCATCTGGTCACTGGGAGGAGGTGGAGTCTTCTGTGCAGTGGTGCTGTTTTGTGCCTCAAAGCAAGCGAAGAAGGTGTTCAGCTCGTTCAGCAGAGAGATGTTGCTGTCACAGGTCCGCTGTGGGGGCTTGTAGTCCGTAATGGTCTGTATCCCCTGCCACAGGCTCCGAGTGTCTCTGCTGTCGCTGAATTGATGGGCTATCCTCCTGGAATACTGTCTCTTGGCCTCTCTGATGCCGCGGGATAGGTTGGCCCTGGCTGTTCCCAGGCCCCCCTCATCTCCAGCTCTGAAGGCAGCGTTCCGCATCTCCAGGAGTCTGTAGACCTCCCCTGTCATCCACGGCTTCTGGTTGGCCCGGACAGTGATGGTTTTTGTGACTGTTACATCCTCAATACACTTGGTGATGTAGGCAGTGACAGTCTCCAAGTACTCCTGGAAGTCAGTGGTGTTATTGTAAGTGGCAGCCTGCTTAAACATATTGCCAGTCAGTTGTATCAAAGCAGTCTTGAAGAGCGTCAGACGACCCTTCTGGCCACACTTGAATCTGTTTCTGAACTGGTTTGGTGACTTTAACGAGCTGTCTGTATGCAGGCATTAGCATGACAGTGATGTGGTCTGAGGCACCAAGGTGGGGGGAGGGGGAGGGCTTTGTAAGCTCCTCTCTGTGTGGTGTAAACAAAGTCTAAAATGTTATTACCTCTTGTTGGAAAGTTAATGTGTTGGTGTATTTTTGGAGGGGAGGTCTTTAAGTCAGCATGGTTGAAATCCCCAGCTATGATGAGAAAAGCATCGGGGTGTGCTGTCTGCTGCTCACTGATGTGCTGGTGCAGTTTATTTAGTGCATCGTTCCTGTTGCTGTTGTTGTTGTTTGGGGGAATGTAAACCGAAACGAGCAGTATGGCAGTATATTCCCTCGGCAGATAGAACGGCTGGCACTTAATAATCATAAACTCCAACAGGGGTGAGCAGTGTTTGCAGATCACAACAGCAGCATCGCGGCACCACGCGTCATTGATGTAAACACAAAGCCCGCCGCCACGGGTTTTTCCTCCCGCGACGCGAGCTCTGTCTGCTCGATAGCATGTCAGCTGGTCGAGCTGAATAACACAGTCTGGAACACTGTTGCTGAGCCATGTTTCCGTGAACACAAAAACACAACAGTCTCTCACAGTCCTCTGAGTTGAACGTAGTAATCGGATGAAGTCCAGTTTATTGTCCAAAGAGCGTACATTAGCCAGTAAGATGGTGGGGATAGATGGCTTGTGTGGGTTAGCCGTTAGCCTAGCCCGGATACCTCCGCGCTTACCCCTCTTCTGCTTCCTCTCACGCCGCTTGTGGCGCCTCCGCTGTGGGCAAGATGCAGCAGTGGGGGTCGGTGATGATGTAGACCTCCGGAGCAGTACGAGATCTCGCAGCTGTTCCGCGTGTGCGGAGTTTAACTCTAAAAATGCGGCTCTGCCGACATCCAGCAGAAACTCACGACTGTATGCGCGCTTAAAGACAGATAGACGCGATGACAACGTACTGTACAAAAACACTGCGACTCACAAGACAAAAAACACGAAAACACTGTTCTGTCGGGACAGAGAGAAGTCGCTGCGTGTGGACGCGCCGCCATCTTGAGCACATTTCTTTGCGTTTGATTATGTTAGTACTATTTTAATTCTAGTCTGTCATGTGTTCCCCTGTGCGGTCTACTACGTCCCTTTGTGTGTCTCACGCATGTCTGTTGTGGATTACCTTGTGTGAATTGGATTAATTTGACTTCATCTTCTTCTTCATGCTCTCATTATTCACTGTAGCATGACAAATATAGTTTAAAAGAACATACTTAACTGTCAAGGGAATGTAATGTTTTCGGACACATAATTGCATTTTAATTGCAATTTAATAAAAATATATTACAGGTTTAAAGTTATATTAAGTGTAACTAACAGAACTTTAGGGGGTGTTTACTCAACACTGTTTTTAGCTAAAAGTGAAGAAAAAAAAGTGTTTTGGGTGCCTGAAAACAAGACACAAGTGCAAGTTTTTGAAAATGAAATGTTATGATCTCTGTTTAAATAACAAAAATGCAAATTTATGAAAACGGTGATGTCATGCACATGCATATTATGTGTCAGCATACTGTGACATCGCCAGCTTCTGGACTGGCATGCATAATACAGCGTTAATAATACAACCTGCAATTCATTTTAGTACATTATTATCATGTAAAAGTACCCTTATAATGCTTTTCTGGCCCACTTAAGTAGGAATTAAGTACATTATTTGTAATTTCACAATTACTGATTTACCATTACTAGTAGTAAACTAAAATATACTTTTCTATCAAAACCTGTAGCAATTCATAATAACACATTTGTAACACTAAGGTTGCAATTCAGTATATTCAAAATACATGAAAGTAATAGCAGTTCTTTAAAGTATGAAAAAAGATTATTTGAAAAACAATGACTTACAAAACATCTGCAAGCAGTTTTTTAAAAAAATATTATATTTTGTATTTATTATTGACTGAAGTATACTACAAATGCACATTCAAAACAATTAAGTGTACTTAAGTGTACTTTTTTTCCCATGGGAAAGCAGAGCCCCTACAGTGAAACACTGGTTTATTCCACCAGTGTGCTCTAATCCGCAAAACTTTTTTTTCTGTTCTTCATAGTAGTTGCTTGTCACACAGTACGGTGTGACCGCAGCAAGAAAAAAAGCAGACTGTGTGTCGTCAGCCTTATTTTATGCCAGCCTGCTTGATATACATCTTAAAACTTTGGTCATGATTAACATTGTTGCATGGGTGGTCATTTTTTGTCATGTTGTGAGACTCTACACTGACATGTGAAATTGAAATAGCACGGCACAAACCCACAGACTGAAAGTCAGGGGCTGAGATTCACTGTAAAGGCAAAATAGCCCAGTGAACTCCTATCTACTCCATTCAGTCCACTAGAGAGGAGATAAACAATAGGACGTCATGTTCCTCGTTTAGAGGAGTTCAGAACGCTGCCTTATCAAGTGACAGCAGGTAACCCATTTATGCAGTGCATGTTGTGTACTTTTGACCGGGCACAGCGCCCAAAGTCACAGGGCATAATTTCATTACAACAGCACACGAGTGACAACTATATTCTCATTTAAGGGCCTACATAAACACATGATGATTAAATGTTTCACAAACATTGTTAATAAGAGGCCAATACTATAACTTCAACATGGAAAAAGAGCGAACACTGATAGTTTTTCAATTTTGATGTGTGTCATAGAGTTAATTAAAAGTGATTAACAGCTGTTCTATTTGATTTGCTGTATATTTTGTGCTTTAGTCTTTCTGATTTAAGTCTTTAATGAAGTACAGATGTTGTAACAACATTCAGTTGAGTATTTCTAAACCCAGGTCAATAAGAAAATTTTGCATTTCCAATTTTAAGTAATCAAGAAAACTGCTTCCAGCCAATTGCAGAGTAAAAAGAAGGAACAAATCCCACTTTGACATGGGTGAGATTATAAAGAAAAGAAAATATGATTATAGCTTGAGTTTTTTCTACAATACTATGTCAACAAAGCATGTTAAAAACAATGTGAACAAATGTGCATTTAAACAAAAACAAATAAAGGAATAGAGAAAATAATACCAGAAAAATTCCTCAAGATTAAGTCGGGCTGATTTTTCCCAAATGTGTTAACATGCTTGTGTGACACCCCTGGCTTCATATATTTCTGCACAAACTCATTAGTAATCCTAAGATTCATATGCAACGTGGATCTAGCACATGTATATTTCAGCTAACATATTGATAGCACTTAAAGCAAAAACATTTTAAGTATAAACAACTTTAGACATATAAATGTTTGCAATGACTTTTAGGTTCATATGAAACTGAATTCATTGAGTTAATAGGTTGATTATATTAATATATAATATAATGATAATAATTTAATATGACAATCTGCTTCACGTTTATTTAACACATTTATTTATTTTGACATTATATCGAGTTCATTCTGTCATGTGATTATTATCTGTGCAGACATTATTTACACTAGTTCAAATGTTGGGGAGGGTAAGATTTCCTAATGTTTTGAAAGACATCTCATATGTACATCAAAAATACTATAAAAAACAACATTGTGAAACATTAGTAAAATTTACCAGTGATTACTCCAGTCTTCAGTGTCACATGATCCTTCAGAAATCATTTGAAATATGTTGATTTAGTGCTCAAGAAGCATTTCTTATTATTATCAATGTTGAAGACTTAATGTTTTGCTTAATATTTTTATAAAAACTGCTTTTTTTCCAAGTTTCTTCAATGAAAGAACAGCATTTATTTGAAATAGAAATCTTTTGTAACATTAGTGTCACTTATCAGTTTAATAAATCTTAAATAAATAGATAGATAAGTAAAGATATTTATGTTTCTAAAGATACATCAGCACATATTGAAACATACAAAAATAGATGGTATAAAAATGGCGACTTATGAGGCTAATAAATGGGCTAATAAACAAGTTTTGCTCAGCCAGTTTTCAACTGTATTCTAGAGTGCACATTCTCCATTGCAGGGTTACTTTAGATTACAACTACACTGAAGCTGGACAGATTCTGCTAAATATTATATATGTAGTGATCAAGCAGTGACTGAATGCATTTGGGGGAGTCTGCAGACCAGACTTTATCTGAGACTATCATTTGCAGTGCATTCGCTAAGTCTAACGGATGGCGTTTTGGTACAAGTTTAAGCTGATAAAATTAAATTTGTGTGTTTTTCCTGGAAGGAGCCACATGTCGGAGACAAGGGGTCAACATGGGGTTGCATTAATGGATGTGCTTGTGTGTTCAGTACCATATCCACTTTCATCAGCACTGCAGCACTTTACATAAACAACTCAGTAAATGTAGACCTCATATGGACGTCAGAGAGTCACGTTTTCTTCATCAGTAGAATGAATGTTTTCTGTTCTTAATACTATAAGTTCTGGTGTGACGCAGTAGCTGGTGGTGCTTTCTATTGAAACGTGTATATCATGTCATGTATTTAAATACATTTGGAATTACACATTTGTAATAACGAAGATGCAATTTAGTACATGAAGGGCCGGATTTACTTACAGTGCAAACCATCTTTTGGCATTAAAATAGTACTGTCAGGATTTAATAAAGACGCGCAGTGAAGAATTAGCACTAGAAAGGCATGGACACAGTCATTTTTGTGCCTTAACTTATTGAATATGCATTTGTAAGAGTTTCCCTTTCAGACATAAAATTTATGGGAGGGGAGTATTAAAATGAATCACACAACACGATTCACTAACATTTGCGCTCGTCAAATTATTGGTATTTGCGGCATTATTTAACGGCCTAAAAAGCATGTTTTAAAGCAGGCGGTAATTTGCGCTGCTCTTTGTAGATTGCGCTGGTCATTATGGAATTGATCTGGCTGTGTCTGTGTTCTGTAATGTGTGCATTGTAAGTAAATCACCTGCAGAATTTTCCCCTCCCATCAGCGCTTTTATAGAAATGTGCTTTAACGCTAATTTGCCCTGTTTAGTAAATCTGGCCCTTTAAATGTAATGACATGACAAATGATTAAAACATTTAATTACTACTACAAAGTGTACTTTTTAAAAGTGTACTTAAGTGTGTTAAGAAACAGTCATGAAAGTTTACTCTAAGTAGACTTAAATTGCCTTTTACAGTATTTCATCAATTAATGGAGCTGAGGAAGAGTGTGTAGACCCTTCTCATGAAACAAATTTGACTGCAACAAATCAATAAGATGTAGATGGAGTCTGCAGGGAGGCAATAAAGAGGTCTGCGGTCAGGCCAAGTTCTCGTAAGACCAGGGCAATGAAAGCAGCATTATACTGCTACTGAAGAATGCAGAAGAAGCAAAAGAGCTAAAGAAGTGATGGGGGGCTGGAGGAATATTTACTGAAATCTACTTGGCTCCAGCTTCATAATAATTCAACTTAACAAAGACAAATGCAAAACAACATCCAACAGAAGAAAATGGCTGCCAAGAGAACAAAAACATTGGGCCTTAAGACCAAATATATGCAGTGGGAAAAAACAAAGGGACACAATAAATAAGCTGGATGAAAATAAAGAGCGAGAGATTATTTGTTTATCTTTTGGCGAAGAAGTGGTGCAGATAGATGTGGGATTCCAGAGGGACTCGTCTCACGAGGCCGAGATGAGAATCTGTGGTTAAACACTTCATGAAGATGTTCTGTTTGTTATCAAATCAGGAACAAACGTGTTGCTGGAGCCTAAAATGTGATAGTTTGAGGTATCTCTGGTTGTCATGTCATCTTTGAGTTTGGATGTGGTTCAAGACCAAATTAGGGCCAATTCTTGTACTATTCTGAAAGTTTCTTGAGCTCCTTATAGTCTGGCTGTACTCAGGCCCAAAATTCCCCTTAGTTACTCAACACCATCATCGATCACGACCTGTACAATAAGCATTGTACCATAAACACATGCCACTGACGCTCTACATCACGGTAATCCAGCACCGTCCTAAATGTAGCTTGAATAGTCTCCAAGATCAAGGCTGAGAAATCCCCGAGCTTAAAGCACATTCGCTCAAATCAAAGACAGCCAGTGTTCGCTGCTTTGTTTCGCCTTCTTTCATTCTCTCTCTCGCTCATCCCGCTAAATGAGGAACATATGTACCCACCCCATTCCTCATGGAATAAAACTTTCTGTGCTTGCCTTCATTACTTCCTCTTCTTCATCTGTCTCTCAGTCCACGCTTTCTGAGCTGATTCATTCCACTTTGATGCTACAGTAAACTCCAGAGAGAGGGAAAAAATAGAGAAAGTTATGACCATGATAACACATTTACATCTTCAATTAATACTGCTTCTTCAATTCCATTTGAATTGCTACTTTTACAGTTTACTCTGCACTATTGGATGGTTTTGTCATGCCAGTAATTTACACAAAATTGAAATAAAAATTGAGAGATAGACGGAGAGAGATCAGATAGCAGTGTTCTCATTACCAGGATGATTAGCTGCTCTGGAACAGTAACAGGAAGCTTGAATAACACTACAACAGGAGATGTGAATCACTCACTCACTCCAATAAATAAAGAGCTGAGCTGCACTGCTCATTAGCCAGAATACAACTTACTGCAGTTCCTCAAGCTTGGTAATATAACACATATTACAATATAACACAGAACAAAAATGTAACACATTACTTTTAGTATGTGTAGCTTTAACAAGAACCCCATTTATTGTTTTGATTAGGTGAGGTGAGGTATTTCAAGGAAATACGTAAAAGAGATTCTTCAATTAATTGCACTTTTGTCTTGAAATCTTGAAAAACTACACTTCATCACATTCTGTTGCATCTATAAATGAAATATTTATCACATGCATTTAGATCTTATTTCAATCATATTTATGTTACATTTTCGACTTTTTTTTGTGTGTAAATGTCACCATCATTCACATAACCAAATACACATTTTTTGTTTTATGTGTAAATTTCACCATCATTTGCATAAGCAAATACCAAAAGGCCTGGAACTTCCAGGTAAAAATGTGAACTTCTATAAATGTCAACACAAAGACAATCTGAGAATGCAACATGTATTTGGCCTAGATTGCTGTCATCGCATGAAAAAACAAAAAATACCTTTTTTATAACCATTTAGACTTATTAAATGAATTCCAATATTTTGTATGTTCAGACTTCATGTCTTTAAAAAATACATTTAAAAAAATAAATTAATAAATACAAAAAATAAATAAATGAAATTGGTCAAAAATGACAGAAATGCAGCTTATAAGGCTTAAGTGCAAAATAGACAAAAAAGTGAAATATTTTTTAAACGGTAAAATATATAAATACAAAAATATTAAATATAATAAAATAAATGTAATTTACATAAAAAACTAAAAAAAAAAAAACTAATTCTTCCCTAAAGGTAATGTAAAATTATTATTTTTGCTAAAAAAAAAAATAAAAAAAATATTCAGGAGACACAAAAAGGAAATTTAAGCTATTACAATCTGTTTTAAAGACTTTTTAATTCAAATCATCATAGTGGATATAAAAAAGTTTTCCTAATTACAGAATCACCCACAAAAAGATGATTCATGAATTACTGGAGAAACTATGTTAGAAGAATAATACATTTAACAAGCCAGAAAAATGTAGACAAAAAATAAAAGAAAAACACGCCTTTCTTTCATTTCTTTCACATT
Source organism: Cyprinus carpio (assembly GCF_018340385.1). Taxonomy (NCBI): domain Eukaryota; kingdom Metazoa; phylum Chordata; class Actinopteri; order Cypriniformes; family Cyprinidae; genus Cyprinus; species Cyprinus carpio. Next base: position 12,737,329 of record NC_056608.1, read on the forward strand.
GTTGTGGCAGTACTCACCCCCTGTGCAGCTCCTAAATGAAGAAAGCATGTGATGCTTTGCCGTTCTTATAGCAACCAGTGAGCAATAAAGGAAGCTGGGGTGAGGTCAAAGCAGAGTCAGTCTGTCAGCTCTTCATCCTTCCTCTTCCCCTCGGGTCACACTGATCTGACGGCAGAAAAAAACAAGTCTCTATGGGTTTCTCTTAAAAAAGCACCTGGATGTGTTTGCTTTAAAAGCTTAATAGATCAGAAACTGCTTGAATTATGCGTCATGTGTTAGATTTGTAACAGCGGTCCTGGAATAGATCAGAAATTGTTTGAATTTTGGGTCATTTGTTAGATTTGTTGTACAAAATCCTAAATTATGGAAAAAAGACTAATTTGTAAAGTTTAATAAAAAAAAATATTGAACAAGAAAACTAATATCTAACTATTACTGCATGCCAAATTCATCATTATATATATATATATATATATATATATATATATATATATATATATATATATACTCTGTCTATATATAAAAGGTCTGCCCATATATCAACAACTGCCACTAGCTGTACAGTTAATTCAAATTCTCTTGTATTTGTTGTATTGTATTGTATTATTCAACTGGCAACTGATGGAAAACAGTAAATAGCTGAAATTATAAATCAATTATGTAAATTAAGAATGATTTTTTCCTCTGTAATGGGAACAGCGTCTGGCGCACAAAGGAGAAAACAGGCTCTTCTTGTTGTCTGAATCAGAATTAACCTACTAATCTAACAGCTCAGAGGAATGAGTCCCTCATAAAGCCATGCTGAAGAGGGATTTCACAATCAATGATGCACTGTGGTTTTCCAGGCTAATACCAGAAAAGAGGAGAATATCAGGCCAAGAGCACAACCTCAAGTTTACCTCAGGTAAAAGTGCAGTCTGGTCTATGTGTGACATTCAGAAGAACACAGGACATTCAATCAAATGAAAACAGTGGGAGTGGGATTGAAGAGGGATTTCGTCCCATCAGTGCTTGTCACCCCGCGTTCATTTCATTAATGAACACAGGCAGAGACCAAAAAGAGCACATTCAAGACTTTGATGGAAGGATTCATGTTTGGAGATGAAGGGAGATGAGAAAGAGAGAGAAGAAAGGATAGAGGGAGCGAAGGGGAGAGAGAGAGGGAGATAACACAGTGCCAGCAGCGCATTCGGGCAGATTACTGAGGTATATGCGGTTCACGCAAATTCATAAAGCTAATATCAAAGCAACAGCTGCAAGAGATTCTCCCAGGCTGAGGGGAGAGAACATGTCAGGACAGAAGCTAAAAGCAAAAAGATAAATGTAATCATCTTAATGGCAACTGGAGGAGAGTATCATCATGCGTGTGTGTGTGTGTGTGTGCATGTGTGTGTATAAAAGTTGGTGTGATACACACATCTGCCACTTCCAGCTCGCTCTCATGCTGAAATAATAATTTCCTGAGAAGCTCTTGGTGCTGTCTTCAGGGTCTAATATTTTATACAGGAGCTATCTAAAAACTCTAGATGAGTTCTGGGCCTCCCTCAGATTACTTTTCAAAAACATGTTAAAAAATGCAAACGCCTTCAAAGAGCCACATGAAGTGACTTCCTCTTCTTCAATCTTATTTGAAAATCACTGTGATAATGGAGCAAAGTTACTGCGATAATTAAGGCCTTGTTTTGTTCCCCTGACTTGCACTGGTCAGCCTTCATTTCCTGTTATCCAAAATAGTAATTCACATCCAAAATTCATTATAAATCCTATGAATCACACGTGTAATAGAAATGTTGGTTTCTGTATGTTTCTTTCATTTGCTCTTTAGTTTTTATCTTAAATCATTGAGTGTATGTTAGACTAAATAAAGAATGTAATGCTTGTACTTAAAAACCAGCCGAGAGTCTGCAAGAAAGTCATGTGATGGGAAATTATTTCATTGTCTCCTTATTCTAGAAGCTTCTTCTAAGACTTGATACTCATGTGTCAAAGATGCAAGACAAGTGTGAGACACATTCTTAGCTTCTAAGAGGATGATTTGCATTAAATACTTAAAAGGGGAAATAGACAGATACCCAAAAAGGAGACATTCTGTTGAGTATGAATTATGACTGAATGAGATGGAAACATCCTGGTTTGATTAGCATATGAATTCTGAGTCAAAGTGTTCCTCTCTGTTACACACACTGCAGATGCTCTGTATGATTGCCTGACCTTCTTGCAAGAATAAACTCTCTATCTTTTTATTCTTCAATACTCTCAGAGTTATTGCCTCACAATAAGAGTCGGAAATGTTTTTCTACAACAGGTGCATTGCAGGAGATTTATGTACAAACCCGATTCCAAAAAAGTTGGGACACTGTACAAATTGTGAGTAAAAAAGAAATGGAATAATTTACAAATCTCATAAACTTCAATTTTTTTCACAATAGAATATAGATAACATATCAAATGTTGAAAGTGAGACATTTTGAAATGTCATGACAAATATTGGCTCATTTTGGATTTCATGAGAGCTACACATCCCAAAAAGTTGGGACAGGTAGCAATAAGAGGCCGGAAAAGTTAAATGTACATATAAGGAACAGCTGGAGGACCATATATAATAAAGAGCCTTTCAGAGTGCCAGTGTCTCTCAGAAGTCAAGATGGGCAGAGGATCACCAATTCCCCCTATGCTGCGGCAAAAAAAAGTGGAGCAATATCAGAAAGGAGTTTCTCAGAGAAAAATTGCAAAGAGTTTGAAGTTATCATCATCTACAGTGCATAATATCATCCAAAGGTTCAGAGAATCTGAAACAATCTCTGTCCGTAAGGGTCAAGGCCGGAAAACCATACTGGATTCCTGTGATCTTCAGGCCCTTAGACAGCACTGCATCACATACAGGAATGCTACAACATGGGCTCAGGAATACTTCCAGAAAACATTGTCGGTGAACACAATCCACCATGCCATTCGCCGTTGCCGGCTAAAACTCTTTAGGTCAAAAAAGAAGCCATATCTAAACATGATCCAGAAGCGCAGGCGTTTTCTCTGGGCCAAGGCTAATTTAAAATGGACTGTGGCAAAGTGGAAAACTGTTCTGTGGTCAGACGAATCAAAATTTGAAGTTCTTTTTGAAAACTGGGACGCCATGTCATCCGGACTAAAGAGGACAAGGACAACCCAAGTTGTTATCAGCGCTCAGTTCAGAAGCCTGTATCTCTGATGATTTGCATGAGTGCGTGTGGCATGGGCAGCTTACACATCTGGAAAGGCACCATCAATGCTGAAAGGTATATCCAAGTTCTAGAACAACATCCAGACTCCCATGACTATGCTCCCATCCAGACGTCGTCTCTTTCAGGGAAGACCTTGCATTTTCCAACATGACAATGCCAGACCACATACTGCATCAATTACAACATCATGGCTGTGTAGAAGAAGGATCCTGGTACTGAAATGGCCAGCCTGCAGTCCAGATCTTTCACCCATAGAAAACATTTGGCACATCATAAAGAGGAAGATGCGACAAAGAAGACATAAGACAGTTGAGCAACTAGAAGCCTGTATTAGACAAAAATGGGACAACATTCCTATTCCTAAACTTGAGCAACTTGTCTCCTCAGTCCCCAGATGTTGGCAGACTGTTATAAAAAGAAGAGGGGATGCCACACAGTGGTAATTGGCTCAATGGGCTCAATTGTCCCAACTTTTTTGAGATGTGTTGATGCCATGAAATTTCAAATCAACTTATTTTTCCCTTAAAATGATAAATTTTCTCAGTTTAACCATTTGATATGTCATTTATGTTGTATTCTGAATAACATATTGAAATTTGAAACTTCCACATCATTGCATTCTGTTTTTATTCACAATTTGTATAGTGTCCCAACTGTTTTGGAATCAGGCTTGTATTTAAAGAGACAGTTCAACAAAAAAGGAAAATTCTGTCATTAATTACTAACCCTCATGTTGATCCAAACCCATAAGACCTTTGTTCATCTTTGGAACACAAATTCATATATTTTTGATGAAATCCAAGAGCTTTCTGGCCCTCCATAGACAGCAAGGGAATTACCATGGTCAAGGCACAGAAATGCAGTAAGGACATAGTAAAAACAGTCCATGTGACATCGGTGGTTTAACTTTAATTTTATGAAGCTACAGGAATATTTTGTGCACAAAGAAAACAAAAACAGCAACTTTATTCAAAAATTCAATGTTCCAAAGATGAAGGTTTTATGGGTTTGAATCGACATGATGGTGAGTAATCAATGACTGTATTTTCATTTTGGGGTGAACTATCCCTTTAAATACAGTACATAGTTCATAGTGAACATTCTGTCATCGTTTGCTCACCCTCATGAAGATATTTTGAGAAATGTTGTTTGTTCACACAACTGAAGTCAATGGCCACCAAAATTTGGTTCGGTTTGCACGGTTACCAACATTATTTCATTTATTTAAGGTTCTACTAAGCCATACAAGTTTGGAATGATATAAGTGTCAGAGTAAATGATGACATTTTATTCCTTAATATCATCCACTAAAAGCCTAAGCATACCTAAAATTTCTAAACAGTTTTTAAAAAGCCTTTATGGATATCAGCAAAAAATAAATATCTTAAATCAGGGTTTATAATATCTTAAGTATGATTTAACCCCGTTTAAACCAACCCACCTTTTCAGAGCTGTTCTCAAAAGCCTTCTGAGCATGCCCAGTAACTTCTGCCCATCAGTACCATTATATGTCACTGTCAGATATGGAGGACTGAGGGAGGAAAATAGGGAGAGGGGCAGCCATAATTTAAAGCATTAAATATGAATTATGGATGATATTACCAGCGTGGCTCTTGGCCAGAACCTCCCTTCTCCACATGCAAGGACACGACACAAAAAGATGCCATGTCCTCAGGATGTAAGACAATAAATTAAAAAAAATGAGTGATACAGGGAGAAAGAGGTGGAGGAGAGGAGTGTTTTGGTGCTACAATAGATGTAGCATGAGACTATAGGAGAGGTTCCTGCAAGACAACACAGACCAAATGGTATCAGACACATTAATGAGAAAGAAATAATAAATTAAGGTGCAGTAAGCAAGAGAAACGAAATTAAGAAAAGGTACAAAGGGAGATAAAGTAAAAAAAAAATAAAAAATGAAATACCAGAAATACATATTTTAATTTACATGTTAAAATATATTAAAGTAACACTTACAACACCGCTCAGGAAGATTGGAGGAATATTTGTATTTATTTTAAGTAACTGATACTTTTATTCAGGACGGATACATTAAATTGATCAAAAGAAGCAGTAAAGACCTAAAGACCAAAAATGTACTTGTTTAACCTTAAATAAATAAATAGGTTACCAGAAAAAAAATATTAAGCTGCACAACTGTTTTCAACATTGATAATACTAAGAAATGTTACTTGAGCACCAAATGAGCATAGAATGTGACACTGAAGACTGGCTGCTGAAAACTTATATGATAGGAAACAAACCGCGGGAACTACACATTTTCATGCATTCAAACACATGCACTTCTTAGAGTCATCATAACATTACTAGAAAGGTAATGGTCCGAAGACTGCGTAACAGTCTAGGCTCCACGACTCCCCTTATCTACACAGCCATTTATAGATACATCAAAGCATCCAGAGGCAATACCTTGAGGTCACTAAACTGCTGATAACCCTTCTGAAAATGCAATGGAACATTAGACGTCACCTGAATTGCAAATTAAATAGCTGCTTTTCATTCTGGAGATTAAGTTGCCTGTCGCTGTGGGCAAAGATAAATCATTGATAAAATATGACTTATGCAGCATTCATGAGACACATCGACACAGCATGCTCGCGGGGTTCTGGATGAAGGGCACTTAAACAGGAATCAGATAAAATACTAATGAACAGAATCAGCTTAGCTTAAATGTAAAGTTTTTTTTGGAGGGGTTCTGGTTGGATTGGATTTAAATTTTTATCTTTTCATTTATTTTGTAAATGCTGTTGACCCTGTGATGCTTGCAGAAAATTGCTATTTGTTTTAGTGGCCTACATGTGTCAAATTCTAGCCGTTCAACCAATGGTGTGAGTTTAGGGCGGGACTACCTGTTTGTCATATTTTGTACAGAAATTACACACTTTACCTTAAAATATGCATTCTTCAAAATTCATGTGTTTACTGTGTCCTAAATTGTTAGATCAAACGAAAGAAGAAGAAAAAACAGGCTCTCAGAGGCTCTAAATGGATTTCAGGGTGCTCCCTTTTACTATTTTTTGTCCTCTTTTGACCTACATGTCATCTCTGTGATTTTCACTGCAATCACTTTAAATGATGGCTGTGCTAAGAGCCTTGAGGTGAACTGAAAACCATGCATGAAACTGTGCATCTGTCAGTTTTACCTATCTTTCTCTCTCTCACACACACACACACACACACACACACTTGTGCGCACAGCTCTTTCTGAGAGTCCTGAGGGTACATCTCTCTGAGTACCAGACACAGACAGCATAGAGTGCCTCTGAAGTCATCTAAAAAGTGCACAGACAACACCAGTGCCTTTACCTTAATGTTCTTTGACATGCGACAAGATGTCCTCAACTTAGCTTAAACTTAAATAAATCTAAAACAACACTAGACAAGACATTTTTCTGAATATTTTCTTTTGTGTTCCATTGGAACAAATACAGACTTGGAATGATGTTATGTAAATAATGACACATTTTTATTTTGAATTAAACTATCCTCGTAAGATTACCATGAACATTTGGCAGATGCTTTTATCCCAAACAATTTAAGGCCTATTCATACTAAAAAAAAGAGAGATAACTATAGCAATAACTATATTGCACTATACTATGTGGACGATATAACATTCTGTTTATTATAAATGTGCGCTGCAGAATCATTCTTGTGTCCCAATTCAGAGGCTGCATCCTTTGAAAGACATGGACTTCAAAAGCCACGATTTCGAAGGCCAAGAAGGTCAGACCAAGCATTGTTAACTGGACTTTTATTAAAAGTTATATTCAAGTCTGAAAAGTATACTCTTTTCCATGTTACAAAAACAGCATTCTTTCATCTTAGAAACATCGCCAAGCTATGAAACATGTTACCTGTTCCTGATGCAGAAAAGCTAGTTCATGCATTCATGACCTCTAGACTAGGCTATTGTAATGCACTGCTAGCTGGTTGTCCTGCATCCTCATTAAACAAGCTACAGGTAGTCCAAAATGCAGTGGCTAGAGTCCTTACCAGGTCAAGAAAATATGATCATATTACCCCAATTTTACAGTCTCTTCACTGGCTACCTATTAAGTTCTGTATCAGTTACAAAATAGTATTACTTACTTATAAGGCCCGTAATGGTTTAGCTCCTGTGTACCTAACTAGTCTTCTACCACACTACAATCCATCACGCTCCCTAAGGTCACAAAACGCTGGACTTTTGGTAGTACGTAGGATAGCAAAGTCCATTAAAGGAGGTAGAGCTTTTTCGCATTTGGCTCCCAAACTCTGGAATAGCCTTCCTGATAATGCTCGGGGTTCAGACACACTTTCTCTGTCTAAATCTAGATTAAAAACACACCTCTTTGGCCAAGCATTCAAATAATGCATCTCATAATTTTGGACTGCAGTTATATCTGATAAAATGCGCATTATTATTCTTTAGCTTGGGTTAAACTAATTAATTTACTTGGCTGGAACAGCAGCTACGCTAATTATGTCTCTATTTGTTTCTCTGTAACTAGGATTTACACAAGCTCCAGTCTGGATCCAGAACACCTGAGAAGAGATGATGCCCCTCAGAGGACCTCAGATGATGCTAACCCTGAAACAACATACAGAACTACCACATTTTGCTATAAGTTTGATTGCATAATTGCTGTTAATAGTGCTGTTAATCGTCTGTTTGTTTACATCTTTTATTGATTTTTCCGAACATTTCTGCCGTATGCACATAACCTGACAGTCATCACTGTTAAGCTACTATATTGCTGAAACTTAATTTTCTGTAAAGTTGCTTTGCAACGATTTGTATCGTAAAAAGCGCTATACAAATAAACTTGAATTGAATTGAAATTTATACTTTTTATTATGTCTGTCTACATATGTTCACCTTGGTCTATTTTTGTACATAATAAAAAGTATAAACTATAAAATTGTATTGTATGATAAAAGTAAACATATGAAAGACATTAAAGTTTTTTTTTTGTTGTTGTTGTTTTGTGATGTTCGATTTTCGATTAAGTTGAAACCTAATACTTACATTTAAAAGTATAATTCAGCATTTTCTCTCTCTCAAAAAAAATCATCACTGATGCACAATGAATCTAGGGATAGTTTTTATTTTTTCTAAACACTGACAGTCATCAGAACTCAAATTTACAATTATGCATTACCTAGGGAGTCATTACACTCATTTTCAAGCCACTAAAAGGACCTTTCCAAATCCAGTATGACTACTGAGGTCACTGAAGACCAATCAAGCCCTAAGAACTCTTGTGAGAACCTTTCATCTGTTTGATTAATCATTCATGTTAAGTGTTTAGTGAACATCTCTTTCTTTGTGCTGTGGATTATGCCTTCTGTCCCCAGGGCCCATAAAATACCCCTCATAATACCATCACACACACACTAAAACTCACACATACCGTATCACTTACCCCTCTTGAGTGCAGACAGCTTCCTCATGAGTACTGCTCTCAGATTCAGCCTTACTATCAATAATGAACTAGTGTTCATCAATAATACTCTTAGTTTATTCATAGTGTCACATGTTTAGCTGGGATAGCACTGGAATTATCAAGGTTTACAGAATGCACAAAAGCTTGTGTGATCATTTTGTGAGGCTATTTACTGATGCAGGATGTGTGAACCCATATGTGTTGACTGATTGGAGCATGAGTGTGTGCTTCCAATACATTCTCTATGGGAGATGAGGGTCAGGCCTGGGGGATTGAGAGTGGTGCAGAGCAAAAAAAAATGCTGAACTTCATGCAAATGAGAGGCGAGAGTGCCAAACAACAGTCAATCATTGTGAGGTGAAGGCAAGCCAAGTTGGTGACGTCTGTCATGATCATTTCAAAATCTGGTGCTGATAGTGCTGAAGTTTCTGCTGGATGGAATTTGAATCAGATCTAATCAAAATCTAAACCTTAAGAGATCACTCAAAAATGAAAATTCTGTCATTATTTACTTGTTCCAAACTCATAAGACTTTGGTTCATCTTTTGAAGACAAATGAAGGTATTTATAATGAAATCTGAAAGATTTCTGTCCCTTCACTTAACTACTGTACCACTTTGATGCTGATGATTTGCGGGGTTAAATCCAAATTTTCTGAAGATACCTGATCGCTTTATATGATGAACAGATTTAATTTAAAAAATTTTAGTCGCATTTTATTTACATTATTTACATTGATCAGCAAACATAAACAGAAGCTCAACCATACTTTTATTTCTTTTCAGACAGTTTATGGGGCAGATTATCAAAACAATATTACCATAGTAACAGCACACACTATTTCTAAACTAATGCATTTTGACGTTTGCATCACCAGCTCCATATAGGTTTTTCTGAAAAGGTAAACTTGCTCGGTAGCTCACCTGGTACAGCACTGTACTTGTGATGCAGAGCTTGAGCACAGGCTCTTGAAATACAAATCGTTTAAATAAAATAAAAATAAAAAACTCAAAGGCTTGTAGAAGCAAAATAAAATTGCATGGTTGCTTCAAAAAATAAATTTCCAGTGCTCTAGACTTATTCTTCCCAGTGGTCGTGCTGGTGCAACTAACTTTAGGGGCTTTCGCATCGCGGGAACCTTTTCATAGTACCAGAACTAATTGTGGAATTATCCACTCTTTGGCGTTTTCGAACAGCAGGAACTGGGTGTGATTTTAGTACCAAACTGCCTTTTTCGAGAACCAAATTTGCTCCTACTCCGGAGCAGGGTCTAACCAGCACAACTGGTACTACCCGTGACGTAAGTAGACATTGATTGGCCAGACGCGTTTGAAAACGCCCTCAGCCGCCATGATTTAAAACGCAGAATAAACATACTGTAAATATTGTGTCAACTTATTTCGCAAGTATGGAGAACAGAGATAGATGGATGGACGCTGAAGTGCAGGCACTTGTAGCAAATGTAGCACTGCCAGTTGTCATTGGAGATTCTTAGTCCTCCTTTCCGTTCTTTCAATCGCTTTATGTATACATTGAAATTTCATGTCCATTATTGTGAAACCCACGAGACACAACAAAAACACAGCTCCGATCACAGCGTCCTCCGTCCTCCTGTTTTTAACGTTGTTCTTCTTTGTTTTTGTATGCCGCGCACAAATGACATCGCTGTCAACCGGCGTACATCACTTCCTAGTACACACTCTCGGTGCGAATGCAACCCTTTAAATGGTACTCGGAATAGTTTGCGCAAAATCGTCCCAGTACTTTAGTACTGTACATTTAGTTCTGGAACTAAAGCGGTGCGAAAGGCCCTTTTTTCAATTCATTGCACCAGCACATGATTTGTGTTTTTTTGTTTGTTTGTTTGTTTTGCTACAATATGGGATTAATCAATACACGCTAATGAATAGTTTTTTGTTATAATAGTTTATAGTTATATGCTAATGAGAGTTCCTCTTTTGCTATGTTATAAGTCGGGCTTCAGACGCTTTCACTTTCAAATTCGTGACCTTGATGTCAAAATTTACAAGAAAAGATAATTGTCTTTAATTGCCATGCTTGAAAGATGGAATCATTATTCTTAATAAAAAACATAACAACAACAAACCAGCTAATGACAAACTAGCTTATATAACGTTTATTGATGTTAGCACAACAGGGCATTAAGATTTAGCTTCACCTACCTGACATTTTATTTCTGAACTGCTGTGATATGTACAACAATCAAAGTAATAAAGCATTGCCAGATTGACGTTCATCTACTGTATTTCAGAAATAAGCCAAAAAATGAGCAAAAAAAATTTACATTTTACTTTAGAAAATTTCAAAAACCGTGCAAGAAGCAATGTAATATTTTGCAGAAATATCATGTTTTTCCAATGAGTTTGGGTTGGTTGTTTTAATTAAAGATTGCATTAGGACATTTTAATTACAAAAAAATATAGTCAGACGTCTTTTTCCAATGAAGCACAGATGCTCTTTGGATCATTCTCAAATCATAATGGAGACCATGATCATCAGGCTCAAAATAATGAATAAATAAACATCCAAAATATGTGAAATTCATATTTGAAAAATTTAAATAAAAGCAAGATTTTTTTAACACCACAGGACATTAGAGTTAGGAGGAAGGTATCACAAATATCAGATTCTCATTGTGCACTTTACAAGATCATTGAATCAAAAGGACTCTGGAGATTGTTTCAAGAACAAGTGGACATTAAACGAATGATCTCTCATTCGTTCTAATTTTGCTTAGTACCACCAAATTCTCAATTTATCTTTACAGTACGACATAATGATCTGACAGCACCCTTTGAAAAATGCTCATAAGCTTTTAAAATCTGAGCCCTGAGTCTGCCAGCCACCCTACTCAAATACAGGGGCAGTGCCATGTCACTGTGGATTCTGCCAAGCAAATGGCACCACTTATATATGAAGAGAGGGCCGTTAATGAGTCTGGAGATATTTTGCATGAACAGCTAATCAATGTAAGCCCTTGTGAGCATTACTTTTCAGCACTCATTGAGATGCACTTCTCTCTTGAGGCAGGTGCCCTCCGAAGCAAATGAGGAAAGAGCCCCCTAAAGTCTGACGCACAGACACACACATACGCACCTCCCGTCCACAGCCCTTAATATGGGCTATCCATCCTCCTCCATGCCCTATGAAATATGCCTGTATATTACCACTAATGGGACCGCAAATGCAAGCTCGGCTCCGACTGTCAGGGTGATGCATGCAGGGAGAACAGACGGACGACCCCTCTTTATGACTCAGGGCTGGTGCTGGGGAGTTTTGTTGCAGTCATTAGCTTAGCTCCACCAATAGCACACAAGTTTCCTTGTCACTATAGCTGGGAAAGCTGTTAGAAATGAAGCTTTATGATGTAGCTTAATGACACTTAAAAACGACCCCTCTAAACAGTTACCGATTTATGGCAAAAAATGTTATTCAAGGAGGCAATATATTTTTTAGATATAAGAATGTCAAAAGATGCAATATTATTTATTTACTGATTGTTTAATTGTACTTTTACTAAGCAAGGCTGCATTCAACTGATCAAAAGTTAAGAATTTTATTTTCTTACAAAAAAATAAATGTCAGATAAATGTAATTTTTTACATTTTCTACTCATCAAACAATCTTGAAAAAAAATTATCAGGTTTTCCATTTTTTTTTTAATCAGCATATTAGAATGATTTCTGAAGGATCATTTGACAGTGAAGACTGAAGTACCTACTGAAAATAAATTACATTCTAAAATATATTAAAATAGAAAAAAGTTATTTAAAAAATGCAATAATATTTCACAGTTTTACTGATTACTTCTTTCAAAAACTAAATGTAAAAAATCTTACCGTCCAAAAAACACTTTGACAATCTCAATCACAGTCACAGCTTTAAACTTCAACTGGTAAATTTGGTAAATACTAAACACTAAACTTCTTAATGGGTTGAAATCGTAGTGACAACAGTTGCATATGAATAATTTTTTGACATCATTTTAACAAATGAATTCTATCAAACTGGACTTTGATATGCTAGGAACTCTATATCAGTTCATTCAGTTCAAAAAACAATTCACTGATTGGTTTTTAAACTAATCAAACTGATTCATATTACAGAGCGTGTGTTGATTAATACCTCTGCAAAAAAAAAAAAAAATAGGGATGTTGGAAAACTGATACTTGTTACAGGAAATGCATATTTTACTGTTGCTACCATAAGTAGCATTTATAAATGAATAAACTGAAAGCTACTAAACTGCCAGTCACTTAGCACTTAAATAAAGTGTGCCAAATGATACCAATTCAAAGTATAAGCTGTGACATGAATTCATTCTGCCTTGTAAACAATAATCAACCGATATAGTACAACATTAGGTCTTCTGCAATTTTGTAACAGCTATTAGCAACAAATTGAGAGCCTTAGTACACTGAGGCATATTAGTCACCCGCAAGCGGAGACAGAGTATTTCTCCTGCTTAATGAGACGTGACGGGCTGCCTATCTGTTCCATTGTTGCACATAAAGACACCTAATGCATTGCCATCAGCTGATCTGAAGCAGCTGAGATCTTACAGGAGAGGGGGAAGGTTCATGTAACAAAGCATGCTGTGCTCATACAGACCTGTTTGCACTGTATGATCTGCCATTCCTAAGCAAACACTGTCACTGTTCCTCCCTCTGTATAAAGGGAGCCATCTGGAGCCGTATTTGGAGCAACCGTCATGTGACTCTAACATCTAACAATCCTCAAACTGACAGGCATCATATCTGAGCACAGAGTAAAGGTAAGCTTGAAGTCTTAGTCAAAACACTTGAATTGAACACCATCATTTACAAATAGTTTTTCACCAAAAGACAGCAAAAAGATGGACAAATTTTTGGAGATGTAGCGACCGCTCACTCCGTTGGTTTAGAGTCATCAGAAGCTTCTGGATAATTCTGGTTAAGCATGAAATCAGACATGCAGTGGTGCATGGAAATGGAGTAAAAACACATTGTATAACTGTGCAGATGATGAGCTACTTCCCTCGAGACAGCCCATATAACACATCACTATCTCTATCTCTGTCTCTCAGTCCCACACTTTACCTTTCATATGCCACCCTGGAGATGAAATAATGAAATTCTCGAATGTGCAGATGTAAAGGCATGAAGGGCGTTAGAAGTGCCATGTTAACCTCAATAAAAAGCCCTGTGATCACCAGGTTTCCATTTGGGAGAGACAGCTTCATGTACCCCAGAACTATTTCACAAATCACCTTTTGATTTTAATGTATGACTCGCCAAAGTCCCACAGGCCACATTCACCTTTACTTCAGTAAAAGCACAATACAATTCAAAAACCAATATAAATACTCTTGAAAAATTGAGTCAATTAGGCTTTTGATCAGGATGAGCCAAATGTAATGAAATCCTTTGCTTTTAAATGCAATTATTTCAATATTTATACAGATGCATGTATTTTATGATGTGGTTAAATTACACAAGCAGTAAAATACTTTATATCACAGAACTGTATATAGACTAAAGGTAATTTATCTAATGAGTTAGTGAAAATCTCAGCTAGAATATATTGATGTAGGCCTGGAGACTTCGACTCTGTACCTGATTCAGGAAAGCAAAACGGGAATCAATTAGACCTTCTGGCAGAGGTGTACCCCCCCACAAGACATGTCCCAGTACTGGAAAACTGCTGCCTGTCATGGTGCTTATTGCATTCCAACACTAAAAGCCTTGAAAATCAATCTAACTGTACGTAAGGCTAATGTGATCTCTTAAAGAGAGTATAAGAGTGTTCCCTGAGAGTTGATTATCAAGAGAACATGGAGTGAACATGTGTTTTAATTGCCTGTCTACACATGTGTGAATAAGGAGTCTGAGTTCACTGGGTCTACATAAGAGTGCATTTTTCAAAAGACACACAGGAATCAGCAGCAATTACCTTGTGAATCAATATGACAAAATGATCACTCTTAATTTCTGTTCAAGACATTGAGATAGACTGCCTGTGACTCTACATAGGACAAATGGTTTAAAGAATTCCTTAAAATACAATACAAATAAACCATTTGTGTTTAGTGCCTTAGAAAATTTAAAGGGAAACGGGAAAATACATGTGGTAATAAAAATTCATTAATAAAAAAAAAAACATACAGTTTGAAAGTAACAGAATTCCACCAAGGAGAAAAAGACAACGTAAAGGAATAGTTCACCCAAAAATCAGCATTTACTGAAAATGTACTCACCCTCAGGCCATCCGAGATGTGGATGAGTTTGTTTCTTTATTGAAAGAGATTTGAAAAAAATTCACTGTCTCACCAATAGATGCTCTTCAGTGAATGAGTGCCGTCAGAATGAGAGTGCAAACAGCTGATAAAAATATCACAATAATCCGCAAGCAATTCACATGACTCCAGTCCACCAGTCTTATGAATAAAAAGCTACAAGAAACTAATACATCATTAAGGTGTTTTAATGTTTATTTGTCACTTCTGACCATAATAATCCATCCCCTGTTGTCCTCTCACATTAAATATAAAGACATATTTGTTTAGAACTGGTTTCGCTTGTAAACAGCCATATAGCAACTCATAATATAAAAACTGCACATAAAGTAGTATGACATTATTATTGTAATAAAATGTTCATAATGTAATAATTTTCTCAAAATGTAATAAAATCTTGAGCTCATAATGTAATAATAATTTTTCAGTGTAATAACAATTTTTCACATAGCCTAATGTAATAGGTTATTGTATGAGAAATTTATTACATTATGAACAAACTGTGGCAACTTATAATTTAATCACAGTTCATAAAGTACCAGCACATAATTTAAATTTTACAATATAATAATTATCTTTCAAAATAATAATTTTGAGCACAAAACGTAATAATAGTTTTATGTAAAATAAGCTAGGCCTATTATATTAAAATAAAATTAGGCTTATTACACAATTGTGATCTTATATATACAGTATATATATATATATATATATATATAAGCGCACTAATTTTGTGATTATGATGTGCTTCATAATTTTTAGCTGCTTTGACCCAGAAACACAAGTTTTATGCAGCAAATATATTTAGAATTTTTGAATTCAAACGGTTGTTATAAAAACTTGTTTATATTCTACACAGATGTATAGGCTAATGTATTAATAATTTTGGTGATATGATTCTCTGTTTGAAACAGCTTATAGGCACAGAAATGATGCGTGGTTGTAAGTTGTACTTTATCTTTCAACATATCCTCTGATGTACATTCATTTTGTATTAAAGTAAAGAAATATTAATTTAACTTGTGCTCCGTGCTGCTGTTGCCTGAGGCAGATAACACAATCCATCCCAGACTATATTAGACTTTGGAAACTTTAGTTTTTTCCAAATTTGTTCATAAAAAATGCCTTCAATTCAAGGATGCAGAATTTAGTAGGGGCGCAACTGAATTGTTCCTAGCAATATTTTGATCAAACAACACTGCCGCTGACATCATACCACAGACATTACCTGAGAAGTTAAAGTAAATATGTGCATTTAATGCATGGCCAAAGTAAGATCAATATCTAAGTGTTTAAAACATGTAAAGTAGGATTGCCAATTGTTCCATCATTCCATATTAAATCCATATGGAAACCAGTTTATTGTGTCACACCCAGTTTAGCGAGAAAAAAAAAAAAGCCAAAAGCACCCTTAGATGAAACTGTAATAATAACATATTTGGCATTTGTGCTCTGGAAAGCATCAGATGTTTCAATTTACAACGTTTGCTGCATTGAGCAGTGTAGCCAATCACAGACACATCCGTTGAACCAATGAACTGAGATGAATGACAGGCTCAGTGCATTAGAAATTATAAAGGGAGCACTTTTTGCATGCATTTTAAGCTGTAATGCATTCAGAATTTTAATAAAAGGGTTTTTTTTTCATGATGTTAAGAGGAACAATGTCCCCTCACTAAAGTTCAGCTATAGTTTAGTTATACGGAAACGTCGCCAATAAATAGTGTGTGGGATTTGTTTTTTGCTTTTTAGTTTTTGACCTGGTTGGTCTTTGTTTCCAACACACCTATCTACTGCCATCAGGTGTGCGGAGTTTAATTGTTAATTTATATACTTCATATATAAGAAATATATTTCTTATATATATTCAAATATATTTGACTCATGAAAGTCAAAAATCCAGTATCTCAAAATATTTGAATATTTCTTAAGATCAATCAAAAAAGGATTTGCAAAACAGATTCTTTAAAAAAAAGTTCTTTAAAGTATGTTCATTTATGCACTCAATACTTGGTCTGGGCTCCTTAAGCACAAACTCGAGCATCAGTGAGGAGTGGCATGGAAGCGATCAGCCTGTGGACTGCTGAGGCACTCTTGAGCCTTCAGATTGTCTGTTTCTTATCTTTCTCTTGAAAATATCCCACAGATTCCATATGGGGTTCAGGTCAGGCACAGTAATATCATGGCCAGCAGACCACTTGGAAGTGGATTTGGTACTGTGGGCAGGTGCTAAGTCCTACTGGAAAAGGAAAGGAAAAGGAATGTATGTATGCGCACATACATATATATATATATATTATACTTCATGTCCCCAACCAATGTCTAAATCAAAACCTATGCCCTTGCTTCACATAACACTAAAAGAAAATTGTCTTTGGTTTGTTCTTCACTATAATACTATTTCTGTAGCTGTTTAGTAGAATTATATTTAACAAGTCTTCTTATCATATCTACACTGATTACAGTATACTCATTTATAATTCATATTCATATTTAGTTGTTTTTTTCTCCTTTCTCTGATGTGTTCTAACAACATCAGAATTCTGGAACCCAGAATATTTTGACAATATTTTTGGTGAGTTTCTAATGTAATAAATTTCTTATAATTTAATAATTGTTATTACATTATGAGCTCAATATTTTATTACGTTTTTACATTATGTGCAGTTATTGCAGCACTAGATCTGTACATATTTCTCTCCCGATTCAGATGAGACAACTTTTTCACTTGAGTAAGCAATATTATGGATATGAAATGTACTATTGAAAATAATAAACATAATTAGTTTATAAAATATTAATGTTTAAAATTACTATTCATATAAATCAATAAATTATCAGAAAATAAAATTTAGTTCAACTACATTAGGCACACCACCGCTGCATAGACAAACACGCGGAGTCTTTGTGTGTGTGTGTGTGTGTGTGTGTGTGCATGTGTGTGTGCGTGTGTGTGTGTGTGTGTGTGCTGAAGATTTAGAGCGGAAGTCTGTATTATCTGCTCTAATGGGCAATGGCATTATTTAAGATTCTAAGCAGTCTGAAAACTGTCTGAGTAAGCATTTGAGATGTCTGCTAAACATTTGACATGCTAATCCCTTGTGCTTGGGATGCTAATATGCCCTTAATGTGTACTTAATCAGAGCTCTAATTGACTTATTTTTGCAGGGACATAAGCTGTTTTGCTGTAATAGTTTCTCATAGTATCTCGGTTGCAAACCAGATGCAATATTAAATCGTTTTTGAATGTGCAAACGTGACATGATTGATGTCTCATAATATAAAGTTACTAAAAGTAAACCTCAACATTTGTGCCAGTGACAACACCTGATATTAATGATAACCCTCAGATATTAAACAAATTCATCTTTGTCATCTTTGCTAGCTTCACTGTGGTTAGCCTGAGGTAAAACGTGGTCAGTTCAGAGCTGCGAATAAAAGTCTAACTTGTGTAAAAACAGCTGTGCTTACATTTGAAGAAGTTATCAGGCCAACTGTATTAGGTGAAAACAGGCTGTGAAACACAAATATGACTGAAAGCAATAAAACAGTGTACACAAAGGTATCAATCATGGACATTGGAATATTTAACGCTCATTTCCTTTAGCAGCAGAATTCAGTTGTCAGTCCTGTTTTCATGTGCTAAATACAGTTAAACTGGTTATTTTCCAAACTGATAACTGCATTTTGTAAAACAACTGATGCCACGCCTTGCAATATGGCAAGAGTCACTGTGCATTGCATGTTTTCATGTGGAGATTTGATAACTCAACAGTGATGAAGAGTTAAACTGTGGTTGATACCTCAAGGTTTTAGATTTAGTCGCTGTACAGAGCTGCTCCCATCAGATTTTAAAATTTGCATAAATCACATTTCACACAGAAGTGACTTTATAACAAAGCAGCATTCTGCTGGACAGCAGCAGACATTTTTGCGTGATCAACTTGAAACATTAATGAAATCTGCACTTTATCACTGGAATTTATCTGTAAAATGAAAACAGTAACAGTATAATGGATAAAGGCTTCAATAGGAATTCACCATCAGAAAGATGCTTGGTTTGAAAGTGTCTTCTGTGTGAGCTGTGCTTCATACATCGCAAGACTATTGGACCTTTTAGTCTGCAAAATGTCACCAATATGAACGCACCTTGAGAGTCACATGGTTTTCAATGCCAAAGACTGAACATATCCACTGAGAGTGCTTCCCTATTTTTAAAACCAAGTTTTTAGGCCTCTCTCCATAGCAATGCTTGTCCTCTCCATCAAGCAGATCCTGGAGGAACCAATTCTTCATGTTTAATGCACCTAATCAGGGGCAACTCTATTTATATCTATAATTCAGTGCAACTTCCCCTTTAGTAGTTCTATTTTTTGGATCATGGGACATGACCGTGGAGTCCGAGTCTCCTGTGTACCCTGAAACACTGGGGGACACAGTCCTCACATAGTCCTCATTTGTTGGGTTATTTAAATATGTGTAAATGTAATCCCCTACCCAAGGTTCGGTTTCAGGAAAAAAGTACTTCTACGCAAGCACAAACAACTATAAGACACCACAGAGCATCTATATTTCACATCCTGAGCTTTGAAAGCCGATTTTTTTAATAAACATGTGCTTCCTTTCAAAGTGAGCTCCTTTAAATCATAGAGATCACATTTCTGTAGGAAGAGGAGCAACTTCAAATGCCAACGCACTGCAGAGGAAAGTGAGGAATATTTTAAAGCCCATGGGGTTCCCTGTGTTCCCCGTGCACAGATTTAAGCCATGTTCCCATCCAGCTGACTGAACTGATGGGTAGAATCTGACAGAGAGAGAGAGAGAAACGGAAAGAATGAAAGAATTCAAGGACATAGAGGTTTTGAGGACAGAATAAAAGACAGAATGAAAGCTACGGGTGGCGGTAGATAAAGCCACCTTTGTGCATTTTCTAATGAAAGACCACAGAGACTTGCATTAGCCTTGATACCATTTCAAAATGTTACATAGTAAACCAAGGTGACAAAATATTACTGATAACAACAGCAAAGAATATAAGATGCTGAAACAAAACTCATTATGTCTGCTGTATATCTGGGCTAAAATAAAATAACTAAAGAGTCTTTATCCACAGGCAAATCCTATTTTTAGGTGGCAAATGACACTTTGGATTAGTGTCAATTTGTGGCATGTACTGCCCCCTGCTGGCTGAAACAAACGCTACATAATCCAAATCAGAAGTGTGACTGAGAATACCGAGAGTCTATAGCATTTTTAGACCAGGGGCCGCTTCATGGAGATGGAACAGGGATATATTTTGTAAAACTTTTTCACTCGCCCTCCTCGTGTTCCAAAAGAGTTTGAGTTTATTTCTTTTTTGAACACAAAATAAGATATCTTGAAGAATGTTGGTAACCAAACAGTTGGTGGTAAAGTAGCCATTGACTTCCATAGTATTTTGTTCATACTATGGCTGCAGTCAACTGTTTAGTTACCAACATTCTTCAGACATAGTATCGTCTTTTGTGCTCAACAGAAGAAAGAAACTAATTCAGGTTTAGAATAACTAATCAAAAAATAACTGACAGGCCGCCTTATGAAGACCGTGGAATATGACGCAGGGGACTTCAAAGTCACGTTATTAAAGACAACACAGTATCAAATGGGACTACAGTCTGTTGATTGCTGACAGGGACAATATCCTGTTATGTTCTTGAAAATACTCGGATACAGAAAAAAAGGAAGACTATGAAAATCTTAACAATGGCCATTTAATTCTGTCTCTATGATAACTACAAACTACATTTAATAGCTCTCAGTAAATGAAACTGTAAAGATGTAACATTTTATAGCATGAACTGCGCTGCCACCTAGTGGCCAACTCGGATACTTCAGACGTCTGCACATCATGTCAGCATGCTAAAAAGAACACACAAAAGAACTTTTGCTTTAGAATTCACTTTTATTTCTAACGGCATTACATAAATGGATAATCAAAAGCATTTCAGTTGAACAGTAAATATTTTAACATCTACCACACTCTAAGAAAGGTCTGTAAAAAATGTGTTAATAAGAAAAAATTTTCTGCATATCTTTTTTTCACAGGTGTTTTACCCGTATTTTAAATGATGCATTGTGTTTTAAGGTTGAAGGAAATGTCTGTGATGTTTGCAGATAATGTCCTGGCAGAAAATGACCAGTACCTTTTCCGTTTTTTGTTTTTTATGTTTTCATACAGTGCAGTACAAAACAAAACCTTTTGTTTAATATGTAAATACCATCACTACTGTAATTACCAATACACCTGGCTCTCAGTATCCAAGTTATCATCATCCAACATAAAATTGAACTGTTACTTACTCCATCTACATTAACGTTCAAAAGTTTGGGGTCAGTAAGGTTTTTTTTTTTTTTTTTTTTTTTTTTTATAAATGGAGATGCTTGTCAAGAAAGGATGCATAAAATTGCCAGTAAAGACTTTCACATTGCTACAGAAAGATCATGTGACACTGAACACTGGAGTAATGGCTGCTTTAATACCAGCTTTACCTTCACATTATTTTTTTTAAATAAATAAAAACAGAAAAGTTATTTTAAACTATAATAATATTTAAGAACTGTAATAATAATTTGTAATAATATTACTACTTTTACAGTAGTTTTGATCAAATAAATCCAGTTTTAGTAAACATAAGAGCCTTTTTTCAAAAATCTTACCAATGCCAAACTTTTGAAAAGTAGCGTACATATCTACAAATACTGCATACTAAATTAATCAATACACTCTCTCTCTATTCCCAGAAGTTAAGAACAGTCAGCTTCAGTGTGACTTGGTCCTGTTGCCGATAGCCCCTTCGTACAAATATCACTATATAACCTTAAATGCTACAGGTGCAGACTTCACAGGGCTGGTTGTATTTGTAATGCAATAAACACAAAACCACAACCTACATTATTTCAAAATAAAACACATACCATCTGGGGTGTCATATGAAATTATGCTAGTGAAAAAGACCAAGTAAACCACTGTAGAATGTGTGTAGAAGGAAGGAAGCACCTCACGTTTGGAATGGATCTGCTTACTGAGGGGAGAGACGTGCTGACAGGGTGACAGACAGCTTACACAGACTGCAGCTAGTAATGAAGAACTGACACTGACACATGAGGCCTCACTCTCGCCCATTCTGATGGACTCTCACCCAGTCAATGTTTCAAAAGTTGCTGGCTTTGGGTAACAACACAAAAAGCACGGCCCTGGCTCACATTGCACACTAGAATACTGGTGTGGTGCTTTCTTTATATCATCACTGTCTTATTTTATGTACATTTTCTCATTCGTTAAACTGGAGGAAGTCAATGGCAGTTTCCTGGCTTGATCTATTTTGAAGCCATAGACCAAAGGACGGTTCTTCCAAAAAATTTAAATACTGCTAGCGTTTACTCACCTTTGTGTCATTTCAAACCTCTATGATTTGTATTTGGATCATACAGTAAGTTAATGGAGTCCAATGTTGTTTTGGACCCCACTGACTTTTATCATATAAAACAGCCCTCAAAATATCCTTTTGTGTACCACATGAGAAAGAAAATCAGCTTTTGACATGACACAAAGGTTAATAAATTAAGAATTTCTATTTATGGCTGAACTGTCCCTTTAAATGTGTTTTCATTCATCTGGCTCATTGTAAAATGTCAGGTAGAGTTCATTCATTCATTACTGCGCATTGTTTCACATTAACTGATGAATACGCTACATCAGTCACAGGATAAGATTATCCCTGCTGTTTAACCTTGCACAGCATCCCGCCGTGCAGCTAGTGAATTGCCGATGGATTCCCTGTCAATCACAATCACTGTGTGAACGTAAACAGGAGAACCTGTCAAACAGAGAAGGCAGAACAGTACTACAACTGACAATTTGTCCAAGAGGCTCTGCTGCAACTAAAAGACATTGTACTTGACTATACGAGAAAGAAAGTCTCTTATATCACTCAGCATGAACCCTGACATCAACATCCTGCCAGCTGATAAGGCCAGATGCAGCACGGTTCCAGCAACATGACAAATTCTCAAACCAGAATTCTTGTTCTTACAGTTGCCAAAATATAAAGATTCTACGTTTGCGGTATCAGTGTAAATGTACTAATACAACATGGGACAAAATGTAATTTCAGGGAACATCCCATTTGCTACAACTGATGAATCCAGTCGAATGAGAGACAAAACATCTGCAAATGATGAGAACTGAAGCCCAGCTGATGATCCAATGAGCTCAACAGTAAAAAAAACATTTTCACATAATATCAGCCCTGTCACAATGGTGATCTGCAATTGCATTAAACACAATTGTGAAAGGTACCCTGTCAACAAATCAATTATGAAGTAATCATCGACTGTAATAAAGCTATTTGCAAAATACATTTTATACATTATTATTACATTACTACATTAATACATTATTAGTAAGTATTATTGCAAATACTGATCATGTCAACAATAAACAAACACCTGTCACAAAATGTTGAAAAACACAGAATATGACAAAGTAAATTAAGATAAGGGACAAATATAGACCAAGGTCAACTGATCTGCTAGATAAGACATTGCTCCTGACTGTAATGCATTCCATTGAAGAGAGGGCAATAAAACATACTCCACACTGAGCACAGCTGAGACACTGATAACAAACTGATACTAAATATGACAGTAATTAAATGCTGTATTTTACAAAAAAAGCAAGCAGTCTTTATATATATAACCTTTTGATAATCTTGCTTGGTAAGTACTAGGAATATGTCTGCAGGGTTAGTCACAGACCATACGTCATTCCAATGTAACTTTTTGGTACAAACATTAAGACAATTACTAATTATTAGAAATTATGCTCATTAGAGTACTGTCATGCAAAATGCATATCACAGGGCCTGTCATCAGTCCATACTGCTGTTTACAGGCAAAATGCATGTAGACCAAACTACATATCTGGTCAAAATTAAAATCTGTAAATCTGTACTATGACAGGCAGGTTTGCTTTAAATTGCTAATTAAAAAAAAAAAAAAAAAATATCTGTTCAGTTGCTGCCTTTGTGAGACGGACATTGTGATTGGCCGTAAACAATGATAAGCACAAATATTCTGTACCTTAGTAAACTGCATTTAACATTTAATCTATCCTCACTCAGACCTGGACATGAAATGTCCAATGAAACATATCAGGGTCCAAATGTCATATGTACAGTTAGACTGCAGTTTCTCTCTTAGGGGAAAAATGATCTAACCCAATATTCCCTTGTACCTGTTCTCCCCATCAGAAGCCACTTTTCTAGGTTTTTACATGCATCCAACTAGCTTTTTTGTTACTCAATAAAAAAACACTATGACATATAAAACATTTTAACAGGTTGTGCATATAAAATCTAAAATCATGAAATACAGGTCTGGCAAAGGTTTTATCAGGACAGGATGACACTGTCCAACTATGGGACTGAAGCCAGTCTTTTGCACCTGTGCTAAAAATAGCCTTGTACACTTTCTTCAGAAACACAGTACCTTTTTTCTCTTCCTAAACACCTTGTGCTGAACATTGGGAAGTGCTGACTCAAACCCCAAAACAGTTAAGAATCAGCCTATTTTGTCCCATCTGATTCATTGCATCAATGCAGCATTTCTGCCAAAGTGACTGAAATCTAACACATGGTTCCCAATGGGATACCTAATGCTGTTTCAATAGAGAGTGGTCCTAACATATCCAGAGACCCTCTTTTGCTGCATTCTGCTGGTGGTTCTGCAAATGTGTTTGTATCTACTAAATGTTATACAAAAAAACATCAATAAAAGTGATACAACAGCAGATTGTTTGGCCACTTTGACCACAAAGCAGCAGAGCATCCAACGAAGCTCTAAATTTCCCTCTTTTTTATTCCCACAGAGTAAGTGGCCACACATCCTCGCGTTGAAGATCAAAACCTCGTCAGTACTTATTAATTCCAAAAAGACGGACCCCGTGGAACTGAGGCAGTTTGGGGATAAGCACAGTGAGCAGGGAAATAGTGTTGATGATGAAGTGGACCCTGTCATACTTTGTATAGAAACTGGTCAGGAAATACCTGTAGAGGGGAAGGACAAAGACAAGTCAGATGTCAGATGGCAACATGAGATGCACAGATGCAGAGGCTACAGAAGTTGCTACAGAAGCTGCTCAAGCAAGCACAGCACAAGACTGCATCTAATGGAAACACAGGATGTGGTTTCTTCAAGCTGTAACAGAATGCTTTTCATACATATATCGAAAAAGACAATTATAATTGTTTATTATACATTTATAATAAATGTAAAAAGAGATATATTTACTTTCTTACTAAACATTTCTAGTATGGTGCATGCTATTCTAAAGAAAAAACTGTTTATAATATAATATAATATAATATACTTATTTATTAAAATTCCCTTCTTTTTACATTACTGCAGGCTATTTGATTATGCTATTACACAGCTCCATGGATAACTTGATTCTGATTGGTCAGCCGCAACATTGTGTGTTTTTCCCGATTAGTAACAGCAAATGCCATACCGCTCATCCGGGTATTTGTGGCTGGCGGTTCATTCAAATGCACCTGTTATCATCTTGAACCTCAGTAATCGACTGTATTTACTGTAAAATGAAACCAGCGGACTTCTGTATTAATAGTATGCCTGCCCTGCAGTAATATTGTTGAAGTGTTCTACTTGTTCCCAATGTTTTGAATGCTTTAATGGATTTAAGATAAAGAAAGCTAGTTTGAAATATCAATTAACACTATAATAGTATATAAACAATACGAAAATAACACTGCTACTATGTAATGCCCGCTTTTCACCATTTACTTCTTAAAGGATATAATCAACCCAGCTGAAAACAACATATTAAACCTGATTAACTGATCTCAGCTGTCTCTCTGAAATACATTAAATGGGTTTTTACACAGCATCCCAATTTCACCTTTTTTTTAAATGCAAGCACATTTTAAAATAAAAGTTTTTTGAGGTCCTGTTTCATGTTAACATTAAGAACAGCAGTAAAACCAAGACAAACGTCCTTATTCCTCACTGTATCCAACAGATACACCCTCACAATATGAGAGGAGAAGACACGAGAGAGAAGAAAAGAATAGAGCAAATGACCTGACTGACTGACTAACTGTTTCTAAATCCGGCTCTCCTTGCCAGCAGACACCACAGGAAGTCAGCATCACTGCCTCTTGCTCATGGTCATGCAGAGCAAGCTGTAAAAGCCTTCTCAGTGCATGTGCAGAACACAACCAAAAGGGACAAATTAGCGTGACATGCAGAACGAAGCTTTTAACAGCACAGAGCACAGCCGAACACTCTTACAGTATAATAGGGGTGATGGTGAGAAACTTTCGAGAGGCGGTGAACTGGACCCCGTAGTCCATCTGTTCCCAGTGGGTCAGAAGCCGAGCCTTGCCTTGGTCTGGAGTCTCAAACGGCGTTCCTTTTACCGTGTGTAGGAAGATATACATGCACTATGGCAGAAAGACAGTCACAGAACAACATGACCTTTGGTACAATTCTTCAAAGCTCTATCAGCAGATGTTGTGAAACTCTTAGGACAACAGCAAGAGCTGATCCGTTTTGGGAGCAGGACGGCTAAGAAAGGCGATACAGGATGGCTCTGTTAGTTCAACACTGGCTGAAATTACAGAACCTGGAGTCAGCAACTGAACGGGCCAAAATTCAGCAAGAAAAGATGTTGCCGTTTCAGAGTTTCTGCAGCTGGTGACTGTCACAAAACAAGTGATTATTTTAAGCCTCTGCATCTTAAGAAGTTCTAAAGAATGCATCTGTGCTACATTTACATTATGAAACTAACGCAATGGTTTTCTACTGGCAGACTGTTAGCCAAAATGAGCTGCAGATCTGTTAAGGGTTGTAACAACAGGAAATAATAATGCTACTGTTTATACTGTAGTTAAGGCCTGTTCACACCTGTCCATTTTAGCATTTACATCAGTGCATGATAATGTTATGTTGCCTGCCAGTCCGAATGCTCAAGCTCTTAAAAGTCAAATGGATTCTGACTAGCTGTTGATGTTTTTATCACTCAATGAAATGAACGTGATTCCAAATATACTGTTCCTGTCATAATCATTATAGCTTTGGACTTCTATTTATTAAAACTTTATAGTTATCAGAGTGTACAGGCCTTTACAATAGGAAAATATATAGCAATAACCATTTTGTAAACAGGAGGACAAATGCTTCACATATCTTCTGTTGGATGTACAGAGCAAACAAATGTAGAAAATTCAACTGTCACTTGGATGGTGAACTATAAACAAGCTACAAAAACGTTTAAAAAAAAAAAAAAGATACAACACAGACTCTATTAAACTATAATATAAAACAGTATTAAAATATATAGCTATAAAAGTATATACAAACTATACAAAAATAAGTTCACTTGCAGTGAGGACAAACACAGTTTGAGCACAATTTGTTTTGTATAATAAATTACTGCATTAAACCATGGACATTTACAAATTCAGTCAATATGCCATATTAATAATTTCGCATATTTTGGGCCTATGTAGTCTTTTAAAATAAATTCCAGAGCTTGATTTGATTGTAATTTTGGTACCTTTTTTAACTATACACAACTGTGGTACGGCAATACGTAATACAGTGAACTATGTTAATATTAAGTAAGCAGTTAAACTTTCTAGCCTGATGTGATTTAGCAGCTCTTACCAAGTTGTGGATGAGGTTGGTGAGGGTCCAGACCACAGGAACGCTGACGAACGGTATGCTGAGCAAAATTATGTGTAGGAGGCCGATGCCAAGCACATATGAGAGCCATATACCCCTGCTGTTCATCACTCGCGTGTTTGGGTTGACCTCACTGTGCGCCGTGCCCACGTTCATCCTCGCACAGTGGGGGGACACTCGCACTTACTGTCAGACACAAGAAACACGTGTAAATGCACATATGGGTTTAAAATTGCATTACGTTCACTGACATTCAGACGCATAGACTATAAAAACTCAACGAACGATATGTAAAGATAAGCATCAATATGCAGAGTGTGGAAAATCAACACAACTTCTTAAAGTTTTCCGTTGTTGTAATTTAAATGGGAAAAAGCACGGGTCACTTACTGTACAGTATTGCGCAAGAGTCTCCCGAATCAAGCAGAAACTTTACAGTACGTATTCAGGAAAACTAATATAGCGCTATTTCCCTCTGGTTTAAATTTCTTTCGTAAACGCTTATCGGGACATCTTCAGTTCTGGAGCCCTTATGTAATGTAGCCTTGCCGTTTTTCGAAACTTGTTTATTTCATCATGTTTGCTTTGAAGCACTTTGTTCCTGGGCAAACAGATGGTGACAACACAGCAAGACTTCATCGTCTCACGTCATCATTTTTCAGAACTCACATTAGAAAGATGGAAATGTATTCATCGGGACAGCCGCTGATTGGATGATGTAAGTCACGTGGAGGATGTCGCCCAATCGGCGTTCGATGCGTTGATAATGCGCCCCCTTAACGTCACAGAAAGTGCTAGTAAGAGAGATTAGGCGGTTATGCAAAAATATTGAGTTTATTTAAACGAAATATTACCCTTACTGTAGCGGTCTCAAATGTCTGATTCTGTAATAAATTAAACTAACATAATTTTACAACAACTCTGGATACTTTGTATTCCATTATTAAAACTGCATAAAATGAAAAGTAAGGCAGAATGTTAGGGATTGGAAAATTCACATTTCATAGTATGGGAATAATACAATAACAGTGAAAGATGACAAATGCTGTCACTCCCTAACATTCTTCCTGTTCCACAGGAGAAATAAAGACAAGTAGGTATGGATCATCATGTTGATGAAATGATGGCAGGATTTTCATTTTGCTGAACTGTCCCTTTAAATATCATCATATAATGCATTGCTCAACTATTTAAGATTAAAACGTGATATTGATCAAAAGAGTGAAAAGGTGATAGATAAGTAATCTGGATTAAGTAATCAGATTCCAAAAATTAAGTACTTGTAATTAGATTAAATTATATTTTTAAATACTCATAATCAGACTACAGTTACTTTTTATTGATTACATATTTACAAAAATCATGTCATTTTTAAGAAGTGTTTTCTTAACATTTTAACATTGCATTAAACGAGTGATGAACACATTCATTTTTATTTGAATTATGCCTTAGTGGGTTAATTAACCATGCATTATTATGTCTTTAAAAGGCGTTTGTCTTTCAAACCCATTAAAATTCACAAATTCACGTTATTTCTTATTTACATATAATGCAGGGATTCCCAAAAATTTTTTTTTTTTTGTCATCTGAATCTCTTCCACTTAATATTAAGTCCCCCTGAGATTTTAACACATAACACATTTGCATGCTCAAAGTTCTCTCTCACTGTCAAATTACATGCTGGTAAACAAATAAAATATTTCATTTTTTAGTACGCTAAGTGTATTTTTAGAACAGTATATTTTAATTAAAAATATTAATTTAATATTATTAGCTTTTTAACTGACAAACCACTTAAAGTTATTTCACAAATCCTACTTTGGAAAACCTTGACATGTAATGTTTAATGCACTTCATGTTGTTAATAATAATGAAAGAAATATAATTTATTTCTCTTTGCATTTTTATATCAATATACCAAGCTACCCAGTGCTGTTCATAAATTACTTTTTATTCATTTCTAATGTGTACTGAAAAATTTATATCATGGGGGTTTCTGAGGTTATTTTTATTCTTAAAAAAAACTTTTTTATAAAGGTTAGATATAAAGGTCACCTTGGAAAAACCCACTTTCATAATTCATTTTTGAACTTTTTCTAGTTTTTTTTTTTTTTTTTGTTTTTTTTTTTGGTATTTTCATGTAAAGAGTTTGTATGACCCTTCCATCTTACATGTTGCATAAAGGGCACTAATAGACGTTATTCAGTTTCTGGGCCAAAGATGTGTGAAATATCAGCTCTGCTACACAAACTCTGTCATTGTGCCCTGTAGGAACTGAAACGTGAGCCATGTGTCTGAATGACGTGGGAGCGTCTTCACTGATGATTAAACCACAGCAAACGCACACAACTTCAAAGCGCTGTGGTCTTCCCTCTCTTGCTCTTACAATGCTCTTGGCAGGGAGCTACTACATTTTAAAAGCTGATAAATTATATATGTGTGCTCAGAACATGCTTCTCTGATTTTCTTTAACAATGCAACCCTTAGGGCCGAAGATTTATGTTTCCCAACATGATTCCTTCAGCTGGATCTGAGCCTGTTGAAAGCAGGCTACCTTTAAAGACAAGATTACATTTAGACTCCTATAGAATTGCAGCAGCATTGTGTCTTCTGTTCCCCGAGGGACAAATGCTTGTGACATTAATTAACCTTTATATGGTGACTTTATGCAGAGTAAATCACTGGCAGCAGATGAGATCAGATTGCTATTACGTCAAGAGAGGCTAAACTGTGGTTATTTTCATCAAATGACTATTTTTTTTTAAATGTACATATGCTTTTAACAGATGCTGCCTTGAGGTTTTTGATGACTTTCTGATGAGTCTATGAAAATCATAAAGTGTACAGAAGCATGAAGTTATTTCATTTTAAGAGCTTCCATAATTACTTCTGTCCATCTTACAGAAGACAACAGCTCAGGGAATTCATACAAGATTATACAAGACGAAAGTCACGCTGACTGTTCATGTTCTTACACACGTAGGCCTATGCATATTTGCCCCAGAGGTTTTTAACTAGAATTTGGAACATTCCCTAGCTGCATGCCTCAAATATTTAAAGCCAATCCCAACCTATTCCTGCTATTAAAAACACGTTAGCATTGGCTACTGATTCCACTTTTCCCAAATAAATGCAACAAGATATTGAGGTTTAAGGACCACAGCAGTCTCATTGTAATGTATTTATGTATGATACCACTAATGCTAATAAGATAATATAAGATGGTCTGCAGTCTCTACATAGAAAATCACTTTAACAGAAATTTCTGAGATAAATGTGTGACAGTGCTGAGAGTAACCAGAAGATGTCAGTATACACCCATTGTTGATGTTTTGTCTCACTAAAAAAGATAGTTTACTCACTGAATTGAGTCAGATTTAATTTCTATTACTCATCATTTAGAATGCTTTACTATATACTGCATCCTTACTATATTATACAGCTTTATAATAACTTAAGCCTAATAATATACAGTATATGCCTTATGCATTTCATTTTTGTTGTTAGGAAATACATGTACCTTATATATTGAGTATTGTAATATTTAATTGATGAATTGGAATAAAAACAGGTTTGATGATCAGTTGTAAACAGAGCAATTTGTACAGTAGTTAATGACTGTCACAATGGACTTCAGCACTCCCAAAGGATGTAAACAAAAATAAAAATAGGGAACGACAGCTTGTCACTGGGACTGTTCTATCAGAAGGACATCTTTGTACCTTTTTCGCCCCAAAATGGTTCATAGTAGTACTCTAAAGCAGTAATACGCACCTATTAGGGCAGTGGTTGTCAATCCTGGTCCCGGAGAACCCCCAGCACTGCACATTTTGAATGCCTCTCTTATCTTCCTGTTGAAAAAAAAAAGCATATGCTGATTAGGTATGTTTTGAAGCATAGCAGCTGGTTTGTGCTGGTTAAAGCTGGTCCTGAGCAGGTTTTAAGCTGGTTATAAGGTGGTTTAAGATAGTCATGTGCTGGTCCTAAGCAACTAGCTCCTGCTCAGGACCAGCTCATAACCAGCTTAGGACCATCTTAAACCAGCTCGTGACCAATTAAAGACCAGCTCAAACCAGCTGCAATGCTTCAAAACATACCTAACCAGCACGTTTTTTTCAACTGGGCTGACAACACATTTGATGTCTTGGTCCGGAGTTGAATCAGGTGTGTTTGATTAGGAAGACATCTAAAATGTGCAGGATTGGGAACCAGACAGGGTACAAAGTTGTCCCTCAAAGGGAACTGCCCCAAGTAACAAGCTGTTGTACCCTTAAGACAGGGGTTTCAAACTCAGCTCTTAAGGGCAACTGTCCTGCAGAGTTTAGTCTAACCCCAATTAAACCTGAGCACCTGAGCCAGCTAATCAAGGTCTAAAGGACTACTAGAAACTTCCAGGCATTGGTTTTGGACCTGGTTGGAGCTACACTCTGCAGGACAGTGGCCCAAATGGAGTTTGACAAATGCTTTTCTGACAGTAAAGGATTCAAATAAACATCAGATTAAGAAGGATCTCACCACATCTGTTGGAGGGACACTCTGCTGGATTGTGTCTGATATTTTTATGAGAGTTAAGGATGAGAACAGTAGAAACAATCAGATCAACGAGAACAACAACGGTATACAAGTGCTATGACAAGTCTCAGTTAGTGTAGTACAGAACACGTAGCCAGGGGTTTTTTTTTTTTTTTTTTTTTTTTTTTTTTTTTTTGGGAATATGATAGAAAAGAAAAAAGGTAAGTACAAGTATTAGTTGGTTAAGTGCAGGCGAAAAAGATGAGTCTTTAGATGTTTTTTGAAAATGAGTAAAGACTCAGCTGTTCGAATTGAGATCGGGAGGTCATTCCACCAGCTGGGAGCAGTAGAGTAAGATGTTCGAATTGAGATCGGGAGGTCATTCCACCAGCTGGGAGAAGTGTAGTATTTTAGTTTGAGTGCGCAAACTTCTGGAGGGTGCATAAGATTGAACTAGTGAGTTTAGGTAAGTTGGCGCCGTGCCAGTGGTCGTTTTGTAGGCAAGCATCAGTACCTTGAATTTGATGCGAGCGGCTACTGGTAGCCAGTGTAACCTGATGAGGAGAGGAGTAACATGGGCTGTTTTTGGCTCATTGAAGACAACCCTCGCTGCTGCATTCTGGATCAGTTGTAGAGGCTTGATAGTACATGCAGGAAGGCCCGCCAGGAGAGCATTGCATAGTCCAGTCTGGAGAGAACAAGAGCTTGGACAAGAAGTTGGGTGGATTGCTCTGACAGGAAGGGTCTAATCTTCCTAATGTTGAATAAGGCAAATCTACAGGAGCGGGTCGTTGTAGCAATATGGTCTGTGAAGCTTAACTGATGATCCATCACAACTCCTAGGTTTCTGGCTGTCCTGGAAGGAGTTATTGTTGACGAACCCAGCTGTATAGAGAAGTTGTGATGAAACGATGGGTTAGCTGGAACCACCAGCAGTTTCAGTCTTAGTAAGGTTGAGCTGAAGGTGATGGTCATTCATCCAGCTAGAAATGTCACTCAGACAGGCTGAAATGCGAGCAACTACCGTCGGGTCATCTGGTTGGAATGAGAAGTAGAGTTGAGTGTCATCAGCGTAGCAGTGATAGGAAAAGCCATGCTTCTGAATGACAGATCCTAATGACGTCATGTAGATGGAGAAGAGAAGCGGTCCAAGTACTGAGCCTTGAGGAACCCAGTACAAGTTGTTGTGACTTAGAAACTTCACCCCTCCAAGACACCATGAAGGATCTATCAGATAGGTAGGAGTTAAGCCACTGGAGTGGCGGTTCCAGAGATGCCCATCTTTCTGAGGGTGGACAGGAGAATCTGGTGATTAACAGTGTCAAAAGCAGCAGACAGGTCCAGCAAAATTAATACGGAGTTTGACAAATGCTTTTCTGACAGTAAAGGATTCAAATAAACATCAGATTAAGAAGGATCTCACCATTGTTCAACGTTATGATGTTCGAAACCCAGTTCCTCTGTAGACTACAAACAGAGATGTTAGGCAGGATGTTCACACTGCTCTTATCCAAATAAAGGTAAGTTGTGACCAGGTGCTGTCAATCTCCCAAAAAAATTACAAAAAAAACGAACCATAACAGCAGTCTGTACAAACCATGCATGCACTAAATTCCAAGTCTTCTAAAAACATGTGATAGCTCTGTGTGAGGCAATGACATTTGCCACTGTTGGTGAAAAATCTAGAAATGCATGTGCCATATCTCAATCTACATAAGCGCAATTTGAGAGCTGCCATATAATTAATAACACATTTTTTATTTCTTTTTTCATGGCTTGAGAAGTCTAGGAATATAGAGCACAAATCATATGGACTACTTTTATGCTTTTGTTGTGCATTTTGGTGTATAAGGGCTAATAATTACAGAATCTTAAATTTTAGGTCAATTAGCCCTTAAATACTCAGAGCAGTTGGACATCTTAAAGAAATAATTTATGTAGAAATTAAAAAAAAGTCACCATTTACTCACCCTCATGTTGGTCATCTTTAATAAAACAAATTAAGATATTTTTGAAACCTAAGATTTCGGTCCCTCCAATTGAGGTCAATCCCACTAAAACACTGATGCTTTAGAAAGTTCATAAAGATATCATAAAGATATAAAAGTAATCCATATCAATTGAGCGGTTTAATCCAAGTCTTTTGAAGAGACACAACTACTTTTTATGGTATGATAAAAAGATTTCATTTAGGCTTTTATTCATGCATAAACAATGACCA
Source organism: Cyprinus carpio (assembly GCF_018340385.1). Taxonomy (NCBI): domain Eukaryota; kingdom Metazoa; phylum Chordata; class Actinopteri; order Cypriniformes; family Cyprinidae; genus Cyprinus; species Cyprinus carpio. Next base: position 12,771,769 of record NC_056608.1, read on the forward strand.
TACATAGAGTACATTAAATATGGTACACATGGAAGAAGAACCATACTTGTAACCTTTCATCTAATCTTTTAAGGAAGCATGGTAAGAATCTTTTTCAATCTGAGGTACATTTGAATCCTATGAAAACTTAGCAAAAAGACATTTTTAGATGGACACAGATAAACCTTCTATCCCCAAATGTCATATTTAACACATACGAATGACATTTTTTCCACTACCCTCTTTTTAACATAAAATCCATTCATTCAGAACTCTAATATCATCATCTGGGGCCTGGGGTTTGGACTGTCACACTCTGAAAATAAATACGCTCTATGCATCTCACATCTGATTCGATATTTGCTTAAGAATGCGTGCCAGGCGACATGCTTTGCAAGGATAACTGTACCCCGAAATATGCAATATGCCCTGGTAATGTATTCATTTTCGAGCTTCAATAACCCTGAGCCAAGAATAATTTCAAACTTGAGAGAAGAGGAAGAGAGGGCTTGTGACCCAAGCCGGTCTAATGATAGCCACACTGGAAAAAGCTAAAGTACTGACACTCCATTATTGTCCTATAGAGGAAGCTGAGGATTAGAACACCAAAGAATTTCAATAAAAGAAGTGTCTGTTGTGGGGCCGAGGGTCCTGGGGGGCTGCGGAGCTTTAGGTATTGTCCTGGAGGGTGATTGAGAGTGAGAGGAGGGGAGCGGAGAAGCATTGTGCAGGGACAGAGCCTTTCTAAAGGTGGTTATTAGGAGAGAAATGGTGTGGGGGTGGCTGTTGACTCTTCATCTTGTGTGAACAAAGTATCTGGCATACAGCTCTCTCTCTCTCGCGCGGCTTTTGCTTTACGACGGCCATGAATACTCTCGGCGGGCTCGCCCAGACCTGTGCAAAGGCTTATTGTCTGGCTTAAGTGTGGTTTAATTAAGCAAGCTCTGTGTCCTGAGAGAAGAGAGGCACTTTAAAGCGCTCGAGTCCCACGGAGGATGATGCGTAGTATCAGGGCTATTGAAGGGGAAAGTGTTTGCTGCTCTAATGAAAAAGGTTTGTTTGGGGGGGATGAGTGGGGAGGGGTTGAGGAGTGTCTGGGCTTTGTCCCCCAGCTTACAAAGTAGGGACAAAAGCTGTGATATTATACAAATGCACCCATTTCCAGGACATGATGCAGGGACGGGGGCCCGGAGACGGGTCGGACTGCTCCATCTCAGCCTTGTTGGCACCTTACAAAATGATTTTTCCCCCCACCACAAAGATACGCATTCTAGTTAAATCCTGAGAGCAGGGGGTTCTGGGTACCACAAATTTGGGGGTTGCAGACTTAAGCGGATTTTCTCTGCAACTGTAAGAACAAGCTAATTCCTCAGACCTCCTTTATCTCTAACATGGTAATAACAAACAATGAAATTCTGAAGAGAAAGGGGCAAAGGAAGAGGAGGGAGGAGAGACGCAGACACAAAAGAAGAAGAGATGGAGGGAATGAAAGAGAGGAGAGACGTGTGTGAGGAGAGGGTGGGCTATAGGGCGTGTTAAGAAACTTTCTCTCTCTAGTGTTATGTGTGAACGCTCCGCTAATCCAGGTTTTATTGCTTGCCTGTGTCCGGCAACACTGTCCGGATTGAGTGAGGGTGAGGGATAGTGGGGGTCTACACATGTCCCTCTTTGAGGAAAGCCTGAGAAAGAGCCGGACCTGGTTACAGCCGTTTTCGGGTCGCCTTAGAAACCCGCACCACAGGGGTCCTCTGTGTATGTCTCTGCATTCCCTACGCATGCTGCTAGCAAACACATACGGATTAGAGCTAACGTTAAAGGTGCGGTCACATTAGCGAAATTCGATGAAAGCTTGCAGGCAAAACAGGTAAATTATCTATTATCAATAGTCTAGCAATGTATGAAGAAGAACTCACCGAGAGGTCACTTTCAAAACATGCATCTTTATGTTGGTCAATGGGGCAAATCTGTGTGAAATTCCCAATCGTATGGATTCCTAGCAGAATTAATAGATTAATAGACCAACGTTAAACGTGACTGCACCTTATGTTTTGGCTTGTGTCGTTCGCAAATTATCTTGCATCCCCTCACAGGAAGCCAAAAGGGTGTCTTTCCCAGATTATAGGGGCTACTTTGTGGGTGTGTAGGGTGATGTATTAGCCTAGCCCTAATAAAAAGCAGGAGTGTCAGAACTAGCCAATAAAAGAAGAGGAAAAACCACAAACCCAGGAGTGTCCACAAACATGACTTAATGAGGGAGGATGAGAGACTCCTGACCCAGAGGTCAAAGCTCCTTGCCATTGATCAGCTAGTGCACTTCATTTCCATGCTCTAGGGCCCACTTCAGTAAATTCATTAAATGCGATTGATACGAGAATCAAGACTTCCTCCAAAGCACAATGGCTATGTTAGGAGGGAATGGTCTTGTTTGTGCTGTAGCTATGTCAAGCATCTCTGGCTTTTGTGTTGGCTTCACACCATTGCGGTGCACGCTGGGGTTTGAGTCCTTGAGATTCTAATCGTAAGCTCATTTCCAGCCGGTCTGTTGTGTCACGGCCTTACAGCCTTGACCTGGGAAATGTGGTTTCAGTGTTGTTGAGATGCCGACCGCAGACCGTTCCTCGCCTCCACTCATAAATTACGCTCCGATCAGGTTTTCCCAGCCAATCCTGGCGAGCAGATCCGCGTCTGTCACTCTTTAAGAATGCAGAATCAAACCGCTGATCTAGGCACAATGAAGTTAATGGAAAGCAGATCTTTATTCTAGATGTCGGGAACACAGTGTATGCTAAACATCGATGAAACCTGCAATCTAACTAACAGGTTCATATCCAATCAGATCAGGAGTGTAGCATCCTGTAAGGAACACTGAATTGCATGAACATTTAAGATGTCAGAATGACCTCGCAGCGCAGCTCCGACTCTTTTGATGTGGGAGAATAAAGGCAAAGGAAATATGACCTCCACACCGTGGTCAGAGTTGTCAGTGTCCCCCTTCAGCTCCTGCGGTGGCTGAGCATAGACCATGTCCCAGCTGTGAGTGAGACAGATAGGTACTCTAGCAGATAAACAGAAACACAGGCTTCAGTCCTTGATCACTGGATTGGAGGGATATCTTATCCAACCACAGCCAAGCAAGAGAATACTGGACAATAACACAAATGAAACAATCCTGGAAAAGAGGTGGGCACTTATGTGAAAACTAAGTTGTTGTTTTTTTGTTGTTTTTTTTTTTATTACGAACTGGAATTTGAAGTAAATTGGCCACAACCAACAGGAAACTGAATTGGAATTTGAATTGGAATGACAGGAAAAGGAATTTGCTGAATTGCAATTCAAAGAAATTCAACATAGGAAATGAAGTGTTCTTCCACTAAAAGTTAATACATACAAAATCCACATTTATAGGTGACATTTCATCTATCTATCTAGTCATATATACTTTCAAAAAACTTATTTTCAACACTTCCAAAGAAACTATTTTCAAGTCAACATTCACAATTAAAAATCCCAGCCATATTAATTGCGCTGAATTTTTTTCATTCTTTGTTATATTTGCATTGAAACTCTTCAATTCAAATTTTGTTGTCTGACGATGATTTATTCTGTTAATTTCTAGACTTATTTGTGTGGAAAACCCCACATGCTTACTGATATAAAACTCATTTGAATGCAGTTTTGGTATTTCCAGTATTTTTAACTGAAACCACTGTCAGTTCGCCTCTGTCCCGGCGTTTTAGATCAGTCTGAGTCTATATTAGAATGCATTGTCAACTTTTAGTGCTGTCTCTTTCTCAGTGCCGTCTGCCCTCATCCAATCCGAATGACAATAGTGTTTATGTAAAATGTACTGCCTTTGGGCCACTGGGGCACAGAACACTGCATGCCACACCACCTTTTACGGCTTTTTATTGTGTTTCCTTTGTGTCCCATCATCACAAGGGGAGGACGCGGCCATCAAAATTCTCCAAGACAAAATTCTTCGCAACGTGTGAATGCATGTGCACGCACATGCATCCGGAACAATTAGTTCGGGGCACGGCGTACTTAAATGTAGTGACGCCATTCCCCGATGCCGTCAGCAGGCCCAACTCTGACTCAGCTGGGTTTCCTTGATGTTAATACAGACAATATAGATCTTAATAAGACAAATCTACCTCTCCGAAACTCAGTGCTGACACCCTTTCATTCTTATTCCCTCCCAGCCTCCTCTCTCTCTCTCTCTCTTTCTCTCCCTCTGTCTCTTTCTTTCTTTGCTACATTACCAGGGGGTGGTGCATGATTGACAGATGGGCAGGAATAATAATTTTTTTTTTTTTGCGTAACCTAAGGCCATGCTCTGTGATTGGCTTGCCAGCTGACATCTCCAAACCTCGCTTGTCGTTTTTTCCCCTCTCTCTCTCACTCTCTCTCTAATATTGGCCCTGATGATCCTAAGGGGAAAAAAAGTGGGGAGAGAAAAAGATATGTACCTTAGGGAAGAACCTCAGTGAGAGGGAGGGAATCAGAGGACGAGTAGGAGCGTGTGTGCGAGTGTGTGAAAGAGACACTTACTCTCCTAACTACTTGGACACACACACTTTCCTCACCCAACTCAAAGAAGCAGCAAACCCTGGAGAATTATTATTATTTATTTTATTTTTGTGCTTTCATTTTAAACCCCAAAATTGCTAATTATTCTCTCAAGCATCCATCTTTTTCCACCTTAAGACTTGCCAGCTGGGACTTAATTTTCAGCCCCTCTCTAGGAATCCTATGTACTGATCAATAGCAATTTCCATCCACACAAGACATACCTCATGGATTTGTACCTGGTTGGATATCTCATGTGCATGTGGTTGTCCAGCTCTCGGGTGCTTGGAGGCTATCCCATCTGGTGGTGAGTAGCAACGATCCCCACTTTCTGCATCACTTTCTCCAGTAGCACTGGGGGAGAATGGTGGTCAATGATCATTTTTCAGAGGGCAGTAAATACAGAACACTTTCAGTTGACTGCGTGGAAAAAAGCTTCTCAGCTCAGTCCAAAGAATCTTAACCTCAGCCACTGGAGGGACGGAAAAGGCTAGCCTGTCTTTTTCCTCGCTGCCGCGTTTCGCCCGGGTACATTTATTTTGAATGTTCGAATGAGGCTGTTTTTGAAACTCGGAGTGTTGTGAAATGGATGCAGCATGTTTGTCAGAGATAAGGTTAGGTTAAGGTGTCAGCCAGCAGGCTGCTGTGGATGGGGTATATTGTTGTCTTTGCTAATAGCCTCAGCACTCCAGCCGTGTTAGGAGTGTTAATTGGGGCATTAGTGTGGATGTCCCTTGGCTTGGGTCTCAATAAATTCATTGGGGTTTAACCCTGAGTATAATTACACCATAAACCTGAGGCTGCTTTCAACATTTATTTTTCTTGTGTATTATAAACATATTTGCGATTTTAAAAATTTTGATTTGCTACTTTAATATGTTCAAAGTGATTGTCCAAATTTTGCAGCATAATTTATGCAAAGAATATTGAAATGGTCCACATACACATATCGCACATGCTTTAATAATGGTACTTTTTTAGTTTATTCATTTGAAATCAAAACATAACATCAAGACATTAAAAACTGAAACTAAATGCAAAACATTTCATATACTTAATATATATAAAATTATTTTATAAATAGGTTGAGTTTAGTTATTTAAATACATGAACAAATTAATTAATTTTAATCCTGCAATATTACTAAAATATATTAAAGTTCAAAAAATATAATTTAATATTTATTTAACATTTTTAATTAATTTTTTCTCATTTGTTCGAATTCTGTTATTCCGATCTGACATTAGGCTAGTACTGTTAAAGCACTTATGTTCATTCGATTTTGCTACAGTAGAGATCATATTTATCTCTGAATGGTGCTGATATGTCATAGTTCCACTAATTACCCCATCCTCAAAATGCCACTGACCTCACAGGGTTCTCTTGTAACATGAGACTTTCTGCAAAAATATTTGTGTAGGCGTACGACAAAAGCCCCCCTGGCTCATGATACAATACTTGTCAGAACTAATGTGCTTTAGTAGTCCCAGTTAGCATGTGGTCCCCGCTGCACTCTCGTTCCAAACCACCAGCATCTTCTGGTTTCTCTTATGCAGCGAGAGTTGCCAAACATGCAGTCGCACTCATAGACTTACACACACAAAGGCCACGGGGCTGGAGCATTATTATTTGCGTGGCTTTACTCATATGTTCACATTTAGTGCCACCAGAAGAAACTGACAAAGAGCAAAGCAGTCTCAAGTCATTGACCCGCAGCTGTTTTCTCTGACAACGGTGTAATATTTACCCACTGACAATGCATAACTTCTTTGATTTGGATAAATGGATAAAGTGAAGAGGAGAGAAAACGAGAGCGTGAGAAAGAAAGTGATATGAAAACGTACATGGCTGCAGGTAAATAGGTAGATGCGTCATCATTTCTTGTCTTCTATCTGAAGGAGTCTGAATGGCATCGGTGAACATGCAGTCCTAAAAAAAAAAAAAAACAGAAATAGATGAATAGAAAATCATTTTAATGTAGCAGGTGAAATATCTCTAGTGAAGGATTTAAATAAACATTAACTTTCAAAACTAGTGGTGCTATGTAACAAAATGTGATAAAACCAAGTGTGCTTTTGTGTCTACATACAAAATCTGTCTTTTGATCTCAAATTCATGATTTTACATGACACATTTGTTTAGTAGTTATTCCTAACAAATTAGTTTTAGTCAAAAGATAATAACATAATATAAATAATAATCAATAATAGAACTATTTGTATAATAATGTGACTGAATCAACCTTAAAAATACATTTAAAAAGGCTATATTAAAAAACAGAAACAATATGTGAATATTTGTAGCAATAGCCAAAAATATATTGTATGGGTCAAAATTATTGATTCTTCTTTTATGCCAAAAATCATTAGGATATTAAGTAAAGATCATGTTCCATGAAGATATTTTGCTAATTTCCTATCGTAAATATATTGAAACTTCATTTTTGATTAGTAATTTGCATTGCTAAGAACTTCATTCATTTGGACAACTTTAAAGACTCAGTATTTTGATTTTTTTGCACCCTCAGATTCCAGATTTTCAAATAGTTATATCTCGGGCAAATATTGTCCTAACAAACCATACATCAATGGAAAGCTTATTTATTCCACGTTCAGTTGATGTATAAATCTCAAAATCGAAAAATTGTCCCTTATGACTGTTTTGTTTTGTGCTCCAGGGTCACATATAATATAAACAGTAATAATTGTGTGTTTTAAATAAGTAAATCAAATGTATTCATGTCCTATAGTGAGAATTTAATTCATCCTGGTAGATCCTCTCCCTTTAATCCCTTCAAATCTGAATGGACTTTAAATCTACGATGAACAGAGTTGCAATAATCAGGCCGATTTCTTCCCTAATCTGTTTCAACAGCTTACCAGGCCGCTAAAATCTGACTTTATCCTCTCAAGATGAACTAATTAAGCTCAGTCTTAAGCAGCGAGAGCTCTTGAAAGCAATCAGCCTGTCTAGCTTTGTTCAATTTCACATGCATTACAGATGACGAGCAAGCTGAGACACAATCAGCAGTCACTTCGAATACCAGACAGAGAGGAACAGGGTATCTGTGGCTTTTTCCCACAACAGCACCGCAAAGCCACCATCCGTTTGGATCCAGTTGGCTGTTTCCACCACCGTTTATCTGTTATCTATCATAACTTCAGCTCAGTTACAACACAACAGCTCAGAAGAGGCCTGGCCTCAGATGTTCAAGTCTCGGCTTGACCTGAAAACACTTTTCAGTAGCTCTTATTATCTGAAGTACCCATCAAAAAAGTGGAAATGAACTGATCAAAACTGTATACACTATTAAATATTAGAGATGTTAATTGGTTTTACTGAAATTACTTTTAGAACTCAATCAAATTTGGCATTCTGTGTGTAGTCCACCTTTTTAAAGTAGTTTAGTTTTTCAAAAAACACGGTTTTTAAACTGATGGTTAAATTTATATTTTTAACATATATTATGGATTTTAAGCTGTTCTTTTTGTTATCGTAACAATTGCTTGCATTAAGGATGTATATGCTTTTATTCTTATGTTCTCAAAAGAAAAGAGCCCTTTCAGACGGAAACATACACAAGCACTTAACATAAAACTCTAATTCTGAATTAATTAAAATTCGGAAAACTCTTTTTTTGTGGGAATAGGCATGAAGGAGACCGCATCGGGAGGCCAGTGAGCATTCTGACCTGCTCTGGTCCCCTGCTGGCTTCAATGGGACTTGACTCATCTCTGCGAGAGAGGAATGTCATTATACACCGTTCATACCAAACCCCCCTGATGTCAGCCAGTGTCACTGCTTTAATGATACCGCAAGAAAATCCACCAGCTGCAATTCAGTGTGAAAAGATCAAGGATGTTCAGGGATAATGGGGGCCACTTAGGAAAAGGAGGGTGAAACAGATAGCCTGGTCAGAAGAGTATTAGTTTTCAAATGTATTGATTCAATATCAGCAAACCAATCAATTGCATTGTTGCACAGCAATTGTGTGGGATGATTAAGGTACACTGAAAAAAAAAAAAAAAAAACATTTACACTTTGAATTTGTGGTCCCACTTTATATTAAGTGGTCTTAATTACTATGTACTCACATTTACATTAATCATTTACTTCAATGCACTTATTGTGTAAATACGTTTTTACATTGTACTTTATTTTAAAAATACCTGCTTGTAATTACATCTGTAATTAGTTTCTGTAATTACATTTATAATTACAATGTTGACCCATCCCTTACATTTTAAACCTATCCATACCACCAAACCTGTCCCTAACCTTACCCGTATCCCACCTCAATAGCAGCAGAAGTGTTTTGTAATACAATATGAACACAATAAGTATTTTTTGATGCAAGGACATAGTAGTAAAGGCCACTTAATATAAAGTGGGACTGAAATTGCAAGTAAATTTCATAAATAATTACAAAGAAATGGCAAGTAACACATTGAATAAAATGTACAATGTTAAAGTAAAAAAAGTAACAACTTTGTAAACAACATGTAAACAACTTTGTACCCACCGTGAAATGTCACTGGCCCAAAATTCTGAAGTGTATATTATGCACTAACTTTTGATTGCCTGAGATTTTGCCACGTTGCAGTTTTGCATTCAGTTTAGACTGATTATTTGCTTGTTAGGACACAGAGGAAGGTTTAACAGTTGCTCTGACTGACAAATATACACAAAGGTTGCTTTATTAAATAAACTGGATTGTGAAGAAGAATGCACAGTTACCCTCAGTCAAGATCCGATGATGAATACACCTGTGCTCTTTGGATCTTCCAGACAACCTGAGGTTATCTCTGAAGTCACCCTGTCACACACACACACACACACACACACACACATACACATAATACACACACTTTGAATAGTGACAGTGGATGAGGCTGGTGTGTGTCTGTGAGAGGTTTCTTCAAAGCGATAGTTCACCTAAAAATGAACATTCTGTTATCATTTATTCACCCTCACATCAATCCAAATGACTTTTCTTCTTCCATGAAACAGAACAGAGAATTTCTGAAGACTGAATCATTCAGGCCAGTCTTGTGAATTGGATCAACAGATTCACTCAAAAGATCCAATTTAAAAGAATGATTTGTACAGTCTTATAAATCTTTAAAGTTTTATTAATAAATTATTAATTACATTTTTAAACATTGAAAAAACAATTAAAGTACATTAGACTGTAATTACCACATTTTGACTAATGTTTGGTCGGGCTTCCGAATGGAATTGGAAAAACCATCATGGCTCTGGTGAAAACCAAACTTCTAAGTCCATCTTAGTCCTTTCAGTAGGGATTTAGGGAGTTGTGTAATACATCACAACTTTAATCAAAAGTGTCAGGTTGCTTACGCAGGGACTGCCGGTGGATTCAAAGCTCTCTGACAGCTCTGCTAGTTGAGCAGTGACAGGCAGAGCCACAGAGCCGTAACGTCACAGTAGTTTCCGTACTACAGCAACAGGCCAGCACTTTCAGGATTGAGGTTTAGAAGTTATCTTACTGTCCTTACATCATTTGGAGCCTTGCACAAATATTGTCGAAAAAACACACGCACACATTCCACTGCTGGAAAATCAAGCTTTTAAGCTGGTAGTTGCATTTTGGCATGTGGTATCTGGTTTAGACTTGCAATTAACCAGCTTCTAGCTGATGCAACTGGCTTCAGGAAGTCTAGCTGGATGACCAGCTTGGAACAGATAGAAACTAGTTATTATATTTCATAACAGCGGCTGAAGATGGATTTTCAGGGTGATTTGGAATGTGATATATTTTATTACACACAAAAATAATAATGCAAGCAGTTTTCCCAAATTATTCCTCTTACAACTGTTTTTGGCTGTTTATGATCAACAGTCCTAAATAATGAAGGCTTAACTAATAAAGCTATGTAATACTAAAAGATCATCTTTTTCATAAAAATCTGAAGTTTTGTCCTAACCACAGCGCGAGTTAAAAATATTCATTAAACTCTGCCAAACCAAGCTCTAAACATAATATCCTCTGAGTAACAATACGACAAACAATATAAGCTTCAATGACATTAATGAAAAACATATTTACGAAATCTTACCCAAAGAGGAACTAAACTTACTGTAAATGTCAGTACTGAGACTGCTTGTCTATATTGCTCTACTGTCTCGAATGACCTTCCCATGCTTGCAACTACTACCTGTTGTCCTCTCAGTATGCGTCTTCAGTAAGCTAGCTAGCATTTGCATCTTGTATTTGTTTCTGCCAACAAAATGTGCTAAAAACCATTTTTCCCACTGAAATAAATAACATAGTTTGGAACTACAATTATTTTAGAGAACAGTGCAGTGGGTGGGCACCTCCCATGAAAAATTCACAGAAAACAGACACCCACAACGCATTAATCAATGACACGTTTGCAGAAGTGCGTTGTTGATTATAATACGAAGACTCTAGGGTAACTTCACTCGCTACAGCAAGGGTACATGGAGTGTGATTAGGAAAAGAAAAGGAACCAAGAGAAAGAAAACAACATTTTTCAAGGATTCTGAGATTTTCTTTTTTATCTGATAAGCCCAGAGCAGTTGAAATGCCAGTCACAAGTGTGGCGGGAAAAACCTGAACTGTCGACGGAGCTTGTGTTCCTGTTCTGACAGAACGACTGAGGAAAAGCCCCATCCTCGGGCTACCAACCCTTTCGCTCTTTCCTTTTTAAGGTTTTTTAAGTTAGTGGAAAATGAGCTCTAGTCATAATAAGGCATCTGACCAAAAATTAAAGCAGCATATAATTAAACTGAAATGGATACAACTTGGAATATTTGATAAAATTCCAAATATGATTCTGAAAATTCAAGTGATACTTTCCATAAATACTATAATGTACCACAGGACTCTAAAATGGAGAATATACTGTATGGCCCACTGTACTGCCCAGTGGGAAATTGTAAATTAATCAAGTGTAGACCATTTCACTGACATTTAAATTAAAGGCGTTTGTTAAATTACACAAATGTTCCATCATTCAATAGAGGAATTAATTATGACAAGGTGATTCTCTCTCTAATCCTTTTTCTCTCTCTGAACCTCTCTTCGTTCATGTAGCCTAAGGCACACATGCTTTCCATACATTTTTGACACAAAAAGGTGTGTATTTTCCAAAAATCTCACATCTCCTACTTCCTGTCTTAAAATGTTGAGTATGAGTTAAGTGGAGGGCAGAGATCCATACCAAACAATACTGAGATCTTTAAGCATTCTGTCAATCTTGACCAACATTTGGGATTTGAATAAGCTGTGACTTTAATCTCTTTGTTGAGAAGTCAATGTAGTGATGCAGCGCTTGCATAGATGCGTTATGGGAGTGCGTTAAGGTGTGATCAGACATGAGAGTACTTGATAAAGCTTTATATTTGAACGAGTGGCCTAAATGTTAAGATCACTGGTTTAAAACACACCTCTGTGTATCTCCAAGCAGCTCTCAAACAAAGCAGAAGCTGGCCAGGAATGTGTGGTGAATGTTCCCTGACCTGTCTGGGGCTTGGTGTAGCAGGCCAAAGCCGTGGCCTTGTAATGAACTCAAACAGAGCTTTAACAAGGCATCAACCTCAAGAGCTCCAGGGGTCGGATGTCACAAACTCACAAGTTCAAAGAGTTTCTTATTTCTTCTGCCTCTGGACAAAAACAGAACACTCAGCAGTGTGGTCATAGACAGGTGCCTCATCTCCCACTTTTTTGGAGAACGCAAGAAGAGAGCTGAAACAGTTGGAGAATGACATTTAAATATGCTTTGTCTAGGGTTGTTTTATTTGGAGGGTGAGCAAAAAAGGTAGCTTAAAGGGATAGTTCATGCAAAAATGAAAACTCACCAATGTAATTTTAAACGTTAAATTTAACTGTTTTCTGTACGTCTTTCTTCTGTGAAACAGAAAATGAGAAATTCTGGAAAAAATGAATTCCATGTGAACACAACAGCAAGTATAAAAATCATTTAAAAACTTGCTTATATGATTCATGTGCTATATAAATCTTCAGAAGACTTTTACGCAAGTCTGTCACCACATTACTTAGTCAGTGAGTTCTCAAGAATTAAATCAGTCAGATTCATGAACGATTCATTTAGACCAGCTTTGTGAACTGGATCGACCGAATAATTAAAAACATTCAACCAAAAAGAAAGGTTCATTTATGAATTAGGTATGAATGCGCCAAGAAAAGCTAGGATGAAAGATTTTCAGTGAATGCTGATTTAAATTGAAATTTATTTTTCACAAAACTCTTGTAGGGCTTCTAAATACTTTGGATACAGCAAAGAGTATATATGAAACTTATTGTGCTTTTTGGCGCTTTAGTGAAAAATAAATATAATAAATGTTTTTGAAATATATTTAGTATAATACAAATACATTTACACATTTAAGTGCTTAATAAAAATACCCTGCAATTGTACTTTTAGAATACTAATCTGGTATACTTAAAGTCTGCTAAATTGGATCAACTAATTTTGTACTTAATGCACTTTCATGGAAGTGGAAGTAGTGCTGATGTCCAATTAAAGATACACTAAAGTATATTTGATTGTGCTAAAATGGAACACTTGTGAAACTGAATTCAGAAAAGTACAGTACAGACTTTTTATAGAATGTGTTAATATGTGAATAAAAGCCTACATTTGAAAACTATTTTATGCTTTTTCGGACAGCTTGACAACCCCAGTCCTCATTTACTTTCATTATATAAAAAAATGCTTTTCAAGAGACTTAATGTTTGGGTGGGTGTCCCTTTAATCTTTAGCCAATGGCAAAATAACATTTCTCTGTTTTGTGTAGAGAGGAATTCCCTCACTTCATAATCCTTGTAGCTGTGGTTTGCAATGGCTCATTAATGCTTGCATCATTATTTTCATCTTGCACTGCAGTCACCACCCACCCAGCAACACGGAAAGCGAGCGATAACACCTGAAGGCTAGAGGTGGCCCTAAACCTGCTCAGACAAGCACCTGCTAGACCCTAAAGCTTCACTGTGTCTCCTCGCGGTAGCAGATTCCAGCAGACAAATTAGCAACTCACATCAACCCAGTGTTTGTATTCCCCACTCGTTCGTGTCGCCGCACCCTTCTTTCCTCGAAACGGTTTTGGTGCGTATTTATGTGTTTGCAATCCCCCCACACTGAAGCATTCCTCTTCTCATCCACTTCAGAGTCAATGGTGCAGATCACCAAACAAAACACAGATCACTAAGGACGTGAAGCATGCGATGAAAGCACGCTCGGGTGTGTATCAAAGCATGCGGTTAAGTAATTAAATTCATCAAACACATCCATATCTAATTAGGAGCCTCTACCTCATACATAGACACTGTCGAGTGCAGAGCAAGGCTGATGCACAATTCAGCACAACATGCACACACACCAACACACTAATCATCCACATGGGTGAGAGATTAATGGACAGTTATGCTGCAAGCAGATGTGTAATTATGCCACTTACTCACTCAGCAAACACAGCAGAAAAACAGGCTTCACTTCCAGTAAGTTCCTATGTAAGGGGCCGGGGTTTCTGTCAGACACTTCGAAAATAATAATCCAAACTTATAAGAATAATACATGGTGGAGTAAATGAATGACACACTATAAAAATGTCATACTGTAACCATGGCTTCTTGGATGGAATTACGGTAATAAATACAGGCAAAGAAAAACAGGCACCAGTTTCACTGCTCTTCCTTTAAGTGAAAGTGCACCCAAAAAAAATTCTGTCATCATTTATTCACCCTCATTCCAGATCTTTCCTATGTGGGACACAAATACTGTTTATATAATGAATGTCAGTGGGGTCTTGTTGACTTGACATTCATCGTGTGGATAAAAACAGTTCTTCAAAGTATCTTCTTTTGTGTTCCAAAGATGAACCAAAATCATAATTGTCTGGAATGACATTAGGGTGAGTAAACAATAACAGAATTGTATTTGTAGTGGTTCATAACCAGGCCAAAATTGGCCAAATGGGGGGCATCAGCAAAACTCCTAGGGAGCTTTCAGGATTACATCTGATTATATTAAAAATTAATTAACACTTCAATAAAATTCTAAAAATCACACACAAGAAATAAGATTTAAGAAAAAATAATAATCAAATCTTGGGTCTAAATGATCCTAAATGTGGACGTACAACAATTTTCAAAATGTTCCTATAAATGAATTATAAAACATCCATTCAATGCATCTTAACTTCAAGTGCAATATGAACAAGCTTATCAACTCCATCTATAGAATGGCCACATATATATCCCTTTATATGCAAGAAGTTCAGTATGTATATGAATATGTATATGATTTTTATGAAATCATATATTATTCATGAAATAATTTCAGTGATATAATTATCACAAAAGATAATTATCTGCTCATTAACGCATATAAAGATATTAATTCAGATTGTGATTTTCTATTAATTTTCAAATAAATCTGATTTTTCATATGTTTTATAAATAAGGCCCAGGTCTTTTTCCCTCTCAATAGCCTTTGGTTTTATTGAAAAACATGCTGAATGGGAATCTTGAATTGTTTTTGATTTTCTTACTTCTGAGTTTCTGTGGGACTTTCAAATGTTGTGTGTACATCGGGGGGCCTTCGAGACAAAAGTTGAGAAACTCTGTTTTAAGTGATACATTCGATAATTTACCTTCACAGAATGTAGTATAGAATTACATATTATATAACAGAGAGACGTAATGTTTACCTGTACAGCTGTTTGAATGCAGCCACTTTCACCCACAGACACAGACATCAGTGTTATGACGTCAACTCCTTGACAAAATTGATGGTGCCGTGACGCACCCAAATTATGTATCAAAGGATCTTGACATACTGTAAGACTCTGGGCTCCTCTGATACAAAGACTCACCTCTCACACCTCCTCTGATACCTGGCAGCCAGTTAACATAACGTCTGTGTTCACGGTTTCACACAACATCAAACAGAGAGAGTGTGCGACTGGAGCGAGGGAGGAGAGCAAAAGAGAAGCCGAGAAGCCTCTGAGGGGGATTTTTCTCTTCTGACTTCAATGCTAGGGCTTTTGTGTGTGAGGGGTGCAGTAGTACACTCATCTGTCAGAGAGACTGGCGCTGTGATAGGGTTGCACCCCGCGGGGGGCCTGAGGTCATCACAAGCGGCTGATCTCTAATAGGTGTGATCCTCCACTGGCCCGAAGGGGGAACCAGGTAAACCTCTGGCCCACAAGACAGCATCTATGCCAGCATTGCCTGTGAGGCAGCATATCTCATCAGAAAAGCATGGAATACTGTCTTTGCACACTCAGGGCAGCTACTTCAGTTCACAGGTTCTGGGAAAAAAATACAAAAATATATATTTGGCAGTGTAGGGATGCTTTTAATGAGAATGAAATGAAAATTCACCATCTGTTTTCTAAATACATTTTATTAATCTTATTGTAAACAAATCTTCCAAGAATGCGTTTAATTAAATAAATAAAAAAATTAAAAATTAAAAAAATTATTAATCCTTCTTTTTTATTTATTTCCTGATCTACTGGTGAATCTGATCTGTTTTTATTTATTGTTGTGCTGTTTGTTGTGATTTGTTTTCTTATTTTTGTTTTTGCTGTGTTGAAAATCCTTTACATAATTTGGTGTTCCTTTTAAAAGTTGCTTGTTGTTTTTTTATTATTGAGTGAAATAAAAGTATTATTTGTGGATCATTTTGACAATGTTCACTAAAAAACTGAAACACAAAACCTGTGCTAATTGAAAGAGTACATGTTTAGAAATAAAACAAGACTACATCCAATTTCTGGTAATGATATAGAGTTTTGGTTTTTAGTCCTGTGGCTGGAGAACCCCCAACACTGCACGCTTTTGGTGTCTCTCTTATCTGACACACACATTTCAGGTCTTGGAATCTTCACTAATGAGCTGATGAGTTGAATCAGGTGTGTTTGAATAGGGAGACATCTAAAATGTGCAGCGTTGGTGGTTCTCCAGGACCAGGATTGGGAACCACTGATATAGAGGGACAAGAAATTCATAAGCATGGAGCAAGGCGGGTCATTTTGATTGGGAACAACACAAGTGTAACAATGTAGGATGTTTAATTTTTTTATCAATAAAAAATATTGGCTATAATATACACTGTGTGAGCAAAGTCACCAGTCACTCTGATTGGTTTATTGCATGTTATGCACAAAAACTCTCATGTGCGCCCATTCACTTTAGACCATGAGCTTAGACCGTTAAAATAGAGCCCAATGCTTTGAAAAAGGGCCGCAAAGGCAATATGATAAAAGATTGTTTGCTTTACTCAGAATAAACAATTCTTCTGCAAAATAATATAGTTTATTATCCAAACTGTAGGTTTTAAATGGTTGTGAGGCAACATAGCAGCTTGCCGCATTATATATAGAATATAGAATGTGTAGTCAGAAGTTTGCACTTACTGGCATTTTCCAATGTCTTTTTTTACACTGGCTCATCTGATCACAATTACAAGTCTAAACTTTTGCTTTATGATTTTCTAAATGATTTTTACAGATTGCGACATTTACAGATTAGATGTCACTGGGTTCAGAGGTTCATGCAGATATGTTTTATAGCGTCGTCTGTGAGAAAATGAGGACAGAACTGCTAATAGATTCCTCTGCTGTACAACTGAATCTTTTCCAAACATTCACAGGATTTATAACACTGACAATTTGACTTATTACAGCTCCAGACAGAGCGTGTGTGTTCTGCATATGTTATCGAAGAGACAACACACACACACAGTTTTTAAAAAAATTCAATAAACAGCAATAAGAGCTAAAGGAGAGTTAGGGTTACACCTACAGTATAAAAGTATGTATGTCAAAACAAGGACGTCTTTAAAATAATCTCCTTATTCTTACATTGGACAGAGAAAGAAGGCAATAAAAATTAATTACCAGTGTGAAAGTATCGTTTCTGGAATAACTAATAGATTGGGCCTGTTTCCATGAAGTGTTCATGAAACTGTTGAGCTATTCACTGTTTGGAAAAGAAGTAAATCTCTGAGGAATCTGCTGTCAGTTCAGCCACACACATACATACACTTGCAAACAGCTAAATATCTAATGACACACAAAGATTTGGGTTAAAAACCGGAGCAGCAGAGACATAAATATTCTAACACATGCAATCTTGCAGAGGATATAAGTGGTCATATACGAGAAGTATATAATAACTATAATAACCAACTAGATCACAACTTTCTAACATCTAATCTACATCTAATACTAAAGTAAACATGTAAACTATACAAACCATAATAATCATGACAAAAATACACATTAAATAAAATCGCTCAGAACAGTCGTCCTCCATCAGAAGACGTAGCTCTAAGGTGTGCCCACGATTGGCTTTAATCTTCACACTTGTGTTTCAGGTCCCTGGCCCTTGGGCAGCAGTACTCATCCCTAGGATCCCAACCCATCCTGTGTGGCTCCATACCTGGTCTGGTGCCAAAACAGCTGCGCTTCTGCCGCAATTACATCGAGATCATGCCCAGTGTAGCAGAGGGAGTCAAACTGGGAATCCAGGAGTGTCAGCATCAGTTCCGAGGCCGCAGGTGGAACTGCACCACTATCAAGGACAATCTAGCAATATTTGGACCTGTTCTTGATAAAGGTATGAGTTAACAACACACACGAATCTAGCAAATGTAAATTATTTAAACTGCAGTTAAAGAAAACAATGTTCTCTAGTCTGTGTTTTTGATTTGAGGTCAAACATATGCTAGTGTATTTAAAAAAAAATGGCATCAGGCTTGAGGCAAATCAGTGCTTTGTTTAGGGTTTATTTTGTAAGTGAAGTTATTGACAAAAATTAAGACAGTATGATGAACTACTTTCATTTAAAAATATTGTTGACAAAAATATGATGAGAAAAGTATCACTGCAAGATACTAATGACTTTATAATGTTTTTAGAAAAGGTTAAACTGAACCACTTCAATGTGATAATTAATTACTCAAACAGTTCCTACACATGAGATGAATCAGCGATATCCACAGCATTAATGTAATATTAGAATTTACCGTCTAACAGCACAGATAATAAAACAAAATCACATGGAATCATGCAGAATGTGTAACATACTGTTTTTTATAACAACAAGCTATATGTAGGTCAGCATCCTAAAATAGTCTCCAAAACATGTACATTTAAATTAAAGTGGATTTATATATTAAAATAAATGTAAATTCAATAGTTTAGTTTATATTAATAGTACCTAAAAGTCATGATATTTCAGATAAGGTTTTCACAAGGACAGTTTTTAATGTTTGTAATTCTCTTAAATGAAATCTTATATATATTTTTATCTTACATACTTAAATTATTAATTTTTTTTTTTTATGTTTAGTACCAGATTTAGAACTTTTATTAAGTTAAATGGGTATTTTCATCAGCCAAACTGATTTGTCACTTCAGTCAAAATACAATGGCGAACATTAATATTTACGCTGATTAAAACTTCAATACACTTTATGAACATTTTTATAAAAAGAAAAAAAAGGACAAAAAAAATGATTAAAACTTAAAAACTGTATAAAAATGAACTATTCCAATTTGATATGTCCCACCCAAACTTCCTTTTTCAATAGAAAATGTCACCAAAAGCAATTCAACTCAAGTTCACCCCAAATTTCCTTTTTCAATAGAATTTGTTGCAAATATTGATTTAAATATTTGCCATAAATTTTCTGATATGATGTGAATGCCTGAGGTGAAGGACACCTTAACAAATCACTTGTTAAATAAAGTCGCATTGGTTCTCAGTCAGGACAGAAAGCACCCTAATGGGTCGCTCCCTCACAGAATTCACATAAGTTGTGTCTCAAATGCACTTTTTCAATGCACTCCATGTACTCTATGATCTAGTGTATAAGTTTTAGAAGGTTTTTTGACAGCCCCTCCACTACATAAGGAAAGCTTTGGAAAGACATGTACTTTAGGATCTTGTGTATGAGTTTTAGAAGGTTTTTCAGGTATAAGTAGTACACAAACTAGGATGCACCTATGTATGCTGAACAGTTAAGATGCTAAAGCAGTTAGCCACAGTGCAGGACCTGGGCAGGAACAGGCAGCGAGAGAGGGAGAGACAGAGAGAGAGAGAGAGAGAGAAAGAGAAGGGAGGCCAAATGAGATTACAAGCAACAGAAAAGGGCTAGAGGGTTCACTTCGACCCCTACTGTGCATGAAGGCCAGTATGAGCCATCCCTGTGTGCCTCTTACCGCCCGGCTCCCACGGACGCCCCATTCACACGCCCTTTTGACTGTGTCATGAAAGCAGGCTGAAAGGGAATCTCCCATCCTTCCCCATCACGAAGGAAGAGAGGTGGAAGACAGGGGGAACTCGAGAGGGGGATGAGGAGACGATGAAGGAGACAGTACAAGGAGAAGATAAGGAAGAAGTTTCTCCGCTTGCGTTCAGATTGGCCCAATGCGTCCTGACTGGATTTTTTAAAAAGGCTTTGGAATATTTTGGCATAGTGGCTGGTATGAGATGTATGTGTGTTTTGTGTATTTGTGACACAAGAGGTGGGGTGGGGGGGTTGCTCCTTTTGGAAATGCCAGCCCCTGCTCTGGGCAGCGCTGAACTGGGCTATGGGGTGCGGGGTGCTGGGCCCTTTTGTGTGGGTAATACGGTGTGACAACACAGAGACAAAGGCGGATTCATGGACCCAGCAGGTAGCGGGAGCTGCGCTCTTCTTGGCCCTTGGCCAGGGCTCCTGGGGCCCAGAGCTCACAGTTCTCTGTTGTGGTGAACCCAGCTGGGCCTGCCAGAACTAACTGGGCCTCCTTCTGGCCGCAAACCCAGAGAGGTGCGCGCCCAAACACAACCTTTATTAAAAAGGACTGTTTGTCTA
Source organism: Cyprinus carpio (assembly GCF_018340385.1). Classification (NCBI taxonomy): domain Eukaryota; kingdom Metazoa; phylum Chordata; class Actinopteri; order Cypriniformes; family Cyprinidae; genus Cyprinus; species Cyprinus carpio. The sequence goes on from NC_056608.1 coordinate 12,792,192, forward strand.
TGTGTGCGGACATGAACTTCCTGCAAGAATAAAACAAGAATACCAGGGGCGAGATGAGTCTGCAAATTCATGAGAAACAGCTAGACGGCAACAAACGTCCATAATGTCTTAAAGACCCTGTGAAATGCTTGTCAAACACAGTTTCACTCCAGTGTTCATGCGTTTCCTGTTAAAACAGGAAGTTTTGGTGGGAGATATTCATAGTTATTGACTGCTACTTGTTAATCAGTTGTAGATGGTGGGAGAGACACAGTCATTTTAATCTAGAGGGCATCTGATTGGACAGAAATCTGTGTAGTGCAGAATGAGTCATCACTACTTTCCTGGAAGAGAACTGTACTTTTTAAATGTGAACATCTGGTAAATGCTAATTTTGTTCATATTTCAGGGCTAAAATAGCATATACAGTAGTTGACTCTGAAATCTTATACTGAGGATACACTTTAGCATAATCAAATTTTACAAACTTTACATATAACTGTTTAGTAGTTAAAAGTACAATTTCAGGGTATTTTTATTAAGTACATAAATATGTAATGTATTTGTAGTATACTTAGCATGAAATAAACATATTCCAAATACATTTTAGTATATAAATTTTTTTACTAAAGAGTGCTGGACAGAATTACAAAATGATTGTACTAGAATGATAACATGTTACCATGGCAACCGTCATCTAAACACAACATTGTGAACAAGCGCTGTGTTTTGGTCACAAATTCACATTACCCACAATACACCAGCATATTCCATGTGTGTGGGCGCTCTTTTAGATAATCTTACACCATTATAGGCCTTACTGATCCCTGACCAACTCGGCCTGAGAACCACTGTCATCAGAAGCACTTAAATGTTTGGGGTGATGAAGTCGTATGGGTTGGTTGGGTTGCAATTTTTCCTGTGGGGACCAAGCGAACTGGTGAGCCACAGTAAGTGTGCTGCGATTGTGAAACGATGGTGTCTGGTTACATAATAAGCTGTTGCATTCAAAGGGGGCGTAACTCCATCTCTCAGCACATGCCTTCAGAAACCAAACACGCAGACTTATTGCTGGCTTTCACACACGTGGCCGCAGGGCTCGGACGGGTGGGAGAATCAGGGGGCTTCTGAAACATTATCCAGAGAGAAACCAGCACACCTTTGAGATGACACAGCGTCAGTGAAACCTCAGTGACATGATCAACAATCGTCCCGGTGCTGTCAGAGACGTTTACAGCGCAGCACTCAAACACCTCGTATATCAGTATATTCCAGAGCTCATCCCAGAAAATGAGCCATGCCCTGAAGACACAGGACAGCTAGATGAGAGACTTTCAGGAGGGCCACAGTTAAAGAGGCAGGGATCTCCTTCAAACCTTTTACAAGAGCCTCAGGATAGACTCAGAGTGAACTGTCTCACTGTCTAAATACACAGACTTCCTAAGTAGGCAGCATTCTTACTATCGTGATGTTCTAGATATGCAGCAATTCCATGTGCCATGAGTACAGCACTGGAGACTCGACTTTTTGAAGAGTTTGCAATTAGCATCTACTGCAACAAGCATAAATATATAGTGCACTAAAATAATCTATTTGGTCACACTATATTTTAAGGTCCAATTCTCACTATTAACAAACTATGTACTATGGCTTTTGTCTCAATAAACCCCTAATTTGCTGCTTATTAGCAGTTGGTAACGTAGTTGTTAAAGGAATAGTTTACCCAAAAATGAAAATTGTGTCATTAATTACTCACCCTCATGTTGTTCCAAACCCGTAAGACCGTTCATGTTCGGAACACAAATTAAGATATTTTTGATGCATTCCGAGAGCTCTCTGACCCTCCCATAGACAGCAATTTATTAACACAATCAATATCCAGAAACGTAGCAAGGAGATCGGTAAAATAATCTATGTGACATCACATCAGGAGTTCAACCATAATTTTACGAAGCTACAAGAATACTTTTTGAAAAAAAAAAAGTCAGTGGAAAAATAGAAAACATACTGGTAAATCCCGGGCAGGACTTTATCTTTTAAGTTGACAGACATTTCTTTTAAATTTAAAACGCAACACAATTCAAGGGGTCACTTAAAATACAGGAAAACATGACCACAAAACCAACAATCAACACAGAAAGTTCCTTTATGTTAACAATACTATACACTGGGCCCTATTTTTACTTACTTTTCTTAGAGTGTACTTTCTTCAGAGGGACACAAAATAAGATTTTTTTTTTTTTCAGCACACACTACAAAAAATAAATAACATTTTTCTCAAAATATCATGTTCCACAGAAGAAATGTTAACTGTCCCTATAAAAGCCAACATAACTAAGCAACTCTCTATGGTTTGGAACAGGACATGTGTCTGTCAGAGCAAGGAAAACTTATAATAGCCATAACATGAAGAAATGTTTACACAAATGTCATAAAAAAAAATCTTTCTTTTCTCTAGCCACAAGAGAGTCTGCGTTTGTTCATGCCATTGCATCAGCTGGAGTGGCGTTTGCAGTGACCCGTTCATGTGCGGAGGGGACCTCCACAATGTGCGGCTGTGACTCCCATCATAAAGGCCCGCCGGGAGAGGGATGGAAGTGGGGTGGCTGCAGTGAAGATGCAGAGTTTGGGGTTTTGGTGTCTCGAGAGTTTGCAGACGCTCGTGAGAACCGACCAGATGCTCGGAGTGCCATGAACAGACACAACAATGAAGCAGGACGGATGGTAAGAGATTTCAAAAAATCTTGATTTAAAAAATAATGTTGATGGAAAGTATTCTATGCCATTTTATATGAACAAAAGTTCAAAAAGTATGGGGTATTAAAGTATTTTTTAATACTTTTATTTAGCAAGAATGCATTAACAACATTTATAATGTTACAAAAGATTTATTTTTCAGAAAAATGCTGTTCTTTTGAACTTTTTATCAATCAAAAAAATACTGAAAAAAGGTTTCTTACATGAATTTTTTTTTCAACATTGATAAGAATTTTTTATTGAACAGCAAATGATTTCTGAAGGATCATGTGACACTGAAGATGAGTAACGATGCTGAAAATTCAGCTTTGGGCTATCTCAGGAATAAATTACATTTTAAAATAGATTAAAATAGATTACCAATTTGAAAATATCATCAATATTACTATTTTGCTTTGTTTCTGAACAAATTATATTGTGTTTTTGAACAAAACGCAGCCTTCGTGAATATAAGAGACTTCTTTCAAAATAATAATAATAATAAAAAAAACTTTCCGAGCCCAAATTTTTTGACACCCTCTTATTTAACAACTTTTGATCCCAATTAATTCCAAAGTATGACATTTTGGTGTCTACATACTTAAAGCCTTATTGTGTATTTCTTCATTTAAGTATCCTTATATCCCTCCCTGTGGATATCATTGTCAGTTTTGAAACTTAATACTGTGTCCACTCTTTGCCGAAGGGAGACTTATGTAATGTGAAAAGATAAAAGCTGAGAAAACGCACCATGTTTGTGAAATCACTTTAGGCAAAATAATTGCTGCTTTTATCATTGCTACAACTACAAACAGGTAGTTCCGCCCCAAACTCACATGATTGGCTGAGCAAATGTTGTTCTTGTCCCAGTCGGGCCATTGAAACAGATTGTGATTCCGGTAGTACCACAGAAATTACACACTTCACTTTTAAGCCAACAGGTTCATGATAAGCAAACAATGAACAAAGCCGTACTTGTGCCGCTCCTGGGTGGGTCTTACCCTACAGTTCACAAAGGTGTTAATGTACCACAGATCTGTCAAATATCTCCTCATCCCTTTTCCGAGAGGCTTTCAACTTTAAAACTGGTATTTTCGTGAGAAATTACTGGGTAATTACCTCTCTTATCCTTTCATGCCTCTCATAACTTGCATCTGTACTGAATCCGTGACAGTCGGTGGTTTGCAGAAGGCAGGAAGGGAAGAATAACACTGGGGTTCAGGGTTTAGCCCGTCACTGCTGCTGTCATGACTCAGAATTGGAGTCTTTTGCTCTAAAGGTGCTTAAGGGGCAACAGGCGAGACCACACTGCAACAGAACGCCACTTTGATCAGCGAGGGACCACAGGAGCAGGCACTGAGACAGTCGGCCCTGTCAGGACCCTCGCATGCTCCATTGTTTTCGACGCAGCCTGAGGGACCCGCCAAGGGCCCAAAGAGTTCAGGACATGATGTCAGCGGCCCCAACTAGACCCCCAGGGACCTGCAAACACCTGCCTTCCGCCGCAGCTGGGGAATTCTGCAGCTAAATATAGCGAGTGAATTAAGGCAAACAAACCAAAACAAAGACATATAGTGCCGGTGGCAAACTCCATTAAGCGGGACTTCAGAAGAGAATTAGCCAAGAAATGCAAGGGCCTGTCTGTACGCTCAGCACCTGAACAACACCTGTGGCCTGACCCTGAGAGCATGCAGAAGAACATGCAGTCCAGGTCTTATGTAGATCCTGATTTAAAAATCTGCTTTAGAAAGGGGAGGGTGACAACACAGGCAAAATTTAAGCAATATCACATATGTTAAAGATTGCTGTACAGATGTAAGCCAGAAGTTGAATATAGTAGGTGATCGGAGCGATGATATTTACAATGATATTCAGCACAACTGCAATTGTGATACTGTTTTATGCTATAATATAATTATAGACTCACCAAGACTTGTCATGGCACTTACATACAGTATTATTGCTCTTTTGTTGGTTCTGATCGCTTCTATTTTCCTTATTTGTAAATCGCTTTGGATAAAAGCGTCATCTAAATGACTAATGTAAATAATTTTTTAAACAAGCAACGCTTCAGACTAAATATGGTTACAGATAAATCCTTTGCGATCCTTACGGAAGAGAACACAACAACCTCCAAATTGCAAACGTTTAACTCCGCTCCACTAACACACTCTGGACTGAAAAAACCCAAATCAGTAAAATTTCCCAGTTACTTTTAAGTGAAATGGCAGTTAACAAAATGTAAAGGAATGATTAAAAAAAAGAATAATTATTAATTGAATAATTAAAAATGTAATTAAAATGTTTTTATTTACATTTTACAATGCAAAAAATATATAATATAATATATAATTAAGAAATCATATTTAAAATATAAGCGTGAAGAAAAAAGCTGAAAAACAATAATACATTTCCTGATTTAATAATTGACACATTCTGTCATACTGTCCAATGACAGACCATCTCATGTCTTATTTGAGTGATATTTGGAAAAGGGGGCGTGTCTTAAAATTGAGTCAAAGGTTAATTGGTTGCTGCAACAAGTGAACTGTTTTAAACTTGATTGTTGGTGAAAATATCCAGCAGAAAAAAGGAAGAATTCATCTGGCAAATATTTTGTCAAAATGCTATTTAAAAATTATTCATTCACTTTTTGTTTTATTTAACTGCAATTTAAAATGTGAATTCAATAATGCAATTGAATTCACATTTTAAAATGCAATAACATTTATTTATTAATTTAATAGTTAACTTTACTAATATTTGGTTATAGTGTAATTATACATGTATTGATTAGCTTGCATGTAGTTATGCATAATTTATTGTTATTATAATAGTAAGTACATGTAACGTAACAAGGACACCTTAAAATAAAGTGTTGCCAAATATTTCATAAAAGTTTGTTTAAAATATTTACATCATTTGATTTATTAAATGGCTAATGTATTTCTATTTCTATTAATGTTATTTCTCAATCATTTTAAATAGATAACAGCAAACTAATCCCAGTTCCCAATGTTTTTTTTCTTTTCCAGACCATCCTGGAAAACATGCACTTGCGCTGTAAGTGTCATGGACTGTCAGGCAGCTGTGAAGTAAAGACCTGCTGGTGGGCTCAGCCTGACTTCAGACTGTTGGGGGATTACCTGAAAGACAAGTATGACAGTGCCTCCGAGATGGTGGTTGAGAAACACCGCGAGTCCAGAGGCTGGGTGGAAACACTACGGGCCAAATACGCCTTCTTCAAGCACCCCACAGAACGAGACCTGGTGTACTACGAGGGATCGCCCAACTTCTGTGAGCCGAACCCTGAGACAGGCTCATTTGGCACCCGGGACCGTGCCTGCAATGTGTCGTCGCACGGCATTGAGGGCTGCGACTTGTTATGCTGTGGCCGTGGCCATAACACACGGACAGAAAAGCGCAAAGAGAAATGCCACTGCATCTTCCACTGGTGCTGCTACGTCAGCTGCCAGGAGTGTGTGAGGGTCTACGATGTGCACACGTGTAAATAAGTGCAGGAAGAAAGGGACTAGTGGACATTAAAGGATGGAAAGAGAGAGAAGGAAAGGGAGAGACCGAGAACACACACAAGATAGCGGCACTTCTGTGGTAGAACCCTTTACTAATGTGCCCTTTTTGATCTACATGCCCCAAAAGATGCTGATGGTGAGCATCATGGTTACTACTGCCATTCCTCTCACTCTTTTTTATGGCACGCATTACAAAAGAACAAAATGCCTTGTTATCATTCAGTCTTCTTTATCTGTAACACCATCTCTCTGATCTTCTCGTCCTGCTGCCCAAGGGCCGAAACAGGATATGTTAAAATACAACCAATGACACTAGGCGCGCATTAAAGAACAAGAGGAGGGGGGAAAGCACGACAGGAAACTACTGAACGCTGGGTCTCGAAATATGCCCTGTTATACTACTGAATCCAATGTAATGCCCATGTTTTTCCTCACGATTTCCCAATCATATTGTACACTCCTACCGTACCATTCCCTATAATCGTATATGTTCAAATCATGGAACATATTGCTGTTTGCTACATAAAAACTCTGTAATTTGTTTATACAGCAGTTTGGAGGGATGCAATTGATATATTAGCCTAGGGGCGGAGCAAACAGGAAAAGGCATTATGGGTACCTTCTGATTTTAAAAAAGGATTTTTGCAGAACGTGTACATGCAGAGTCATCTGGAATTCTCTTGGATGAGTGCATGACTGCAGAATGCAACGACTCACACTGGGCTTACGTGCACCCGACCAGTTAAATTTGCACTTACAAAACTACTAATGAGTATATTAATTCTAGAGATTACGGTGATTATTTTTTAACATATTCTTTTTGATAAAGCTCCTCGTATATGACTGTGAAGGCTCAGTTTCAACACTTCCCTGTCGAGAAGTTTGCGTAGAGGAAGGAGAACAAGCGCGCAGGAGGAGGATAGTTGAGAAATAGGAGGGTAAATTAAAGAGGGAAGTGGCAACCCAATTTCATGAAAAAACAACTAGGTGGCGCTTTCGTATGAATTCGTACGATTGTATACGTAGGAAAACGCACGATTTTTAGAAAAACGAAAGCATGAGGTCCATCCCTAAATCTAACCATCAGTGGGGCGTAAGCAGATCACGTGAAAACGTACGAAGGTCGTACAAATTTATACTAAGTAGCCACCAATTTGCCAATTGTCATGAGAGTTTGTTGCAAGTGGAGGACTGCTGTGGGTTCGAGTGTGTGATAAATGGAAGAAAGACCAGCTTCGCAAAGCTGCAACAGACTGGCGGAGGTTTCCATAGGACATGTTCTGACAGTCCCATATGCTTCCCATTAATTAAGTTTAACTACGCCACGCTAGTTTCACATTAACACCGATCCCCGAGGAGCCCTCTCACCAGTCACATTTATGCTCCCTTTCTCATTTCTCCTTCCGCTATATCCAAAGTTTTGTACAAAGCCTTTAAAAGTTCATAATTCCCTTTTTATTTTATAATCTGAAAATGTTATGTTTTTATAAATATTATTTATTACACAATGTATATATCTGTATGACTGAACTAAGATTATATATTTGAAGAACAAAACATGTCTCATGATTTTGCTTTTAAATATAAGACTGACTCTTGCTCTGCTGGTATATGCTATGTGTAGCCTCATTTATATTAATATATAATGCGGATAATGACACTTTTAACAACAGAATATTAAAATAAAGCATAGCTTAAAAATTAAAATACTGTGTGACATTGGCACGCAGCTAAATAAAGGGTTCAATTTACCTGATCACAATCATCTGATCCTCATGTCTGCATCTACTCTGTCATTCCAGCACTGACATCATTCTGTAGGTTTGCAGACGGACCTCTGTTGTCTCCACTACAGTAGCTCCACTTAATGACAGAGTAAAGCTGAGACAATGAACACTACAAATATTGACTGAAATAAAGCTGACTTCTTTTACCTGTTCGTGTAGATATTACTCAATCGGCTCCTGTACACACAGGTCAGTTTGAGAGTCGCACCTGTTGTTACACTGACAGTGTGAAGGTAGCCTATGTGACAAACCGATTCCAGAATCAAATAAATGAGGATCAATGGGGATACATGAAATATTTCTACATTACACTTTTGTCTTATTTTTTTGTTTTTGCTATGTCAGTCATTGCAATTTGTAGAGTGAATCCCACATTTATGTGGATGACACTCATGAAAATAAACAGCATGTGTGTGGCTGTTGGTCATCTTAGCATGAAAAACTAAATAGATTATATAGACCTACTTCTTGTCAAAAAAGCAAGCAATGAGCATTCACTTTATAATCACTAAAAAGCTCATTTCAGTTTATTCACAATGTCAGAAAGTTACGTTATAACCAATTAATCTCTCTACTACCTCGCACAATACTGAATAATATTTACATCATGTCTACTACACCTTGGTGTCTACACAAGCATATTCTGATTAACTTACTGTAAACACTTCTGATTGGCCATTGTGTTAATGAAATCAACAGGTGTGTCTCCTATTGACTACATTGCTCAACACTGCGTTGGAAATAGAAACCGTTAAAGATTTCCTGACCGCAAACACAAAGACGCATTGGAGGTTTGCAAAATCTGCTTTGCACCCCCGTGGAACCGGGCTTGCAATGGCTACGTTTACATGCAACCAAATAAACCGTTTGTAATCGGATTGATGGCTCAATCGGACTGAAAAGCCTTAGAACCGGGCTTGCAATGGCTATGTTTTGGGGGGGGGGGGTTGGGGTGGAATTTATTCCGACTGAAGGGGGTGGTTTATTCCTCTATATACGATTGAGAGTGCATGTAAACACTCGATCGGATTGAACCACATAACTGAAAGGACTGCGCATGTGCAATGATGCAGAAATAACGTAATGACGTGTGAAACGAGAGGTTCTTCCTTATGAATAAAGTGTTGTATAAATTCATGTCCTGTCATTATAAAACTCTCCTTTCACTCGGCAGTGGGAAGTCGTGGCCTAATGGTTAGAGAGTTTGACTCCTAACCCTAAAGTTGTGGGTTCAAGTCTCGGGCTGGCAATACCACAACTGAGGTGCCCTTGAGCAAGGCACCGAACCCCCAACTGCTCCCCGGGCGCTGCAGCATAAATGGCCGCCCACTGCTCCGGGTGTGTGTTCACGGTGTGTGTGTGCACTTTGGATGGGTTAAATGCAGACCACGAATTCTGAGTATGGGTCACCATACTTGGCTGTATGTCATGTCACGTCACATTGAAGTGAAGCAGGACAACCTTGTTTTGGATACTCATCCACAGGCAACCCGGTTTGGGCACGGGGAGGGGCATTATGAGCAGCACAGCACAACGGTTAATATGAAGGCCTATATTTAACCATAAATGGATAAATATTAATTCTGCTGTTAAAAACAAATAAAGAAACCATGTAGGAGAGTGGTTATTTTGTGCAAACACTGCAAACACCGTGAGTAACTCTATATTTGTGCAGTGTGCAAATTTGTGCAAATTCCGATTTGAAGCTTGTGACATAAATAACGGCAGTCATTTATTGCCATCTTAAAACCGCATTTTAATCAGGAAATCATTGAAGACATTATTTATATTTATATTTAATAGGAAATTCACGGTTCATGCCATTAAAATATCATTTATAGTCCAAATGTTTGACAATAAAGGCAGCTACTACAAGTGTGTGTGACATGCAATCCAAGTTGCAAAGATCCAAAATGTATACAAACCTCAAATTTTATATTTAAATGTGGTTCAATCACTATGACTTTCACAGTTCAACAGTAAAAGACATAAAGGGGTCATAATGTTTTGAGAGAGAAAGAATGCATATAAGAGACATAACAGAGAAAGAAGAGGAGAATTCAAGGCCAATGTGAACTATCCAGGCACTTTTGGCAGACTTGCAGAGGTGAGGTAGGTTGCGGGTTTCTGTCCTGTACACAATGCTTAAGGCCACTATGTTACCCATTAGACTGGGGCGAGGGGCTGAGACCAAGACCTTTCTATGTTCCTGACATGGAATGTCCCGAGTGACATACCATACGGCTAAAAACAAACAAACTAAAAAAATTCAAAAATGTTTCTACATTTTTCTAGCCAGAAAACAATAAAGCAATAAACAAACTGCAACAATATACTGGCATGCAAAGGCACAGGAGTGAGCATTTCAATATTGTTATTGGCAGGCACTAACTGTTTAGATAATAAGTCCATCCATGACAAAGAGAAAAGCGAGCAGAGGATTTGGTCAGAGATTTTTACCATTGCTAAATTCACACATCCCAGTAAGGACAATTTTAGGAGTAAGGCATTATTGACAGGAATAAATACATATAAATATGATACATTTTATATATAAAAACACATAACAGGTCTTTATATACATGCATGTACCATTTCAAAATTCCTGATGTCATAAGACACCTGAGGCACTATGCAAATACGAGTCCCTTTGCACTTGTAGTGAGGAATCAAGGAGCTAGCGTGTCTGCATTTGTCATGGAAACATGCCGAACACTTTACTTAAGGAAAGTGAGGGATAGAGAGATATGCTGTAGGTATGTCTGCTCTCTCTCTCTCTGTCTCTCAAGTGCACTCAGTGTTTTCCTGACTCCTTTAACAGCTTCTGAAATACATGGCAGAAAACACAAACAGGAAACCTTATGAAAAAGTGTACATGTGCAATGTGAATGAATGAAAGCTAAAACATAGATGATAAAAATTAAATAAAAAATCTTATTTTCATAATAACATCCATGGTGTCATTTTGAATAATTTAACAATGTATATTATTTAAAACAAAAGATATAAATAAATAAAACATGCACTATCATTCAGAAGATTTTTTTAACGTATTTGAAACAAGTCTCTTAAGCTCATCAAGGTTACATTTTTGTTGATCAACAGTAAAACAGTGAAACAGTCAACTTGTGAAATATGATTTCATTTTAAAATAACTGTTTTCTATTTGAACAGATTTTAAAATGCAATTTATTCTTGTGATGGCAAAACTGAATTGTCAGCAGCCATTACCCCAGTCTTCAGTGTCACATGATCCTTCAGAAATCATTTTAATATGCAGCTTTCTAGCTCAAGTAGCATCACTTGATCACTTGCATTTTTTTCTAACAGTGGAGATAGCTTAAAATACGCCGTCATTTTTGCTCATAATTTTAAACTGTAAAGGGTCTACTTTTATTTGCGTGTTCTCACAATATCAACAAAATGTTGTGCTTTTATAAAATAAAGAAAACAAACAGGATGCGTTTTCTGCCGTCTTGGTCTTGAACAGGAGCGCTTCACAATGATGAACCGAAACTCAGCAAACTGCCTCACAGACATGATAAAATATATAGAAAGAATTAAACTACTTTAAAACGAAACTCTTTCATTATGTAATCCATACAGATGCAACTCTATTTTGTAGTCCGTGCATTGAGTATATGTAAAGTTGTTTTTTTTATTAGGAGTTGTTTATTTTTTTCTTAAATATAATTGTTGGGTGTATTATAAAACAAGCCCGATTATAATTTGCGTTTTATTTTATAATTCTATACAATTAAAAAAATAAAACAAATTATTATGGCATATATGTAACACTTTGTCCTATATTTGTATAGCTGCTCATGTTTTCTGATTTTTAATGTTGCTCTGTTCTGAATACCTTAAAATAAAAAGGATTTGCTGCAATGCAATTTTTCTGTGAATTATTTATTAGCCTATTTTTTTTCCATGCAGCAAATGCCTTAAAAACAGCTTTAAAAATTACTTTATAGCATTCCAGACGCTTTTAAAGAACTTTTCACTATAATTTTTACGGGTAGCTTGAATTGTCAAAAACATTGTCATGAATTCATTGTATTCCCATTTGTAAAATAGCCTACAAATTAATTGTTGTAGGCTAACCCAATCTCATGAAAGTGCATATAGCACAATTTTCTGTTTCTATTTGGCATAATATTTATATGCAGAAACTGACTTTGGCATGCAAATGACTGATAAATTCATAATTAATGGCATGGCTGGTTCAGTCGACAGAAATATGGGACACAGAGGCCTATAATAACTGCTGAAATGTTTGCAGGGCAAATCTCAGGTCAGTCTGAGCACTCATGGTATGCAAAGTGCGTCCAGCCGTACACGTGCAGGTGCCACATTACAGTACATACTGTATTTTAAATGCAGCAACTGATGTTTGTGATGTTGTCTAAATGTCCAGTATTTGATAATCTCTAAACTGTCCACAGAAGCTGAAATTATAATATTGAAATACTGACAGCCAAATGTGATCCTGGATCACAAAACCAGTCATAAGGGTCAATTTTTTGAAATTCAGATTTATACATCATCTGAAAGCTGAATAAATAAGCTTTCCATTGATGTATGGTTTGTTAGGACAATATTTGGCTGAGATACTACTATTTAAAAATCTTGAATTTGAGGGTGAAAAATTCAATAATAATAATAAATTAAAATATTGAGAAAATTGCCTTTAAAGTTGTCCGAAGGAAGTCCTTACCAATGCATATTACTAATCAAAAATTAAGTTTTGATATATTCATGGTAGGAAATTTACAAAATATCTTCATGGAACATGATCTTTACTTAATATCCTAATGATTTTTGGCATAAAAGAAAAATCGATTATTTTGACCCATACAGTGTATTGTTGGCTATTGCTACAAATATACCCGTGCTATTTAAGACTGGTTTTGTGCTCCAGGGTCACAAATGTGTAAAAAGTTAGGCTTGGTAACTACTTGTCAGTCTTACCAAAACAGCCTTGGGTTGTCAGGCTAGACTATAAGACTACATGGCCACGTTTGTCAGAGCCCAACCTGGAAAACAACATAAACAACATATTAATGATAACAATCAATATGATAAAGAAGGACAATCCATTTGAAACCAAACAACCATAAAATAGACTTACGCTCCTTCTTCTCTCAGCAGTGCCAAGAACTTGTTAACTCTGTATTCCAAAGGCATCTGAAAAACAATATAGAAAAACACCCACAGGAGAGGTGAAAAATTACGAATAAAAGTGAAATCAGAAAAGAAAAAAAACTCTTTGTTAGTTACACTGCTGTAAAGTCCTTGCAAGCCCTCTTTTCTGGAAAGTTCTGAGATGTTGAAAAGACAAAAACCTTCTCAGCTATGTAAAGCCTGAGGGGTTCAGAGGGGCCCTGAGTTTGTCTGTGAGGAGTTGTGAAGGGGCAACAGTAAATGGCCATCGGGAAAGGGAAGTGACATGGCTACCTGTGTCACCCAGGACAGGAAGAGTGCTAAACAAACCAGTAATGATCCCCCAGCATTCTATTATTATTTGGTGAAATTTACATGAAGTAAAAATAAATCATCTCAGATTATTTTTATTGTACGATTCATTTCCTTATGGTTTCATGAATTGTCTAAGGAAAGATTAATTAAGGAGCTGCACAGGTTTAATCTAAGTCCTGAACTAAATTGTGCTGTTAACTTTCCTTTATAGACTAGAATGTGATTTAAGGACAGAGTAGAGCTCTGAGGAGGGAGACGGCACCAAGGAGGAAAATTAATGAAGGTGTATGCAATATAACTTCGCTTTTCAATTGCCTGGGGCTGTTGGAGAAGTGGAAATTACTGAAAGAACAGAGGGAATGGAAGGAAAACGCAGTGCGGCTGTGTGCAGCATGTCCCGGCAGACTCTGTCTCATTCCTCTCTGAGGGGAAGCACTCAGCGCTGCCACATTACTGCATACCACACCAATTACACAGCATCCAGCACAAACACCACTGCAACTCCAATTACGCCACCACAAAAACAAAACAACACTAACAAACATGACTATAATTCTCATTAAACAAGACCAGCAATAATCTAGAACTATAACGGTTTAAAAAAAGAACTGGAATATTTTCTAAAATACAGGTTTTCAAAAGACTCAACATTGGCTTAATAAAGCACAACAGTGACTGGCCAGTTTGTCAGTGGCCTTGGTTCCAGAAGTATTTTTCCTATTATTTTCTCCACAGGGATTTCAAGAATGTCTTCAATAAAGAGTTCTAACCAACCTTGTCTGAGGTGGATCACATCATCACAATCACTGAAGTAAAAACAAGGTTTTTTTTTAATCAAAAACTTAAACGATAAAGCTGTTTTCTGTTTTAATATATTTATAAATGTAAGTTATTCCTGCGATGGCCAAGCTGAATTTTCAGCAGCAATTTCTCCAGTCTTCAGTGTCACATGATCATTCAGAAATCATGCTGATTTGGTGCTCAAGGAACATTTCTAATCATTATCAATGTTGAAAACTGTGGAGATTTTTGGATGAATAGAACGTTCAAAAGAACAGTATTTATTTGAAATAGTACCTTTTTTCTTTAGATTTTTTTAATAAAAGCAATATTTTGTATCATTTTTTTTAGATTTAATAATATATAATTTGAACAGTATTAAAAGGCATTAAGCAGCTAACATTATTGCAGGATTTTTGAGAACAGTCTGTGTTGGCAGGGAAAGTGAAAGGCTTCAATCAACTCCAGAAGCGGGCCATAATCACCAAATAACATGCAGATGAGGAATATGGAGTTCTGTTTATTTGTGTGCGTCGAGAGAGAAGGCGCATCTGGAGGGGCTTGTTTTCATTACGATGCCATAAAGTAACTGAATTTGACATTTTCTCAAACCGCAGAAGATTTCGCAGGAAAAGCTGTGACTCAGAGAGTCGTCTAGACGACCGGCAGGGTGAAAAGGTCTTTCAGCATCTCACCTGCAGTGACATCTCAATGAGCATCTGCAGCTTCTTAATGCCGAGCCACACCGTTTGTCCTTTCACCTGTTTGGCAATAGTTGCTCGCTCTTCTTCCTGGAAGCCTCCGAGGAGCTGAACCACACAGAAGAAAACAAACAGCCAGTTGTAACATAACAGTCAAAAACTATGATCAGAATTTGAAATGTACATTTAGTTCACCCAAAGTTTTGATAATTTTGATAATGTAGATGCCTTAAAAATGAATGTATCAAATATGATACACTAGGCTTTATAAAGTTAAGTGTCCAAAACCTTTTGGGGCAACTGCCCTCTTTGCGTTTCTAAGAGCCTCACCTCCAGGGCCTCCATGAGATGTTGTCCATTAGAGATGTTAGGGATGTGAATTGTAGTGCTGAAAGAGTCCAACATGCCCATCTCCTGCAGAACATCCTTCCGGCTAGTTGTGCCAAGAATCAGCAACTTACGACCCTGCAGTGTAAATACGAGCAAACGTGTAAAATGATTTGGTTTAGAAATTATTGTAATATTTTTTAACACTGAAGGTCGGAATTTCTCACTGAAGAACTTTCGAGATGTGCTACTACAGCCATGCTATGGTGCTATCTACGTGAAGTAAAGAGGTGGGCCATTCCCAGAGGCCCCAGCGAGCAGAGGGGATTATGGGTTGCCCCCCTGTGGCGCCCAGTATATGCTAGTGCATGCAGATGAGGTGCCACACAGGCAGCAGGCCTGCCAGGTCTCGGCTCTCTCACAAACCCTTTCTATCAACTCACCCAAGACCCGACTCCCTGCTGAGTGCTGCTCTATACAGTCCTGATCTGGAGGAACAGACTCTCAGCTATTCAAAACACCTTACAAACACAGCACAACACCTATTGCTACCCAACATACACACTCACTGCCACCAGGCAAGAAGACACAACAGTAGCTTGTTGGGGGACCTCTACGCTACGAAAATCACTACTGCAGCAAAAAGTTTTCAAATGGAGCCAAAATATAAATGTAGATTTTGGTTGTTTAAATCACACGTGTGACTGCATAGAAAAGCGACAGGATGTTTTTTCTCAATCAAATTTGAAGTGTCTTTTGTGTCCATAATACAAATGTGTGGTACAAGTTACATACCAAAGTTTAACCAAAGGTTCTTAAACATTTGGGGTAACCACAGACTCAAAACTTGAAGGAAACATGCTCACCAAGGCTGCATTTATTGCATCAAAAAGACAGCAAATACAGAAATATTATTACAAGTTAAAATAACAGTTTTCTATTTGAATATATTTTATAACGTGATGTCAAAGCTGAATTTTCAGCATCATTACTCCAGTATTCAGTGTCACATGATCCTTCAGAAATCATTCTTATATGCTGATTTGGTATTTGTGGATCATTTCTTATTATGATCACAGTTGAAAATGGTTGTGCCGTTTCATATTTTTGTGGAAACCATTATAAATTTTTCAGGATTGTTTGATGAATCAAAAGTTTTAATTTGAAATAGATTTTTTAACATTATAAATGTCTTCAATGTAACTTGACCAGTTTAAAGCCTTCTTGCGGAATAAAAATTATATTTTTTATTTTATATTTTATATATGTTTTATGAACCTTTATGAGTTTACATTCGTTATGAAAAATTATTATTATATATGAAATTTATTATTTTTTTTTTGACTGAAGTTTTTTTTTCTTGATTTTTATGGTTTCTAAGTGTAGAGTAAATGAGTGTCATATAATATGCAAAATAAGACAACAGAAACATTTTATCGTATATTAATTTTTGCCCAATGAGTTAATAAACTGTTATGAGTTGACTACCAAATCAGCTAATTCAATATTGGCAACTTTTTATTCAGTTTAGTTATTTAATACAATTTAGTTAATTTGATATTGTAAAGTTTTATAACATCTGTTTTAGTATTATTTTTTGTGTTGGAGGTTTTTAAAACCCCTAATATTAAGGATAAAATAATAAATGATAATAGCGGATTAAAATAACTCTGATATGTCTATGAACAAAGAACAAATGTAGTGAGCGGCTTGATAGCAGTTAGAGTGACTCTTGTCTGATGGTGTTTTCTGGTTAAAAGGAGGTGCTGCTCCCTGTCTGTGGATGGCGGTACTACACGCTGGTGTGAATGTGCAACTTTCTCACCCGAGGAGGATGTTTCTTCAATAACACCAGCAGAGCCTGCAACACCAGGTTAGAGAACCGTGGCCCGATGGGAACAAAATCTGTGGAGCAGAGAAACATCAGAGATGAGAAGACAGTACTGAGTAAGTTTGATATGCATACCAAACATTACACTGTATATTGCCATCACTTCAAATCAAACAAGAACAAAAACTAGACAAGAAGACATACAGCCGCTCCGAATCCATATAAATAATAAAGAGCACAGTGATGTTTTTGTATTATCAGATTTGACAGGAAGTGCATCGTACTCGTTGTGACAGACTCACCCAGAAGTCTTTCTATATCGTCCACCACCACACAGCTCAATTGGGACTTGTAGGCATCCTCGAATATCTAAAGAGATGAAAACCATAAACCCACTATTAAAGGCAAGTGGCTGAAATATCACATCAGTAACATCCCCCATGACAACTGCTTTCAACACATACAGATCTCGTAATGTCTTAACCTACAGCGACGAGGTTGCTACCTTCTTGATGGCCTGACATTTGGCGGTCTCTGTAAAGCCGATCATTTTGTCTGGAGAGCAGATCTTGATGAAGGGGAACTGGGAGTCCTCTGCGATCTTGGCTGCCAGTGCGGTCTTACCACTGTGAGGAGACCCTGAGGGAGCAGAGAGCATTCACACTCTCAGTCATCTCAGATTGCAGCATTATGGTGCATGTTTCCTTGTGTGAACCAGAGAACTAGAGCAGGGAAGAATGCTGTTCCCTCAGTGTTTCTATGTACATGTGTGGAAAAACCTTTAAGTTACTCATAAATTTACAGTCAGCTATCCTTTTGAACAGCTGTTAGCTCTTAGATTCCATCTTCATACCCTCTCTTAGGTCTAAACAATTCACCAAATTAAAAAAAAATATGTACACAATATGTATTTGTGGAATCATCAAATCTCAAATGCTGTTATGTAATTAATTAAAGGGGTCATATGACTTTGCTAAAAAGGACATTATTTTGTGTGTTTGGTGTAATGAAATGTTTAAGGTTTATGTACTGTTTTAAGGTTCTGAAACACATTGGATTTTTACATGTCTACGTTGATTGTTCCAGGCGTTTGTGATTGGCCTCTATGGAAAATGTTACGCCCCTTAAAATCACATAAACATTAAAACCCTTTAAATAAACGTTATGAGTTGTGTCCTCTTTTGGAAAGCCAAATAAAGTAGTTTCGCTTTCTCTACGTAACAGCGTCACACACCGCTGCGGCATTATGCAAATCTTCCCACATAGTGACGTAGAAGTAGAACGAGCCGTTTTAGGGGGTGTGTGTCTTACTTTTATAAAGAATATCTCTTTGATTTGATACTTTAGTCTTTGCAGCTTTACAGATCTTCTTTATGCACCAAGAGCTTGTAACCATTGATAGTTTATAGTATTCATTGATATAGGATTATTTGATGCCTCAAGATATTTGTACCTAAGAATTCATGTAGAGAAGAATTAAGAGTGAAGTGCAGCACTGTGTTCATTTACATGTTAGCAGCTCATGATCCAGTGTTTTAAGTGTCTCAGAGTGGCTTTGTTCACAGTAAATATTGCTCCAAACTTCTATCTATTCTGGGTTATGGTCCTTTAAAACAGGCATTTAGGAAAACAATAGGAGCCACTCATTTACCAGATTTGTAACAAGAAGCGTTTAACATATCAAAAATGACAGAAGTTAAGACAGAACTATTAAAATTGTTACTTTACAGTTATTGTTGTATCATTTTTTTAAATAGTCATTATTTATTTCACAGTGAAATAGGATTACAATAGTATTTTTTTTATTTAATCATAAATGGTAATAATAAGAATTGTAATAATAACAATTCTTTTTAATTATTCAATAATTATACTTTTATAACTATATTAAAATATAAAAATTATTATTATAAATTAATATTTTATATATATATATATATATATATTATTCTTGATTAAATATTTGAATTGATTGATTTAAATTGCATATATTTCATAAAAGGATTGTAATAAATCTTACAATAATATTTTGTGTATTGCTACAAAAAAAATGCTACACCAGCATCTGAACAAGGACTCGATCAGCGAATCGTTTTTTTGGGTTTTTTTTTGCTGTTTTGATGTATTAAAAAATTCAAGCTCTTAATTTGAGAGAGAGAACAGAGATTTTTTTTACTCACTAAAAAGTAAATGTAACACTGTAAAGTGTTAACACTGTTTGTGTGTAAGACTTGCCTTCTAAAAGCACAGTTACTAGCGGAGTGCGTTCACTGTTCTTGGTCTGTTGCACCAAAAGTTCTCCATCTCCCAGTATATCAGACACACCATTGCTCCATTTCACAATTCCGTTCATGATGTAACTTGAGTAATCCTCCTGATTAGTGCCAAAAGCCTTTACAGAAAAACAGAGAGAACTGCATTAAATATTAAAGCAATAAATGACTTTATTCATTGCTAAAATTATTTAATAATGCATAATAATTCGACATTTTTCTTTAACAATTCAGTCTCAGCTGGCCCATTCACAATGTAGAATGCACAAAATAATTCACCAAACATTACTTTACATTTTGGATGTAAATAATAACAACCTCAAGTCTAAGTGGGTGGTTCTTTGCCTAAATGAACTCCAATGTGGGCCAGACTTAATGCCGATAGTGAAGTTTGGCTGCATGAGATCTAATCAGGGGATTTGGATTCAACATATTATGCAAACTGAACACACAATAATTGATAGTGGACTTACAGGCTTGATGTCATTATTCAGAGCGGCCAAGAAGTCACTCCTGCTGACTTGCAGCATGTGAGCCTTTTCTGTATCCACCTCCACCTGAGTACTGGCCTACAAAGCAGAAACACACAGACTGATCCTCAAACTCATCTACTTAATCAAAAAGAATGGTCTAGAAGCAAGAAAAAGACAGACCTATTACACCTGTGCAAGCGCCATCAAATATGGGATCATTATGTGTCAACACCATCAAATATGGGCATGTGTGAGCTGCTAATACACACACACACATGCACACACACTTTGTCTAGCTACACAAAGATATCCATAGGCTTCTAAAAATAGTTTTCATATAAAGCGAGATTGAATTTGTTTACAATTCACTACCTCAAGCATTGAAACAATCTTTTCTTATACTCACATAAAAACCACAGCATTTCAAAGGTATTCAAATGTGTAACACAACATTGCTGTAATCTGACGTAAACTGCATTTTATTTGTATAATAAACCAATTTTGTAACTTGAGGTAAGTTCCAACCAGAGTTCAGAACTGATTTTGTTTAAATCAACTATAATTAGTTATGACTGTGGTGGTGTATTGTGGATGAGATGATGAGATCAGACCTTGATGTGACGGTTCATGGCAGTGGACTGGGCTGCTCGCACAAGCCCTTCCAGCTCTGCTCCGCTGTAGTTCTTGGTCTCAACAGCAAGCTCCTTAATGTCAACATCTTTGGCCAGCATGTTTGACTGACTCATTTTTGCAGTGTGGATATTCAGGATCTGAACACGGCCCGTCTCGTCAGGCAAGCCTGGAGAAGGACTAGATTAAATTAGACAACTAGTTGTTTCAGAAACCTTGAATATGTGACCTATTGAAAAGAGTCATTCCGTTCTCACCGATCTCCATTTTGACCTCCATTCTACCCGGCCTCAAGAGGGCTTCATCAATCAGGTCAGGCCTGTTGGTCATTCCTAACACAGTATGATTTAATAATGAATCAGTGAAAAAAACATGAAGCGTTGTCATTCTTTATGCTCTCTGATTCCACAGGAAGTTCTCACCAATGACCAGGATGTTGTTGAGCTGCTCTACACCATCGATCTTAGACAGTAGCTGGTTGACTACAGTGTCGTGGACCCCAGTGCTGCCTGCCATGCTGCCACGTTGTTTACAGATGGCATCAATTTCATCAAATATGATGATGTGCAGTCCACTGTTGGCCCCCAACCAAAAAGGCAAAAAACGAGACAGAAAAGGATCGTTACAGGGCACCCATCATTTTAAAATTGTCACTTGTAATATTAATATTTTTTTTTTTTGTGTTTTTGCCTTTATTATGTTAGGACAGTATATAGTCATGAAGCGAAGTGGGAGAGAGAGGGGGATGTGATCACGAAAGGTCCGCAAGCCGGGACTCGAACCTGGGACGCCCAAAGCACAACTGCACTATATGACTATCATTGCCAATATATGTTATTGTTAAAGGTGGTGACTTTAAATTTACAAATTAAAAGAAATGTTTTTTGTTTTGTTTTTTTACACATTAAAACTATTTAAAAGGTATTTATTAAAAGCACTTATAACACTAATAAATGAAAGTAATAAGCAAATAATATACTATTACTATATTATCAATTATTTGAATTTGTTTGTCAAATTCATCAAAAGTTTCATTGCTTGTCAGTACTATATTTTTGTTTGTTTTTTTAAATGTATTTCTATTGAACTTTTATATCAATTTTAGTAATTTTAGTATTTAAATGTATACTTAGGTAAACGTAAATTTATTTTATGGCTTTTTCCACTGCATGGTACGGCGTGGTACTGTTCACTTTTGGGGGGATTTCCACTGGGTACAGTACCTGGTACCTGGTTGAGGTTCCAGCTGAACCGTGCCGTTACCAAAACGTGACGTGTAAACTCTTTTGATCACGGATTGGCCGGACAGAATCGTCACTACCTGCGTCACTGAACTTGCGACACAAAAACAAAGGAACCGCTAGATTTAAATCAGCACAGCTAGAGAAGGATCAAACGCAACTGTTTTGACCGAATGCAACTTTTATTAACAACCAAAAAGTTTCGTTGTCTGTTGCGGAAGTAGTATTTTACCACGCAGGAAAAGCGCCATTAGTTAGTTGCCAAGACCTTGTGTACATTTTAATTTAACTTAAGTGTTTTAAAAAAAAAAAGGTAGTCAAATATTTATATTAATTATAAATGTAATTAATATAAATTTAATTAATTATAAATTATTTATTTTTTATTTTATTACCACTTTATTTAAAATAATGAATTTTTTTAACAGTTTTTTAGTTTGTTTTAGTTAACAGTAAAGCCACAGAACAGAACAGAATGCAATTTAATAGCAGAATAGATAGCCTTAAAGAAAAAGAAAAAGTCAGGTTAAATGACAAGCCTAAAAACTCTAATTTTGTTTTGATGTCCTCTTAAAAACTTGCGCGCACCGTTCTCTTGAGCTCCCTGCTTAAATGCCAGGTTGGTGAATGGACTGTGACTGTATAAACTCTGTGACAATGGCCCACAATTAAGAGTTATCTTCTTCATCTGGGAGGCTGTCAGAGGCTAGGTCGTAACATTTAGCACAGATGGGAGGCCAGTATGAGTGTGCGTGGCCTCCCGTGAGTCAGGGTGAGGGGTTAGAGATAGCCGAACACTCTCATTAAGAGGTGACGAGTGAGCTCTTCAACGTCATGTAGTCACACTGTCTACCAACACAACATCACACTCAAGCACGGCCAGAACCAGCAGTTCACTGCCAACACTTCTTGACACATCACCCTTGGAAAAAAACAAACTATAATAATGTTCTAAGCAAACACTAGGCCATTTACAGTAATTCAGTAAATATATTTCAGCAATTTGGAGTTATTTGTAGAGCTGCTGGAGGGCCCAAAACTGGGAACAGCATCCTTCGTACTAATCTTTTTTTTTTTTTTTTTTTGACTGTTGACAAAGCAACCTTTCTTTAAAGTGTCAAATATTGGTGGGTTCCGTCACAGAGCCAGATGAATGTAAGGTTGTGCAAAACGTCTGTATGGCCTTTCTAAGATAACAGTGATTTGTGAAGTGCATGAAAGAATGGAGGTTTTCCTAAGGGTGTAATGTTTAATAATTTGCATGAAATCTCTTTTCCCTGCTTCTTCTTTCCTGGTTTCTTACCCTCTTCTGTTCTTCCTCTGCATCAGCAAACAGCTTTCTGATGTTGGCCTCTGACTCGCCCACATATTTGTTGAGAATCTCTGGCCCGTTGACCACTTTCGGCTCTCTGGCATTCAGCATTTTACCAATCTGGCGCGCCATCAGGGTTTTACCACAGCCGGGCGGCCCAAACAACAAGATCCCCTTCACGTGTTTACAGCCTGTGGAAAGAGTCAAAACCAGAGGGTATGAAACATAAGAGATTACAAAATGGTATAAGCATCAATGACAAACTGTATAAGAGTGTTCACAATAAATAAAAGGAAAAGTCTTTTAAGAAACGAGTTTAAAACATGCCAAACTCATGTCAAGTGGTATAACCAAGTAAAAAGACAACATTTTTTCCTTACACTTTGAATACATGTCAACTTAATTTTTCTTTTTTTTTGCTAAATAAATACATTGTTGTTAAAGTTTTTTTTTAAATCTCTTATTCTCATCAAATCTGCATTTATTTGATCAAAAACACAGTAAAACTTTATCAATGTAATACATCCTTGCTGAGTAAAAAATAAAAAACTAATCCCATATATAAAGCACACACAAAAAGTATGGCGAAGTGTCTAATACATCTGTTTTCAAAGCAGCACAGGGGTCTTTTTGATGAGCAGTGGCATTTCTCAGACAAGAGCCCTGTTTTTGGTTAACAACATCTGCTGGCTGCCATTTGGAGAGAGCGGGAAGGCTGGAGATAACCAGCAGGCCTGAGATGAGAATCAGTATGGCCATTTGCTCCTGATGACAGATTCAGGTTGAGGGAGGGCAGGCTTCCAGACTTTTCACGGAGGAGAAAAACGAGGCTGTGGCTGAGCAGACCGAAATGACCTTTAGCTGGTGGGAGTTTTGGGAGAAACTGGGTGTATTGGTGTAAACTCCCACCCAAGCACTGTCAGACAATAACATACTCAGAGACACACACCCGCACCTTCCTTCAGCACCTGGGCTCCAAAACCAACCCCAATTAGGTGCTCACCTTTGCGCTATCAAGACCTGCCATCTCATTAGAGCAGCCAGCTGCCCGAGCCAGAGGCCGACTCCTGCAGCCATCACACCACAAAGGTCATCTCTCGCTCTCTCTCACACACACACACACACTGCACTCTGAAGGCTCTCTGTGTATGTGTGTCATCTAGCAGCTTCATAACTGTTCATTTTCAATGTAAAACAACAAAGTTCATAGTTTCAGATTGTTTAGCTGGACAATGCTTTAAAGAAAAACCCATTTGAAACGTACAAAAAAAAACTATACTAGGTGCTGACGGGGTGTTCGAGGCGCTTGCTATGCTGTTGGTGGATGATTATTAGGGTATTTTGGGTTTATTCAAACTCCTAAATCTTAAAAATGAGCAACAGTAATAATGATGCTTGACTTAGCACATTTAAACATTCTTGTGCAAAGTTTGGCAAGTTCAGAATGGTATAAAATGATAATTAAACCACAAACTAAGTGTTAACAGTTATGGATAAATCAACTGAAACCACATGTACGCAAAAACCACACGCTCCTGGTGGCCTTAGAAAAAATGGATTGTGTTCAGCTGAAATATTTCGTTAGAATTATTAGAAATTTAACAACTAAGCAATACAAGAAATAAGTCATTCTTGTTTCAGAGTAACAGTGCGACAGTAGGCAGAGGTCCAAAACACATTCAAATGTACTCCAGGTCCAAAAAAAAAAAAAAAAAAGTTTTAATTTAAATTCAAAATTAAATTAGGTTATGTTGTGTGGAAAGTCCTTATATATTATGCTAATATTTCACCGTTGACATGTGCTTCCTCATTTAGGAATGAGCACCTGTTGAAAATCTGTACGAAATTCAGTGTGAGAACATTTTTTTGCACACAAGTAAGAACACTTGTTCACAATTACTGGCAAAAGACACCCAGTGTCTAAAAGCTGAGAACTGTACGTAGACAGCAGTTTCAACTGAAAATGATTAGAATACATTCTCTGCAGGAGTCAATCTGATGGGAATGTGTCTGCTGGATAGCATCTTTAACAACTGTTTATCTGTATAAAGGCTGAATATTAATCATAAACACACAATCAGACTGCAGTCTGAGGATATAATTCAAACTAGGCTTTTGACCGTAAGCCAGAGGCAAAGGAGAAGACAAGGATGTTTTTTTTAACAGAGCAATTCTCTTATTTATGGTTAGGATGAGGTGCTGGGAGGGTCTGAAAACTGTCTGTCCAAACTCTTATATATTTTGGCTTTGTCCTCTTTCTTTCAAACTGTATGTTTCATGTCGCCCACAACATGCTGTGCCTCTGCCTCACTGGCCATTTAAATAGAGAGGGATTTGTTTTTCCAAGAGACAAACAAGGGCGCCATGCACTTTTTATGTTTTGAGGGAGCACTAGTGGCGGTCCTGGACCACTTGGTACCCAAAGAAAGCTAAGAAAAGAAGTTACAGTTTTCCCTTCAAAGTGCCAGAGGGAGAGAAGAGACTCACCCATCTGCTCCACTATGTCTGGAGGAAAGACTCGCGAGGCGAAGGCCCGACGGAAGATGTCTGAGAACTCCTTGTCCAGGCCTCCGATGCCCATTCGCTCAAAGTTCCAGTCTGGGTTGATGATGGACTGCCGAGAACCTCTGGTCTTTGCTTTTCCTGGAGAAAAATTACCAAACTTTTTTTAAGGTTATACCACATGTCATATATTCAGTTGAGTAGAGGTGACAATTAAGTGAGGTGGCTGAAGTCAAACCATGTGTTCTGACTGCCATCTAGTGGTGCAGCTTGGCTGTTACACTATTTGAAGCATATGAATTGAATTGAGGCAAAGCCAATGACTGAGACACTGGATATAATTGTATGAAATATTTATCAATGGGAAAGTAAACCTTTGTTTTGAGGGATAAATATAAGATCTGTGGCAAACTTGCTGTTCTTAAAACACTGTGGAGTTGCTGAGGAGCAAAGACTAAAAATAGAGGTGGTAGTGAATGTTAATGGAAAGTAATGGAAAGTTTCTTCTTTCGGTTAGATGGACATTAATGTGTGTGCAGTTAGTACTCATTTTGTAATGTAAATGGATAGTAATGTTTTTTTTGTTATTTCTGTTTTGTTGACATTAATGTGTGTGCAGTTAGTACTCATTTGATGATTTAACAAAGTGCTAACACGTCCTGCAAGTAAAAGCATGTGACATATTTCACCCCAACTCACAAGAATAGGTGACCTATCAAGTTAGCAGCGATTTATGATAAAGACTATTTATCAGCAGCAGCTGACAATATTGGATTAACCATGACCGGTCCTTAGATTAATAAATCTAGACTAAACACTGAACTAAATACTGTATGTACTGTATTAGAAAGTATTCTGAAGACTCATACACATATTGCATATGTCAGAGCCATAATAGTGGTGTGTGTTTACAAGTTAAACACTAACCAATCAAATTGAGAGACGAGGTCTCTGATTTCTCAAAAATCACCTGACTGTTCCCGTGCAACAGTCCAATCTCAATCTGAAAAAGACAAATAAAGACAAACCACATTAAAGCCATATGAATAAGTATGCAAGCCACAAGTATGTAAGTTTAAGTAAGGATTAATTTGATTAATTATTATTTTTTTATATTGTTTTTTTTGCTTGTGATTTTGTTGGTTTTAATGGTGTTGATATCTTTTATGAGCAGTGCAAAGAGCTTATCACAGTAGCTGAAGACAAACTGCCAGGAAGCCAATACAGGTTTAACTATACTTCATTAGGTTTGGGTATGAGGTTCATTTGGTTAGTGCTTTGCTGGCTCACCTGCTGGCCTATGCTAAAGGCCTGTGCGGTAAAAAACTGGATAAACTCAATCGCCATTTTATCAGAGTCGTATGGGTTGCTGTCAACACTCTTCTTCTGGAGGAAGTCGATCTCTAGCGTCATGGTTCCCACGTACTGTCTCGACGGGTCAAAGTTGTAGACACTCACTGCAAACAAGACAACAGAGGGAAGCGTACAATAAGAAAATCGTCACTGTTGACATATACTATAGTTGTTAGTCAGGGTAGACGACATTTTTAATATGATGTGAATGAAAACAAGATTTTGTGTGAAATGTGTCAAATTCTTCTTGAAAACCAAATCATCAGATCATGTCATATTAATGGCTGCTGAAAATTCATCATTCCAGTGAGAAACAAATTATATACTAATTACTAATTATGAATATATCAAATTAGTAAATAATCATTTAAAAATGTAATTTATTCATTTATATTTTTTATCACTTTTCAATATATTTATAATAAATGCAGCTGTGGTGAGCACAAGAGAAAAACTTTTAAACAATATGGTACATGCATTTCTTTTTTTTTTTGAGAACTTATCTACATTTGTGTACTTCTTGGGTTGACTTAAATATTCATTAAAGTCTCCAAATTTTTAAGCAAAATTAATTGACAATGGTTTCAAATGAAAAGTTATTAAATTCATGACTAACTGGCAAATGCAGGGAACAAACTAACTAAGTTATTGCACTATTAGTCTGCAGCCAATCAAATTCGTTTTTGTGAAACGGTACACATACCTTCCACATCCTGGTTTAGAGAGAGTCCAGCCCATTTCCTCTATGACACAGAGAGCATATCAATGAATTTCTATTATCTTGCATTTAGTATAATACAGGCCACACAATTATTATAAAGTTATTATTTGTAAGATCCTACTGCTGAAAGCAATACAATATATTTGTACAACTTTCTGTTGATAGATGGTGTTACTGTAAAGCACACTTATAACGAAATGTGTACTAAAAAGTTTCTCTAGTAGTGTTTCATTTCTTGGTCTCTTGTTGAAAAAAATATCACATCATGTCAAAAATAAGACCACTGTGAGGAAGTTACTGTAGTACCTGAGAAGTCTTTCTTCTGTCATGTTAACAGATGAAGGAGAAGCGACAAAAACAATGCAAGGCATTAAGAAATAAGCATACTGACAACAACAGTACATCTTGTACATCTACATACTAATGCAGTTCACAAGGCAGACGGCAAAAAGGTAGTTACATAAAGACATATTCAGAGAATACTGTGTGTCATGCGATGTTAGAAAAGCCTGTTTAATGATGATACAAAAGTGTACCTGAGGTAGACTGAAGGCAATGGTTCTTGGCACCACGCTTGAGTGGGTCTTCACCGTGAACACAAACTTCTGAGTGGGTGTGGTTTTAATGCTCAAATGTCTATTAATCAAAAAACAAGAAAGAAAAGAAAACTATTTGACACATGCATTCTGACAGTATGTGTTTAAATATAACAACATCTCTGGTTTCTGATTCATTACACATCAAATACTCACTGCCCAGATTTAAAGTCCTTCTCACTTGCAACCACACAGTTTGTGAGAGACAGTTCATCTGTCGGGCATCTCGCGGCTTGCATCAGCTGTACAGGAAAGAAGAAAAAAAAACAAAAAAAGCACAGAAGTGATGAAGTGATACCAAAATCATAAACACTGACATTTCAGCCTGGATATACACTACTAGTCAAGAGCTCAAACACATTTAATCATTTTCAGTTATTATTTTCCAGAAGCCACATTTGTCTAGATCAGATCAGTCTTTATATTTTATAGGCCAAGGACCCCCCCTCTCCCTCTATACATACACACATACACAATTTTATTAGTTTTTATTTTTTATTTTCCAGATATATATATATATATATATACACACACACACACACACACACACACACACACACACAAATATACATGCCCCTCACAGAATATGCAAAATGTAAAATAATTTTAACAAAATAAGAGGGATCAAGAAAATTACATGTTATTATTTATTTAATACTGTCCTGATTAAGCTTTTTCACATAATAGATGTTTATATATTCGCCACAAGACAAAATAACTGAATTTATAAAAATGTATAATACTATATGTGTCATTTCCTGGATAATCCACGACTGTTTTTATATTTTGTGATAGTTGTTCATGAGTCCCTTGTTGGTCCTGAGCAGTTCAACAGCCTGCTGTTCTTCAGAAAAAAGCCCCAGCTCCTGCACATTCTTTGGTTTTACAGCATCATCTGCATAAAAGCGACTGTATGATGTTGAGATCCATATTTTCACACTGAGGGCAACTGAGGGACTCATACACAACTATTACAAAAGATAGAAACGTTTACTGATGCTCCAGAAGGCAACAAAATGCATTAAGAGCCGGGGGATGTAAACTTTTGAACAGGATAATGATGTGTACATTTTTCTCATGTTTAAAGATCATATTTCTTTTCATTTGGTAATGCACTTAAGAAGCTATAGTATGTGTGTGTGTACTGTGTATATTTATTATTTATATATAAATACACACCCATGAATGTATATATTTAAGAAAAATATGTTATGTTTATATATTAAATATATTTATGTATAATATAAATTATATGAATATAAATATGTTAATACATGTAAATATTTTCAAAAAATATACTGTAAATATATACATAATAAATATACACAGTACACACACATACTATTTGAAAAAAAACTTTTATTTTGGATGTTATTAATCGCTAATAATCATTTGACAGCACTAATATATATATCTATATATATATATATAGAGAGAGAGAGAGAGAGAGAGAGATATGCATAGATATATAAATAAATAAATAAATAAATAAATATATACATACATACACACTTCTCATATTTCTCTGATTCAACAGAAACAGACACCTGACACACAAGAAGCACATACAGTGGGGTCCAAAGGTTTGAGACCACATTGAAAAGCTGTTTAATCATCATCATCATCATCATCATTATTATTTAAACCAGTAAATTTTGTGCAAATCAAATCTAGATTTGAGAACATTTTAATTTGTACATTATTTTTTTGTGTTCTTCATTATAGTAAAAATCTGTAAAACAAAATGGTTATGTCCAAAATTATATTAATATTAATTCATATAGCAAATACTATGTTGCATATAACATAACAAAAAGAAATGTATCTAATTGCTTTAATAATAAATAAAAACAAATGCAACCATTTTCTAGTGATCTCAGAAGTCCAGTTTTATTTTAGTATTATTTACATACTTTTAAAATATTTAATAATATTTTGAATTCGCTTTTATTATATTATTTATTATTTATAAGTTTAAGTCATTTAGTAATATGCTTTTTATTCCATGTTCAGTTTTAGTAGCTTTAGCACTTAAAATTATTTTATTTCACTTTGTCAAAGCAACATTTCCAATTGTAGTATAGGTTTGTTTTTTTGTTTTTGTTTTTTTGAGTTCACGTTTTTCCATCTAATATTTTTTTCTATCTTTATTTCAGTGAACGAAAATTATTTATAAAAGGTAACAATAAAAACACTGCAGACCTCTGTAATGTCCAAATCTTTATACATGACTGAAACACAACAAAGTAAAGCCTTATATTGTATATTTATTTTTATTTAGGTAGCTGAATAAATCAATAACCTTGCTGCCTGTCAAAAACAGCATTTATCTATTATAACTGTATGAGCTCTCATTCACTCTTGATTCAACTGTCTGTAGTGACAGCAGCTACAGTTATATTAACATGCATTTGCCAAAGTCACTCTTCAGACATTTATAAAGAAAGTAGCTGTCGCTTCTACATCAAAAACGGTAAATATCCTCGTGACTTTTTGTATCCGCAGCACTGTTAGTGTTTTCATGAGAAGTCATACTGTGATGTGGAACTTGTCTTCCGGTACTGCGTGAGTGTGAATGACGTGTGCAAACACAGCACGTATGAAT
The DNA here is from genome assembly GCF_018340385.1 of Cyprinus carpio. Lineage (NCBI taxonomy): Eukaryota > Metazoa > Chordata > Actinopteri > Cypriniformes > Cyprinidae > Cyprinus > Cyprinus carpio. The sequence continues at coordinate 12,823,050 of NC_056608.1, forward strand.
GGAGCTGAACAGACTGTCGAAAATATGAGTTATTTCTGTGCGACACCAAAACAACTTTAATCAGAAAGAAATACTCACCCTGCCAGCCATGTCTGCGTTTCTCAGGTGATCAAGACGACTTCCGCAAGAGCAACACGACTAGACGCTGTCCCTAGCTACTATGCTGCTTTCAGCCAAACCGGAAGCGAAAATCCACCAAAATAAAAGCACGAGCTTTTTGTTATTTCATAACGAACTTTAAAATTGTATCTAAAAAAATTTAAATGTGCAATTAATTTAATGTTTCTAATATTTTTTTTATTACATGTATGGTTTAGCTCATTTGTATAAATTCTCATGTTTGCTCTGCCATAGGTCTTAACTAATTAATGCACGCCAAACTGCACATTGCCCACTAGATGGCGCCAGAGGCATATGGATTTTAACCATGAATTTCTAAGGTTCTTAAATGATCAACGTTATTAAAATTGTTCTGAAAACCTGTTGTACATAATCTTCTACATGCCTTCTAATTGATGGCTCATATTGTTTAGTAAATAAAAGTAAGCAAAAGGACTTTTAGTATAATTCTAACCAACAATTTCCCACTTAAAAGGTTGTGGTACATGTGCGCTTTTGCTGTGAAATCTTTAATGATTTTTATAAAGTAAACATAAGAATAACTTTTATAATAATAGTAATGTGTCAAGATGAACATAGCTTTAAGCAACTTGTTTACTTGATTATCCATACATCATTTTTTATTATTATTAATATATAAGTATCACCATAATACAGGACTGTCAAGGAATTAAAACTACAGATTTGATCATAAAGCTAAGCATTTAATATCATCTTACCAAGATATATTATTGGGAGAAATATAGACAAATTGATACTAATACTTATATGTATTTTATGTAAGTAGTCTGTTATACTATACCATTATAAAAATCCCACTGACTTTATTTTAGATGTTTTTTTTGTCCAAAGGTTCAATAAACTAATCCATTAAAAAAAATGTTCACAGGACAAGTCCTAATTAAAAAGGGAAGAAAATTACTCTATATCATATGTTTTTACATCAAAAATGCAGAGTTTAATGTAGATTTACACCAACTCCCATTCCCACACATTCAAACAGTCTCACAAAACAAGAGGTGTGGCTTTAATGGAGCATTGAAGTGTACACACTGGAATATGCCTTTTCTGAGAAGTCAGCATATTATAAGCATGAAACACAACAGTGCTGAATATCTGGAGCAGATCATATGACACCGGGTTTTTAACTCATAATTTACTTCCTTTTATGTCATTCTAAATAGAAAAGAGCAGTATAAACATTTAGCTTTTTTCTACAAAAGACAAAGTTCTACAGGTTTAGATGATAAATAATGATGAGTAAAAATCAATTTATCAGTCCAACTGTGTAAAAACATTTCATTTTAATGTACCAAAGCATAAAGCATTTTGTTAATAGTAAATACAAGCTTATTTGTACACATTCGGTACTTCCATTAAAAACTGAAGATTAGTCATGCAGGTTGTACCACACATCTTGATCAGTGCATGTGATTTTTTTTACTAGCCTACTAATCAGTTCATGTGATATGTTATCATGTGACATACATGACTGCACCATTTAACCCATCCGCTTTGCTCATCTGGAATTTTAGTAGTTTGATGTTCTTGAAAGAAGTGCTAAACAATACAAGCACGCACAGACTCACACATACCTGTACACACACACACACACACACACACACACACACACACACACACACACGTGTTTCTGAAACAATGAACATTCCATATTAGGATCCAAAACAACTGAACATTTGAATAAAATGGACACACTTCAATGAGATTTACTTAAACAAGCACCAAAGCGGCTTTTGTATTGTAAAAAACCAAGCCATATAACACTGACTTTCCCATGTACTTTGTTTAAAATTCCAACAGAATTATATTTCCGATCCTGAAAAGGATGTTTGAGACGCATCAAAACAATTCCCGTTCATACTGAGTCTGTATCAAACATCTACAGTTTAAAAGCCTATTCCCATTTTAGGAATTCCCGATCTGCCAGGATGCAGTTGATTTAGTCTATGGTATACTTCGAGTCTTGGCGACCATGCCGGCAGCCTGGATAACACGGTATCGCTCTCGGAGGTTGCGTCGCCGGACGTGCTCGTTGGTGATTTCCAGTACGTTTGCTACAGGAAACCAGCCTTTCTGTCCATCAGACAGACGGATTCCCTCATACCATCCTAAAGAAGGAAAGGAGCCGTCAGATTGATGAACAAAAACAATGTTAGGATACATTTCAACATGTCAGATGTGCTTCCAGTAAATGGAAGGTATAGCATGACACACCTTCGTTGGTTTTGCGCACGACATTGATGATCTCTGTGGGCTCCAGATTTAATTCATCTGCTTGGTTTGCCATGTATTGCTTTACACACTGCACTTGAGGGCAATCTGTCACACAAAGACACACATGATTAGAAAGAAAGTAATCTGTAGAGAAAGGTTAATGTGATCAGAATCAAAGGCAAGCACTAACATGTCACAAATGAGTCAGAAACCTGAGCGGTTTGGAGAAATAAGCACCCACACTTACCCCAGTCTTCATATATGACTTCTTCTTGATCATTGTTGGGGTCATCGGGATTCGGGAATGCTGCTAACCACCTGTGCAGGTCAGATCTGATCGGAGAGACAGAAGAAAAGTGAGCAGCATACATCCTTATAGTCTGAACTGACTACATAATCCTGGATATTCCATAGAGGAATTTTTCAACTGTGGAAATTTATTTTTTGTATAAAATATATATATATAAGATTTCTTGCAATTTTTTTTAATCCAAATTGTGGATACCTTCTGATACATTGTTGATATACATATTTATTTATTTATATATTTTTTAAATTGTGCATTTGTATTCCTTTTAATGCGATGATTATACATGCACTAAATGTTTGGAGTGCATGATATTTTTTTTTTTTATTTTTTTTACTTTTATTAATCAAGGATATATTCAATTGATCAAAAGTGACAGTAAAGACACTAATATTACAAAAGACTTCTATTAAAAAAAAATTTAAAAAAATTATTTGATAAATATATATATATATCAAAGAATCCTGAAATAATTTATCATGTTTTTTTGTATCATATTATTTAACACTGATAATAAGAAATGTTTCTTGAGCAGCAAATGAGCATATTAAAATTAATTTTGAGGATCATGTGACACTGAAGACTGGTGTAATAGCTGCTTTAGCTTTGCTTTCACAGGAATACATTTTTAAGATATATAAATATATATATATTCATGTGACACTGAAGACCATTATACTGTTCTACAGTATTTTTGATTAAATAAATGTAGCTTTGATAAAGATTTTCATAAATATTACAAAAATCTTACTAACCCCAAATGTTTAAACAGTAGTGTATATTAACAAGACTTGTATATCTGGATTACTAACAGGAAAAAAAAATCAGCATATGAGCTCAAAACATAATGGAGCAATGAACATGTGTCATGGATGAGTAAAAGAAATAGTATGCAGTTTATTTATAACTCCACGCACTGTGTAGGAGCTTTGAACACTCTCTCCATCTGGCGTCCCTGGTGATTCTCCAGCAGAGTCAGAGAGAAGCAGTGCTCCAGGCTGGGGACAGCTGTGTCCTCCCTAAAAGCCTCCACCTGGACCAGGGAGCGATGGGCATGATCGAGGACTACATACCGCTCAGAACTGCAGCACAGGGAAATAAATGAGTGAAGTCTGATTCAGAAACAACAGGATTAACTAAACAGCAAATACAAACAGTGGTGTTACTTTTTAGAAAAGATCATTAAAAAGTGAACGCATATAAATGGCATGTAAATATAATGCAGTGTTTTGTAACCCTCATAAAACAGAGTAAAGTCATAACACAAACAGGTCTTTCAGCTTTCTACCTTTTCCTGCTGGCAATAACAAGTAGGTCATTGAAGAGAAAGAGGTAGACGGGGGTGAATTTGGTGCGGATGTTCAAGAATGTCCCTCCTCTGTTTACTTCGTCATTTTTCTGATGTAAATAACAATTTGTTCATTTGATAGTTTGACATTCACATTGTAATTATTTTGTTAATTATAAAAATAAAAAAAAATAAAAAAAACAGAGGAATTTTTACTGGTGGTCTCAGAATTTTAAATCCCACTGTAACCATCTGTATAATAATAATTGCTTTACAAAGAAAGGTTTAAAGGCACAATATGTAAGTTTTTTATATTAATATATTATATCCCAAAACCACTAGAACATTGTTATATATTTTGCTGTCTTGTGTACTTACATTATCCCAAATGTTTTGAAGAATGTTTAAATCCAGAGAAATAAGCAATTTTAAGTGTAACGCTAGTGTAACAGACTTTGTCCATAGTGGTGTTGCCTCCCAATGATGTCATACACCCTCGATTTTTCCGGTTTTATTTAGTTGAAAACATGGAAACCCCAAAGACACTTCAATATGTTATGCATATTATTTATATAGACAGGTGATGAATGCACAGAGTAGCATTATAACAGAATTTTCAATACACTCAAATGTATCTAGTATAAAACAGCACTGTTTTACCCCACATACGCATGACGGGAAGAAGCGGAAGCGGTCGACTGTGGCATAATAAAAGCTCTGCTGCTATCGAGCTGTATGTATCGTGCTTGTCCTTCATTAGCAATCACTCCAGCAGCCTCGTTTCGCTTCCACAAACTTACATATTGTGCCTTTAAGTAACTGAACTAAATAAACATTGAAGTGCCCATATTATGTATTTTTGAAAATTACAGCTCTAAGTGAATGAAAACATCCTGCAAAGTTTTACATCTGAAAATGCACCATGTATAAAGTTATTGTCTCTCAAAAGAAAGAGTCGACTCTGAATCATTGACCTCAACATGAAACATAGGCATATTGCCCGCCCACTTGTTGGTATTTTCGTGTTGAACTGAATGAAAATACAAATTCATTCTTTGCCACTAGGTGGCTTTTGGAGCGGTAAAAATAGCGGTTTCCCCGGTAACAGCTGTACACAAAGCAGCACTGCACTCACAAACACTGCTTTTTTAGGCATGATGCGGACCAATCATGCAGATTAACGTCACGCAAAAGGCAGGTTTTGGAAAAATGAATCATTGAGCGAATTGTTTGGGAGTCGTTGAGCAAGTAAGGTAAAAATAAATGCATATTGTAAGACCTTGACCTTGCATGCATGTCAACCTGTTGTTGGGGACTCCCAAAACCAAAATATGAACCTTTCATTACCCATAATAGGGGCACTTTCATACAAAAGTCAGTTTGCTTACCTTTAGTTTGTCGAACTCCAGCATACCATTAATCTGAATCAGTTCCTCCACCTGCTTCATTTTTCCAACCTGAGTATTACATTCTTCAATGATCTGTGAGGATATGCGTGACAAGTTATTTAAGATCACATCTGACAACACTAATAGCCTTAAACAATACGTACGCACACCAAAACATTCTTTTGAATTGAATCTGAATGCATGACAAACATATTAAACATGACTTAGTTTGGTTCTTTCATGAAAATAAAAAACAAATAAACTTCTTTTACTAGCCTAATGCTTTAAAACCTCTAGTGACCCGACCTGCATTTAACTTGTTTTCCACTCTCTCTCCCCCTCTTTCCCCTTATTCTTGCTCTTTTCCTTTTATCTTCTTCTCTAACAGGCTATTCTGGGAACAATGAAGTCTAGTTTGATCAAGGAACTGTGGGTGAGGAGTGGCTTTATAATGAGAGGAAAAAACAGGGTGCATTTACTGTGACCTTGAGGTGTTTACCTTGGACACAGAGTCCAGAGCTTTAGATGCTGTTTGCTCCTTCTCTGCCCCAACAGCCGTTCTCTTTAGGATGTTCTGATGAAGAAAAAAAAAACAACAGATTTTTACAAATCTGGATTATCTTCATATTACCTGGATCACTTTAAGACAGCTCTGCGAACGAAGTATAATTGTGGAAATAAAAACAAAACAAAAAACTCCCGAAACCCATTGAAATTGGTTCCAACAAATAAATATATACTACTGATTACAATTTTGGGGTCATTACGATTTTTGAAAGAAGTTTCTTATGCTTATCAAGGCTGCATTTATTTGATCAAACAGTAAAATTGTTAAATATTATTCCAATTTAAAACAACTTTTTTTCTATTTGAATATATTTTAAAATGTAATTTATTCCTGTGATGGCAAAGCTGATTTTTTAGCAGTCTTCAGACTCACAAGGGTCCTTACATGATCAATGTCCAGAAACTTAGCAAGGGGATCTTTGAAATGGTGATTGTTAAATTTTTGGATGTTATATTTTGGTGTGTAATAGCGTATGCTGTTCTGTGTCAGCCGCACTACACGGATACATTTTCTATGTTGTTTGTGCTTTGATTTGAACAAAAACAACATAACGTTATCCGTGTGGTGCACCTCTTTGGCGCAGACATTGTATCTCCAGCAGCTACAGCAAGAAAACAGTAGGAACTTTAAGCAACAACAGCTGATGGAACGCCAACGGCGATCTGACGAAAACTGTTAACTGCGGTAGCCAAAAAGCACAAAAACCACTAAGCAACTGCAACAACTGAGAGGACGGTGAAACATCCAATCATTTATCATTAGTGTAATAAAAAAATTTAATTTAAACGGGCAAGAGAAAGCGTGCTTTTGAAATTAAACGACAACTTATTGTCAGAAGAAGAGTTTTTAGTCTTGTATGATGCCAATAAGTCTTAAAACCTAGATTTACCATACAAAATATACTCGCCATTTAATCTGTCACGTAGTAGCGACTGCGGCCTTATGTCTCACGTGGGACGAAGTGGATTAAAGAAGAAGTAGTAGCAACTACGGCAAATTAGCTTTACTCCCGTAGTAGACCGCTACAATGTACACGTCACAAAATAGCACTTAAAGTCGCGCATGCGCAATCACATTCTTTGCCGTTGCCGTTCCATCAGCTGTTGTTGCTTAAAGTTCCTAGTAATAGTGGACTGCTGCTACTCACTCGGGGCTGTGTATATGCTAATAGGGCAGAGATCGTCACAAATGGGTGGGACTTTCTCGAGTATGACGTCATAATGGGGAGAAATCAGGAACTGCTCGTTTGGAGAGACTGGTTATGATTTATTGGGATTATAAAAAAATGAGTGGGTGGATTTTAACCATTAAAGGCTGGTTGTTTATTACACACTGCAGCCTGTGTTCAAACACTTTATAAAAGCAATTTTTGCATTCTATGGCACCTTTAATAAAAATTCTAAAGTGGATCATGTGAATTATTCACTCACCTCGATGAGCATTTTAATGCGTGTGATTCGCTGAAAGGGCAGCAGCTGGAAGGACATAAAGGGCAGTCGCTGACAAATGGGCGACTCCTGGAGTCGGGTGATTACAGTCGCAAACTGAGCGTTAGATTGCCTGTGACAGATATTAGGCAAAAGAACAAATGAGAAAATACAAAAAAATGCATGATAAGAATATTAGACAAAAGGTGTATGAGTTTCTCACATTAGATTACTATAGGTTTTTTCTTGATAAACCTGGTTTCGAACATAGTCGATATACGCAGGGAAATTATGCTGGGCATGATAGTGGATGATGTCACAGATGTCAGAAATGATAACGTTCTCATCCAGACGTTCCTCGAGGTCCTTTAGAAACCTGTGATCATCAACAGACAGTGGTATTTGTAAATGAATGTTTGTGACTGCTGTGACTTGTTTTACAGGCTACACTGCATTGTAGAAGCATTAGACTATTAGTCGCCGAGGATCTATTTGTCCTGAGATTTCATGTTTAATAGTTTTCTATTAATAAAACATCAGACGCTGCCGTCTCAGCAAATTCTGATGGGTTACACCTGGAAAATCATTTGTTGCTGTACAATAAGAATGCCGCAGATGTAGACTATGGGGTTTATGTATAAACAAAACTAATTTGTTTGGTTCAGGAAGTGCTGCTTCAGAAAATCTAAACTGTATATTGTCATAATTTTACACACACGGGCACTTACCTCTTGCTGACCTCTTGGATGCGAAGAATGTTTGAGAAGAGGGTTTTTTTGTCCATGTTAATAAGAGTGTCATTCAAGTCACTTGAATCCATAAAATGCTCTGTTAGCACTCGCAGAGAGCGCAGATACGACATTTCTGATTTAATCACCTCGAACATGCTCTGCAAACAAAGAAAGGAAACACTTAAATATAAGACTAAACCATTTCTATCCAGTTCAGATTTTGAGAAAGCAATTACTGCCATTGCCTTTTCATTCTAATTCTCTTTATTATGGAGTTGATGTTCGAGCACTTATGCATTTACAGAAAATCCAAAACGCAGCAGCAAAAGTGATCGAGTTGGCAAGGAAATATGAATCTGTGGTTGCCAGTATGACTTAGAATTATTTATAAGATCCTCATACTTGTTTTTAAGGCCTTGTACAATCTAGCTCCTGTGTATTTGTCCAGTATGGTGGCAATCTACACCCTCTCTAGATCATTGAGATCGAGCAGGCCCTAAACTGTGGAATGACCTCCTTCAATCTATTCGATCTGCCAAATCCTTACCCATGTTCAAGCTATGTTAAAACAACATATTTTCTCCTTGTGTTTCTTAGCTTGTGATTGTGAAGCACTTTGGGCAACTGTGTTTTTAATAAAAATGTATTAAATTCAATTTACTCTTCAATAGTAACAGCAGTAAATAGTAACAGCTTAGTTTTTTTCCCACATTCACTGTTATTATCTGCTGTAATTGTATTACACTAATTTGTAATACTGCCACATTTCAGGTCACACTTAAACCCAAAATCAAACTTTTTTTATTGCATAAAGAAAATAATACATGTTAGGATTTTTTAAATATAAATTTTTATAACTTTCTTTACATTTTAAAACATTATTTAAAAATTTTCTTGAGTAGATTTTCTTGATTTATGGTCACGACCATTTTAACTGTGAACAAAATAATTTAATAAACAAAAAACCTTAATATTCTTTATTCATGCCTTCATTTAAGTGGAAAAAATAAACTATTGTTTAAAAATGTGGGGAATTTTTTTTTCAACAAATATGCATTGAATTGATCAAAAGTGACACTAAAGATATCTATAATGCTTCAAAAATTCTATTTCAGAGAAATGCAGCACAGCTGTTTTCAATTACAATTCATTCTGTTTTAATTTCAACAATAAAAAGAAATGTTTCTTAAACTCCAAATTAGCATAATATAATAATTAACAAAAAATCATACAGTAATGGCTGTAGAAAATTCACTTTCGCATCACAGGAATAAATTCTATTTTAGAATTGTATTTTTAAATTGTAATAGTATTTCACAATATTACAGTTTTTACTATACTTTGGATCAAATAACTGCAGTCTCAGTGAGCATTAGACACTTATTATCTTACTGAGAATGGTAGTATACATATTTGTGAGGTCAACACTCTTTGTACTTCCTTTCCCATCCACCCCTTTCCATCCTGTCTTTTCCTACAGATTTCCATCCTCACTCTTTTCTCTTAAATTACTTTTATCCCCAAACACAGAAAGCCTAAAATCTCAGCACTGGCTATGAAGTACATGCTCTCCTCTGCATTCTGTACTATGTTCAGTGAGGATTTCTGCTCACCTCTTGGTACTTGCACTCCTCTGGACTTAGGGTCTGCAGGACCCCACTGTCTCGAACTGCTGGCTGGTCCCGCCATAAATTGCTCTGCTTGAGATTTGGAACACTACTGGATCTGGGACTTGTTTCTCCTTTCTCTGGGCTGGATGAAAAGTCCATGCTGGTTTTACTGATGTTGCGACATACTGTCCTCCTGATCTCCTTGTGTATATATGTTTCTGTGTAAAACTGATACAGCTCTGCAAGGGTCAGAAAATATGGCATTAAATTCAAACCCCCTAAAATCAATTTACTGAGAATTTTTACTAATGTATGAAAAATAACTAGAGTTGTTCATCACAACTTCTTTATATTGTTTCTTTCTTAACTTTCATCACGTCTGTCTTATAATTTTCAATTTATAACCAGCAATTTATTCAATATGAAAAAAATGATACCCTCAGACGTCCCAGCTTCCAAGTCAGCAGATTGTTGGTGACGTGGAATGACAAGTGGAGGTCTAGAGCTGTGACAGAGATTGAGTTACACATAGTAAAGTCAAATGTGACAGCTGTGTGACTTGCAATAAGCTTAAGAGAGCAGAAACTGTTTGAGAGATATAGGAAAGAAATATAAAAAACTAAAACGTATATACTTCTCAGTGGATCCACATTTTTTTTCATCATGACGCTGCTGTGCTGTTTTTCTTATGTTGTTGTGTAGAGAGGGGAGAAAAAAAATTAATTAAGTAATAATTATTATAACAAACACACAGAGATAATCAACAAATGTCAGTTTGAGACACTTAATTGAAAGAAATGCTGCAAACATGTTTTACTTCTGTTATATAAAGCATTTCTGAGTGATTTTTTTAATAAAAACATGTTTGGAACAGTGTTGTTATTGTTAATTAAACTAAAATGCTTAAAAATCATTTTGGCAATGGAAATAAAGCAAAATAATAATAAACTTTAAAAAAAAAATGATAAGAGTTTACAATAAGGTTGCATTTGTTAACATGAACTGGCAATAAAAAACACTTCTAACGCATTTATTAAGCTTTTGATTAATTTGATTACGTTGATGTTAATTTATAATTTTAATAATACATTATTAAAATCAAAAGTTGTATCTGTTGATCTTATTTAATAGACCTGAGCCAACATGAACTAACAATGAACGTTAACAAAAAATTATGCATTAACAATGTTAACTATTGTTTTACTTTAAAATTCGTATATAAAAATAGAAAGGTTATCTTGGCGATGAACCGAAATAAAAGCCCTTTAAGTAAATAAAAGCACTGAAATTATTAAAACTAAACTGAAATAAAAAAGAAATATTTAAATTAATGATAATAAAAATTACAAAATCAAATAAAAAAAAAAACACTGTTTGGAACATTTATTCACTGTTTGGAACATAATTCCTCTTTTTAAGAACATGAATATGGTCCATTTTGATTTCACGTCGACTTAAAAAGCCTTTATGTACCTATAGACTTGAGAGAATAATTGCTGTTCTCATAGGTCTTGGCTGGTGGAGTTGGTGCAGTTCTTTGCAGTCGGGGACTGGCAGGTGGAAGCAGAGGGGAGGAAGGACGTGCCAGAGACTGAGGCAGAATAATGCGAGGACCCCTTTTATCTAAAGGCATTCTGGGAGGAATGGCCGGAGGGGTGTCCTTGCTTACAGTATCCAGCCCCTTTTGAGGTCTGGGTGGAGCGACCACCTCCAGGCTAACATCGTAGATGGACTCCTCCGTCTCCTCCAAAGGCTGGTCTTTGGGGACGTTTAGAGGAGTCTGGGGAAATGAGACAGCAGAGGCGATCAACGTTGGAGTTCCAGGGTCCGATTTCCTCCTGAGCTGCTGCTCTAATAGGTTACAAGTCTCAAGAAACTTGTTTTTTTTTATTTGCGGTTCCTCCTTTTTGTTCTCGTCTTCAACTAATGACACACTCAAAGACTCAGGCTCCTTATTTGACTTGTCTTCGTTCTCTCCCTCTCCTCTTTCATTCTGATCCTCCGTGTCACTGTACTCAGTCTCATCCTCCTCACCCTCGTCATCATCTTGCTCGCTAATTGGCACCCATACGAGCTTCATGCCAGGCCTCTGCAGGTGGCATATACAGCCACAGTTCTTCTCACACCGAGGATCTGGAAGAGGGCTGGAATCCAGCTCTGCTCGCAGTTTGCTGCCTTCTTTTCCATCAGGAGCTAGAAGAGGACATGGATTATGGTCAGGGTTTAAATGAACTTTAAGATGGGTAAATAATGTGATGCTATTTTATTTATTCATTTTCAAAAAATGCAATTCATACAATGACTTGAATATATACGAAAAGCATGTTTTTTTTTGTATGAAAAATCATTCAGAAATATTTTTTTGGGATATAAAGTCATAAATATCAGGATGATATGACTGTCCTGCTATCATAATAAAGAAAAAATATAAATTAATACATTTTTTTTTTTTTAGTTTGGGTTATGAAATGCTATGGAACACTACAGGTCTTGCATTCATTCATAAATGTTAAATAAGAAAAAAACAAAAAGGTCAAGCTTTTTTTCTGTTATGGCTCTTAATCATTGGAACAGCCTTTATGGTAAGACACAATCTGGATAAAAGGCTCAAGTCTTTAGGCAGACACCTACAATTGAATTACTAACAAAATGTAATACATAATATTCCAAGTATCAAGCATTTTTTAGATTTATATTTAATAATGGCTTTTCTTCCAGGCTTTTTATTCATCAGTACTGTTTGTACTGTATTTTTGATCAAATAAGTGCAGTCTCGATGAGCATAAGACCCCAAACTTTTGAATGGTAGTGTAGTTTTAATATAATTAGTTCCAGGAGGGGTTTATTTATCCCCCCACACCCATCTGTCAATGTGTTCAGCAGATGACATATAATCCTACAGACTGACCGACAACTAAATGACCGCCGATGAGTTACGCCTGAATTATAATTCTTTGAATTACAAATAAATAAATATAAACTAAAACATCCAAGTACAAGAAAGTTGTTCGATTTTAATTTAAAAAGGAAAAAAAGGAAACTGATGTGTGTCACACACAAAGTTCACATTCAAAGTTACTTTCGAAATTATATTGTAAAAAAGAAAAAAAACAAACAATTTAACTTCCATCTCTCCAAGATTACTAGCAACACTAACAGAGAGCAGCAGAGTTTACTCTCCCAACACAGATTAAAGCTGATTACAATATGAGTTTAGTAGCAGCGTCCCTTAATTTAATGCTGTAAATGGTACTTGTTCTTTATCTTTATCCTTGTCTTCATTTCTTTCTGTCTATCTATGTTTTACGTGTCAGAGTGCATTACTCAAAGCAATCAAACACACATGACAAACGATCTAAACACTTTTAGGATGCATCTTGGGAGTAAATTTCAGCTGAATTAATTTTTAGGTAAAGTATTCCTTTACAATTTATAGCTATCTAAAATTTGGTAACTGAATATTTTCTATGGTAGATTTTCTATGGTAGTAGATCAAACAAATATACCATACCTGATCTGCTTCCATCAACAGCGCTCAAAGCTCCTTCTTGTCTCTCTTGGCAGTCCACCTCGTCTTTCTGTTCACTGTGATTTTGTCTGGCCTTTGGAGGCAGAGGAGGTGCCTTGCAATTGCTGGTGGGGGAAGAACTTTTCGATTTGCGTCTGGGCTTTACTGCAGGAGGTCTTTGTTGTTTCATTTCTGTGCTGGTGCTCTTTGCTGTATCTCCACTTGGAATCTTAGCCTCTGGCTGGCTGAATTTGTTGACTATCTTTTTGACATTCCCAGAACTCCCATTCCCAGAGGCGGCACCTTCCACAGATGAGGTGTCTGAGGTATTATTGGATGGCTTGATGGGAACCGGGGGACTTTGTTTAACCTCAGGTTTCTGAGGCAGGTTCTGAGACTTTTGAGAAGACATCTCGATCTTGGTTTTGATGTTTTAATCAAAGCAACCTGGCCAATATGAGGCCAGGCAGCAGGGTCACCGAGGGCCTTCACTCTTCAACCTGCAGTAACAAATAGTTATGACATTAAACATGACTGATGCATCTTTACAGACTCTTTCCACCACTTGATCAATCCCAGATCACCTGACATTGCAGTGTATTCATTAGATATATTACAATTCTGGCTGATACAGCTAAATGGGCGATATTAATGTCACAATGAAACAGAATTCCATGTTGTGACGAACATCAGAGTGTATCAAAATTGCAGTTTGGTGACTTAGTTGTTGTATTCATTGTTGATTGATTTTTACATTTTTAGGGATGTTGCACAAAAAAGTGGAGGCACGTGATTGTAAACTAGAAGGGACAGGGTTACAGCAGATTAAATTAGTGGAGAATTCTAGCATTTTGATTAAACATTATGAAAATTGAAAAGATGAAACATGCACAGATGAATAATTCAGATCTAAAATATGCATTTAGAAAATATGCATTTTTATTTATATTATTTTGTACAAATGTATTAAAACACTAAAACCAAAATAAGTCATTTTAAATGCTACAAGTGAATTAATTTAAACATCACAAAAAAGTAATATATTAATTTTTAGATTCATTAAAGTTTACATTTAACAGCGTATTAATTAATCTAAATCACGTGCACTTAAATATCTAATACTGACAGATCCAATAAATAAAAAAGAAAAAAAAGTAAAAACTCCAATATCAGCCAATAACCGATATAGCACCAATACACTGTTCAGCCCTAGTTTCCATTCTTTCAGTTTCGTATCCTACATGAAGAGTACTGTAATTGAAACCTCTTGACTCATCTATAGGAGTCAAAGTCCTCAAAACTATATAAATATTTGTCACGATGATTAGCATCTGGTAACTAAAATAAATAGCAGTGATCTTGGATAGCAGTACTGGAGTTATCTCACACCATACAGGTTTACCTGCACATGACTTTGTCTTACATATAAATTATATATAAAATATGAGCTGAACTTGCAATCAGACTGGTTAGTGCTGGAAACACTATAAAACTTAGCTTGGAATGTGCTTGTATGTCATGTTTATAGTACATGCCAGGTACTTTAACCTTTCAGATTCCAAAAGCCTATGCATGTCTTAGGAATGCATGATGAGATTAAAATAAAATGATTAGTGGTACATATATACCATATATACATATATACCATTTTATTGCTTATTGTTTCTCCTTATTATAGATACCAATGCCTTGAATGGAACTGTTTGGGAATAAACCCATTCTGGAAATATTGGAAGGGAACGGGTGTGTCAACAATTCTATAGTCAGGCTGAACTTTGGCGTCACTGACTTCACTTGCACACCTCAGACAGACTCAGCAGGTCTGTCAAGTTCTCCACTGCTTCTGTGCACTAATCTGATATCCTGAACATACAAAGCCAGAAAGAAATGCTTTCCCATGGGGTGAAACAGGATGGTTGAAAAGGTTATTATTTAAAAGGGCGATAATGTTTCGTAATTTTTACATTGTTCTGATAATAAAGTATAAACATCCCCTCGAGCAACAGGACATCCAAGTATCCGCTGCTGAGCAGTTTTTTCCAGAAATGTGTACAAGACACTTCCCCTCCAACCTATAAACATCTTGGGGTTGGAATCCTCCTTTCCTGATGAGAAGCTTGGCTTTGCTTTCAAATTCCTTAGAACCACTGGAATGTTGTGATGTATATACACAGTATAAATAAATATAAATAAGTAAATAAAACGTATTTTTAATGTAAAAATGCTGAAACTTTTCTGTTAGGGTTAGGTTACAGTATTTATAACTACCTGTATATAAAAACAATATAAGTCTATAGAGTGTCCCCTTTTAGATAGACAAAAGTGTGTCTGTGTTTGGTAGATATTTGAGATATTGTAATCCACTGTGTTACAAATTCCTTTGTATTGTCAGACCTGATGCTTAATTTCTTTCGTAATCATTCGTGATAATGTTTCAGAAACAATGGGCCAATGAAAAATCGACATTAAATCTGAAAGTCAATATTTCTACAATGTTGTTCACATGACCAATAAGGATCTGCTGTGTGAACTGAATGGTGGTAATGCAGCATGATATTCATTTGTATATCTGACAGACATAGTAACAACTAAGTAAGATGCAGTACTATATTCACAGCTGAGGGGCTGCTAGAATTCATATCTGTAATATTACACCAGACTACTTACCAAATGTGTCTCACTCTCCTATATAATCCATAAAGAAAAGCGAATTCCTGAAATGTGTCCAGAGCAAACTTCTTCATAAAAATAAAACAATTAGAGTGGCGTGGTGTAACTCTCTCACGGTGCACATGAACACATCAGTGTACGAGCAGTTACACAGACATCCATGTTCATACATTGCTTTAAAATGACAGCAGCAGATCGTCACATCCCAGCGCGATCTTCATATCCGTACGGATCTGATCAGATGTTACTTTCGTCTTTCCTAGCTTTTTGTCCTCTCCGGTAAACCCACGCGTATCTCTGGCTCTTTGTTTTCCTTCCCGTGAGCGTGTGGGTAAAGAAAAGCCGGGACAGTGTGGTTAGTGCACACCCCTCCTCCCCCATGGCACCCTATCCCATTCTTGCCTGCACACTAGTCCGGTTCGCGAGCGAATCGTTCGATTTAACCGGTTCTTCTTAGTGAACCGGTTGAACCAGTTCACCAAATCGGACTGAATCGTTTGAAACGGTTCGTGTCTCCAGCAAGCACTAATCCACTAATAAATTACTTAAATTAAGTCATTCATGTTTAACGTGGCTGACACTCCCTCTGAGTCGAAATTAACCAGTAACCCGGAGTAATTCATTTACTCAAATAGTACACTGACTGAACTGCTGTGAAGAGAGAACTGAGGATGAGCACGAGCAAAGCAGACGTACACGCCCACTGCTGGAGCGGTTCTCGTTCTCGAGTCAGGAACCGGTTCCATCGGTTTTCGGATCACCGGTACACTCAACCGAGAACCGTTTGATTTGAGAACCGATGAGCTGATGATACTGTGCATGCGTGTAATTTTTCAAGAGGACGAAAAGCATGTTATCCGAGTATTTTGTTAAACATCAGAAAGTGTGATGACATATTATTATTATTTATTTATTTATATTTTTTAAAGATGAATGTATCTAATCTCTGTACTTTGTTCAGTTTAAAATTCTGTTATAGGCCAAATGGGTTTGTCAGGGATGTTGGACCATAATTAAGACTCTATTTTTAATAGTAATAAGGGATGGTTTATGAAATACATGCACTGTATTTATAGTTAAAGATGACACATTCACACACTGAGTTTGTAGTAAATAGAATTGACGAGCAAGAGCAGAGCAGCTGATATACTGAACGTGCAGCGTGCCGTTTAAAGCGGTTCTCGTTCTCGAGTCAAGAACCGGTTGCATCGGTTTTCGGATCAACTGTACACTGAACCGAGAACTGTTTCTTTCACCCCTGTCTTCAAGACTTATGTCCTCGTATGCACGTCACTGCCTGTTACTGTATGTGGGTGCTTGAAAAACTTAATTGTAAACTTTTCAGATAATGATTTATGATGTTTTAACTGACTGAAGTTATGATTACTGACTTTATATAGTTGAATGTGTATTTTCATCAAGGTGTTATGATATTTTCGGTTTCTGAGATTTTCGGTTTCAATGGGCATGACTATGAATATTCATGAGTTTCCCGGATTTGCGCGTGGAACTGAGGATTTTAGTTCACGCTCCTTGTATCTCAGCAGATTTAATGGAATATTTCAAAAGATTCCTGTTCATTTTGTAAATATGCCAAACAGTTCAATCACACCAGGATAGATGAAAAATTATTATTCCACACAGATACAAGTTTATTTCAGTTGGTGGACTTAGATGATAACAACTAATAAGCTTCAGCACAACGAACTGAAATCATAGTTTGCTATGCTTTTATCCCAACATCACACAGAATACCTGCAATCATTCAGTCAGTGATGGCTGCACAAAACCTGCAAATAAAAACATTGTGTTATTAAATTATGAACAAATGTAGTTTAGGCTTAAGTTAGTGTAACGCTGAAAAAATATTTACCTGTTTTGAAGTATTCCGTTAAATCTGCTGAGATACAAGGAGACTAAACTACAATTCTCAGTTCCACGCGCAAGTCCGGGAAACTCGGAATGAATATTCATGTATGCTCCGCCAATTGAAACCGACAGTCTGGGGACCATGGACTTGATATCATAACGTCATCGCGAATGACGTCATTACGTTAGGGCGTAAAAGAACCGATGAGCCGAACTGTCCGAAAGAACCGGTTCGCGGAAAAGAACCGGATTCACATCACTACTGGTGCACACCCTCCTTGGGCTGCCACCCAGCGGAGACTCTCAGTGTGTGTGTGTGTGTGTGTGTGTGGATCAGGTTTATGGGAATCAAGCACAGTAAAACCTGAAATCATCTATTAATTACGAAATGGCTGTTTATTATGAGCAAATTGGTTCAATAAACATACAAAAACAGAGAATGTAGAATATACTAGCTATACCGTGAGGACATAATTGCTGAAAAATATCGTTCATAAAGAGACTATGTCTTTAGTGCATTAAAAAAAATCATAAAACTGTATTTTGTCTTTTTGTTTAGTTTATTGCGTAAGTTTTAACATGATGTTAAATGGGGTGTAGAAGATAATAACGATCTTGAACAACCGACTTTTGACAGTCTTTTATTTTGAAAAGCAGGTGGAGAGTCTCAGAGGAGAACCACTGCAAACCACTGAGTCCCAGCAAATCCGAAATGATTTATGCCCAAAATAATCCACGTTTATATTGTTCTCTTCCACAAGCGAATCACAAATTTTGTTGATTTATTTTTCTGCATTGCAGGAATGAGGGGATTAAAAAATCCGATATTTTACTAACATACAAGATTTACCTTAAGTCTTTCCAAATTATAATTAATATTTTTTTTACTCATTCCACTTGTGATAAACCAAAAATAGCATAGCAAAAGCTAAAAATGCAGTGATGCATACTAAACTGAAATAATATTAGGTGGAATGCACTTTAAAGGTAAAGGAAAGAGACAAATACATCTAAAGTAAATTGTATAATATCCAATAGAATCCAATAGCATATTATTTGTACATCTTCCAGTATTTTACAATTCAATAATAGTTTTTTTAACAAAATAGTTATCTGTTTCCTTGAATTTAACATCGATTACTACATGAAAACATTAACAAATAAATAAACATACGTAAAACATAAAATAATGTGTCTGATTCATGAATACAATTTATGAATCAAAGATTCGATTCAGTTGAGTCGATTCTCAGCAGCAGTGTTTACTGTCAGCAGACCAGCGGCTAGGCTTTTCCGTCTGATAAGGTGATCATTTGCTTTTGTTGTCGTAGACGTGCTACTTATCGCACCGTTTTGTTACTGAATGAACATATCCGCGTTTTCTGCAATCAGATTACAGTATTTAAAGCAGAGATAGACACGAGCTCTATAGCTAACGAGCTGTTACATGTAGCAGATTAGCTGGCCAGCTGAACTCAGATATCCCGAATATTCTGCAGGCTAGAAAATATAATACTAATACTATCACCACGATACAGAATGCATCTGTCCCTCACTTTGATATTCAAGGCTTTCACAGCTGTTTTAACTGGCAGTTGCGCTCTTATATCTCATGCAGTGTTGTTAGCCTGCTTCAGTATTTGTTTACACAGATCTGCTGCTCTACACTGAGCTTGCAAATGATATGGATCTTGATAGTGTAAGATATATTCATTTTATATAGTATGAAAATAGACAGGAGAGCGCGATAATTGCTTGTATTGTTTTGATATTGAACATGTAGGTTATGAAAAAATATATATTTGCAAGTGCTTTGCATAGTTCCCTCAATACCTAAAAGCTGTGTATATAAGGCATTTTTTCCTGCACAAACTTATTATCAACGCAAGAGCAGACAAAAGTACCACTCTGCAATTAGATCCTCATAATATTAGAAAATAATGACAAGCCTATTAGCTGAAATTTGTTATATTACATGTATTATTCTACTAACGTTACATGGGTAATTTACTCTCTCAATGCATGTTAGATGAATATGTGTAAAATGTGTCAATCCCATGTGTACATACAATGTGTGTGTGTGTGTATTTTTGCCATCACTACAGTAAGCACAAACACCCACATGCCAATTAGATACCTAGTCACCTGAGAGTGAAGTGGAGGCTATCCTTAGCACCACATCTAGCTATTGCCTCCCACAGGACAGACCACTGTGACTCTGCCCCCTATCTCGGTCAACCTCAGAGGGCTTTGCCACGAGATGCTGTGTGATGGTGTGTTGGGGTGTTTATTTTCTCTCTTTGTTAACCTCACCCACACAGGGCTGAACAAACAGACTGACACTGAAGAGCTCTCAGTAGCATCCACCTGGACGGACTTTCTGGTTTTCGACCCTTTGCAGGTGGGTGAAAATATGTGGCTTTGGCATGGTTGTGATAGTAAAGCGTATTTGAAAAATGAGTATGTTGCATGCACTTACAGAATTTAATATGACTTGTTTGTAATGCACGTGTGCAGTGTATAACTTCAGTGAAGTCTTCTGAAAACTGTTTAGGGAACTTTCAGTGCAATATACGTATGTATAATTTTCATTGTCACATCTTTCTTCATAACAATTCCACTTGAGCTTTTCCACAAGGCTTTTTCGTCAGATTTCACAGCTGCAGCGTCTTTAATTGGAGAGCTCAGGTGGAGAAAGATGCTGTAGGGCTCAGGGAGGTGCCAGTGTGTGTCGGGCCCCGCTGGGCTGCTGAAAGTAGTCCCTTACTGCTGTGCTCTTTTAGTTAGTTTTATTGATGGCTGTGTGTTTGGATAGATATTCTCTTCTATTATATCGTTGTTGTTTTTTGCTATTTTCTCTCCACATAACGCTCCTCTTCCTCCTGGTCTCTGCAGGATAGCGGATCAGGTCTTGAAACATGAGCTCTGTGGCAGTGTTGACTCAGGAGAGTTTTGCGGAGCACCGCAGTGGCTTGAAGGACGGTGATATCACAGGTATGATGACTGTGGCAGAATTAGGGGTGAAACTATTCTTCTACGTGATTCACACGTTTAGTCATTTTTTTAGTACCAACGTTCATCGCGTGTCAAATGGCAGGAATCAATAACCGTGAATTAAAAGATGCATATGCAAATACATTCGTATATTTCATAAGTAGCGGCAAATATCATGTATACTAATGATTTGTTACAGGAACAGTTTTAAAGCTAGTATTAAGACTATATTAACATCCACACCAGCAGACGATGTTGTCTGTTTATTCTAAGTGAACGCTCGTCTGCCACTTTAAATTCTCAAGCTCATTATAGCAGGATTGATTCTGATTGGGTGTCAATGTTTTTATTGTTCATCAGCTGGAAAAGAAACCTGTGATTCCAAAGATATCGTTTCTCTGTGCCTTTATCATAATAGCTGTGGTAACTAAAAAAAAAGTCAGAATTTTCAATAATTTATCATACTAGTATTATCAAAAGAATGCAAAGAAAAGATGTTGTGTGCATCTTTTACAATTCATTTTTTAATTGTCTGTGATTAGGTAGTGTGCCAGAAGATGAAGCATATATACCCACCTATCTGGAGGCCTTTCCACCTTTACCAGACAAGGGCACTCCAGGTGAGAAGACAGGTGAGCCGGCACGTGCCTGGAGCAAGATCCGACCCATCAAAGCTTCTGTCATCACTCAGGTAACATATGATCATCCACTGAAGTTTATACAGTCTAAGTAAGCTGCACTGTATCTTTTCAGTGTTATTGAGGGCCTGCCACACATTTTCTACTTCTCTTTGCACCTTCAGGTGTTCCATGTTCCTTTGGAGGAGCGCCGGTATAAAGACAACAGTCAGTTTGGGGAGGGGGAGGAGGCGAAAGTGTGCCTGGATATCATGCAGAAGACCGGGGCACATATCGAGCTCTCTCTTGCCAAGGACCAAGGCCTCTCCATCATGGTGACTGGAAAACTTGATTCGGTTATGAAAGCGAGGAAGGAGATTGTGGCCCGACTGCAGACTCAGGTGCATGTTTGAGTCTTGCATTTCTTATTAGATTAATTTTACCGTATGTTAAAAGTTTTATTTTAATGCTGGACTTCTCAGGCGTCAGCGACTGTGCTTATTCCGAAAGAGCATCATCGATTTGTGATCGGAAAGAACGGGGAAAAGTTGCAGGAGCTGGAGCTGAAAACAGCCACCAAGATCGCCATCCCCCGCTCTGACGATCCCAACGCCAACATCCGCATCAGCGGCACCAAGGACGGCATTGAGAAAGCTCGCCATGAAATCCAGCTCATCTCTGCTGAGCAGGTAACCATCGAAGATAGATGAGATGAGGTTTTTGCGTTTCATTTGTAATTCAGTCTTATTATGACCTCACTGTTTGCTTTAGGATAAGCGTGCAGTGGAACGTTTGTCCTTTGAGAAGGCTTTTCATCCATTCATCGCTGGTGCATATAATCGACTCGTTCAAGAGCTTAGTCAAGAGACCGGCGCTCGTATTAGCATCCCGCCACCCAGCATACCCAAAGATGAGATTGTCATTACCGGCGAGAAAGAGGCAGTTGCCATGGCGATTGCCCGTATCCGGGCCATCTATGAAGAGAAGGTGATTCACTATTACACTGTCATTCATCATTTTGTGTCATTGTTTTTTTTTTTTTTTTTTTTTTAAGAAAACAAAACATTTATTCACCAAGGGTGCATTAAATTGATCTGAAGTGACAATAAAAATATTTATAATGTTACAAAAAAATCTGTTTTAAATAAATGCTGCTCTTTTGAGCTGTTTATTATTCAGAAACCTGAGTAAATTATCATGGTGTCTACAAAAATAATAAAGGAGACCTATTATGTCCCTTTTTACAAGATGTAATATAAGTCTCAGGTGTCCCCAGAATGTGTCTGTGAAATTTCTCATCAAAATACCCCACAGATCATTTATTGCATCATTTTGTAAAAGCCTATTTTGAGTACAAGCAGAAACACTCTGTTTTTGTGCATGTCTCTTTAAATGCAAATGAACTTCTTCTCCCCGCCCCTTTTTTCAGATAAGGTCTGTACCTTTACAGCTCATACTTCAGATACTATGAGAATATTTTTGTTTTTGTGCATGTCTCTTTTGTCTATCACGCTGAAGCTCATACTTCAGATACTCTGCTAAAAGCTCATTGGTTTTCTGAACACATACATCAGAAGCATGAGCACAGAAAGGGGCTGTCACACAGCATGTGAGTATTAAACGAAGTTCTCTCTTATTGCGATTAAAGTGTCAAATACACGCAATTTTATTTTAAACACATACATAAGTTACAAAAACACACTCAGTTATGTCTGTGAAGGTAAACGGCTGGGTAAGAAATCGCATGTTTATATTAGAGCTGTGTGGCAGCAGCGTAATATACAGTAAATAAATCAATAAATCCACTGCTCTTTTGTCTCCTCTGAGGCTAGGTCTCTAAATAGTGTTCTGTGCTTGTCTGTGCAACCAAAGACAGAACAGTTAGCATGCTTTGCTTAAAAACTTTTACCATGACATTAGAGCTGGTACATCATTTTCGCTTGCAAAAAACACAATGGCGCCGCCGTAGGTGGAAACTTCCAGATTAAGGAGCGGTAATATTATAATAAGATATATCACAAAATCTGAGCAGCTCATTTTTTCACAAGCTTGCAGAGAAAGGCTTACCAAAAAAAAAATGACTGGCTTGGTAGATGCACTGGGGACCCGATTATAGCACTGAAAAAGTCTGATTTTTATGATATATCACCTTTAAGCAGCACAACTTTTTAACATTTTTAAAAATAAGGAATCTTTTTTGAGTACCAAATCAGAAAATTGAAGAACAATGATTTCTGAAGGATCATTTGGGATTAAAGACTGGTTATGAATGATGGCTGCTGAAAATTCATGGGAATAAATTGCAGTTCAAAATATATGCAAAAAGGAAGCTGTTATTTCAAATTATAATACAGTATTACTGTTTTACTGTATTTTTGATCAAATAAATGCATCCTTAGTGAGCATAAAAACCTTTGTGTACACACACAGAGAAATGTGAAATTTCACATTTAAAGCCTGGTGAAGTTTCCTGACCTACTTCTTAATATTCACAAGCAGAAGTGTAAAACGACCACAATCTCAGTGGAGGTGAAAAAGTCACAACATAAGTACATAGTAGGCCCCAAGGGCAACACCCTGCAGGAGATCCTGGAGAACACGGGGGTGTCTGTGGAGATGCCCCCTCTGGACTCCTCATCCGAGACCATCATCCTCAGAGGAGAACCAGATAAGCTGGGTCCGGCTCTTACGCAGGTGTACGCCAAGGTCAGTTGTTTTGGCATTTTTTGGCCTTGTTTTTAACAGAATGCATGCAAAAGTCAGCTTTTCACACGCCACTTGTGTGTTTTGCAGGCTAAAAGTGTGATAGTGGTGGAGGTGATTGCTCCGGCTTGGCTCCATCGTTTCATCATTGGCAAAAAAGGACAAAACATCAGTCGCATTACTCAGCAGCTGCCTAAGGTATAAAAAATTTAAATGAGAAGTCACCCTCATGTCATTCCAAACTTGTAAGACCTTCGCTCATCTTCGGAACACAAATTAAGATATTTTTATATCTGACCCTCCGTAGACAGCAAGGGTCCTACCACGTTCAAGGCCCAGAAAGGTGACCCATAAAAGAAGAAAAATCGTCAAAAAAATGAATAATATATATATATATATATATATTTTTTTTTTTTGTGCACAAAACATATTCTTGTAGCTTCATAAAATGTCATATGGACTATTTTATCAATGACCCTACTGCCTTTCTTGCCCTTGAATCTGGTAGTTGCATTACAGTCTATGCAGGATCAGAAAGCTCTCGGATTTCATCAAAAATATCTTGTGCTCTGAAGATGAATAATGGTTTTGCAGGTTTGGAACCACATGAGGGTGAATAATTAATGACAGAACTTTCTTTCTTTTTTCATTTTTATTTTCACCATCCCTTTAAAGCCTAAATACAATCACCAGAAGTATAAAGCTAATGTACAGGCTATAAACGACATCACCACCAAGCTTCTGTGAACCCTTTCAAACTTTATTTAAAATCTTCAAGTTTGTCATCATCAGGTGCATATAGAGTTCACTGATGGAGAGGAACGTATCAGTTTGGAGGGACCAACGGAGGAAGTAGAACAAGCTCAGGCTCAGATACAGGAGATCATCAAAGACCTGGTAAGAGAACCCTCAAATCTCTCTTTTTTTTTTTTTTTTGCTGTTGTTGTTAAAAAAGTTTGCTTCATTCTTATAACTGTAAGATTTCAGTTATGGTTTGTTCTTAAGGTTTCTGTTTAGCTATAGTCCAAGTATTTTATTTTCCTCCCTCCAGATGGCAAGAATGGACTATGCAGAGATTAACATTGACCAGCGTTTCCACAGACATCTCATTGGCAAAAACGGAGCCAACAGTAGGTCAACTTTATGGAGTGTTGAACCTGAAACTTTAGTCATGTTTGGGATGCCTGGATAGAAACAGAGCTCATAGCACAGATAGAAAAGTGATGTTTGAATACTCAAATAATTGTGGTTTTACACATTATTTGATAACAAGCAGTGCACAATGACAATATGCAACAGTTGCAAATGTACATCTCCCTTTCTATTTAAAAATGTGCTGTTGCCATTACAACAGAACCTGAGAAAAATGAATAACTGCGATGCACACTGAATCTGATTCAGTGACTCTTTGAGTTATCCATAATATATTTGTTAGAGTAAAGTTGATTTGATCAATGAACAGTGCAGATGGATGAAAGAGCAGATAAATGAATTATTGGTGCTTTTCCCAGTCAATCGGATAAAGGAGCAGTATAAGGTATCAGTGAGGATTCCTCAGGACTCGGAGCGCTGTGGGCTGGTTCGTATTGAGGGCGATCCTCAGGGAGTACAGCTCGCTCGCAAGGAACTAATGGACATGGCCCAGCGCATGGTGAGACGTTCTATACGGAAATCACAAGAGCGCTCTGCATATGAGGCGCATTTGCCTGCATTGTTTCAGATTTGGCCTTTTCTGGCATCTTTAGGAAAATGAACGCACGAAAGACCTGATAATAGAGCAGAAGTTTCACCGCACCATCATTGGGCAGAAAGGAGAGAAGATCAAAGAAGTACGGGACAAGTTCCCTGAGGTGCTCACAGCTTCGTTTTGTAAAATGCAGTACCACATTTTTTTTAGCATTACATGAGAGATGATTTCATACAGATGGTTTCATTTTTGCAGGTCATTATCATCTTTCCAGACCAGCAACAGAAAAGTGACATAGTACAGCTCAGAGGGCCTAAAAACGAAGTGGAGAAATGTGCAAAGTTTCTCCAGAAACTCATCGCTGAGCTGGTACAAGAGTCCTTCCTGCTTTCAAATAACATTTGCTTTGTGACTAATACAAGGTCACAAAGAGCAGCTATTATGTGCTCAGACAGCTATGAAATGAACATACTCAGACAGTTTCTTGCTATGCTATTATAGTTTAAAGTAAAACAGCTGAGAAGTAGTTAACTCTTTGAATGACACTGAGGTTTGGTGTTTTTTGTAGTATGTTATATTTGTAATTATATGTTCATGTTATTAGGTTGAGAGCAGCTTCTCAATTTCTGTACCCATCCACAAGCAGTTCCACAAAAACATCATTGGCAAAGGAGGTGCCAACATCAAAAAGGCGAGGACGCAACGTCTGCCCTTTTATATTTAGATTTGTAAAAATTACTTATTTTTAATACTGCAACAAAAATGTTTGGTTCCCAAAATCAATATAGAATCATTGCTGTGTAAATCTATATAGATACGTGAGGAGACCAACACCAAGATTGATCTCCCAACGGAAAACAGCAACTCTGAGATGATTGTAATAACTGGCAAGAAGAGCAGCTGTGAAGCCGCACGAGATCGGATTCTCACCATTCAGAAAGAGCTGGTGAGAGAAACAGGAAGCTAGAAAATGTATTCTAGGTGTAATTCCCAGTTTTTCTTCTCTCACACACTCTGGCTTGGTCTTTCAATTCTCCCAGGCCAACCTGAAGGAGGCTGAGGTTTCCATCCCAGCCAAACTGCACAACTCTCTGATTGGATCCAAGGGCAGTCTGGTGCGCTCTGTGATGGAAGAGTGTGGCGGTGTTCACATCCACTTCCCTGCGGAGGGCTCAGGGTTGGACAAGGTCACTATCCGTGGTCCTGCAGAGGAGGTGGAGAGAGCCAGGAGACAACTGCTTCAGTTGGCGGAGGAGAAGGTGAGTAATAAGATGAAGATTTAAAGCAAAAAAATAAAAACATGACCAATTTGAAGTTTTGCATCATTTGTTTTTTTCTCCCACCAGCAAGTCAACAACTTCTCAGTGGAGCTTCAAGCCAAGCCAGAGTATCACAAGTTCCTGATAGGCAGAGGAGGAGCTAATATCCGACGGGTACGGGACCGAACCGGAGCGCGGATCATCTTCCCGTCACCAGACGAACCAGAACAGGAGCACATTACCATCATGGGTAAAGAGGAGGCTGTATGGCTTGCCCAGAAAGAGCTGGAGACCCTCATTAAAAACCTGGTATGCCGGAAGAGAAAGTTAAACATTTGAGTTAGTGTTTCTTTGAAAGCACTTCCTGCAGTTCATCTGTCCTTTCTTTTCAGGATGATGTGATAGAGGACAGCATGGTCGTGGACCCCCGTTATCACCGTCACTTCGTCTGTCGGAGAGGGCAGGTGTTGAGAGAGTTGGCGGAGGAATATGGAGGTGTAGCTGTTAGCTTCCCTCGCACGGGCACGCACAATGACAATATCACTCTCAAAGGACCCAGAGAGTGTGTCGACGCTGCTAAGAAACGCATTCAGGAGATCGTTCGAGATCTTGTGAGTTTTATATATTTAATCAATGTGTACATATTGCATATTAATGCAGTGACTTTTTCGACCAAGAACAGTATATACACTGCTGTTCAGCATTTTTTGGAAGAATTGATTGTAAGAATTGATCTTGATTGTATATTGATTGATTGATTGATTGATTGATTGATTGTCATTATCTGCTGATGTGTCATCAGGAGTCACAGGTGAATGTGGAGGTGTTGATTCCTCAGCGGTACCACAGAGCCATCATGGGACCCAAAGGCTGCAGAATACAACAAATTACACGGGAACATGAAGTTCAGATCAAATTTCCAGACAGAGATGAATCTGCAGGTCTCTTCCTTTCACTCTCAAAGACTTTTTTTTTCTTTGTTAAAAGATGACTATGATATTTATGAGCTGTATTATTTCTTGTATTTGTGGCTGGCAGCTCAGGAAGCTGCATCTCAAGAGAACGGGGATACGGACCTCATCCCTCGGAAGTGCGATATCATCACTGTGATGGGTCGAGCTGAAAAGTGCGAGCTGGCTCGTGCAGCTTTACTTGTAAGGAATTCTGGAAAGTCTCTTTTGTCCTGTGGTGGATCATTCTCTTTATCCCATTTTTCCTTCATTTTTGCATTCTAGGCCTTAGTTCCTGTGACGATTGATGTTGAGGTTTCCTTTGACCTTCATCGTTACATCATAGGACAGAAAGGAGCTGGAATAAGGAAAATGATGGAGGAATATGAGGTAGAGACGTATTAAATTGTACTTCGTGCTACCGTTCAAAAGTTACTGTTTTTGAAAGAACTGCTCACCAAGACAAAAATCCAGTAAAGACAGTAATATTATCAAATACTATTACAACTGTTTTCTTTTTTTTTAATAGAAATTCTATTTTACTTCAGTCTTCAGTGTCAAAAGATCCTTCAGAAATCATTCTAATATGCTGATCGGTGCTCAAGAAGCATTTCATATTATTATCAAAGCTGAAAACAGTTGTGCTGCTTAATATTCTTGTGTAAGCCATTATACCATTTTTCAAGATTCTTTGATGAATAGACAGCATTTATTTGAATAGAAATCTTTTTTAATATTATAAATGTCTTTTTGATCAATTGAATGCATCCTTGCTGAATAAAAGTAGTAATTTCTTTAAAAACAAAAAATCTTTCTGACCCCAATGCTTTGAACGTGTGGGCATAAACAATCCATTTTTAATTGAACTGAGCAAAATCCTGTTAATGGGACAGTAAAGCAAAACATGAAAATCCTGTCCTCATTTTATTTTCTTCTGTAGAACACAAAAGAATATGTTTAGAATAATGTCCACGCTTCTGTTTTCCGTACAGCTGACCACAGTCTGATGAGTGGATGTTAATGTGTCTGCTTGTACTGTGCTGTGCAGGTCAATATTTGGGTTCCTCAGCCTGAGCAACAGTCAGATATCATAAAGATCACAGGACAGGTGGCCAGTGTGGAGCGGGCCAAACAGGGTCTGCTGGAGAGAGTCAAGGAGCTGCAGGCGGAACAGGAAGATCGGGTACAACCTCTGCTCAACACTGCTCTGCTGACATCAGAAAACATGCTGTGACAGCAATTTCTTAAAATGCACTGCTTGAAAAAGGATGTATTCTTTTTTTTCTTGTCTGTTTGTAGGCTTTACGGAGCTATAAGGTGACGCTCTCAGTAGACCCCAAATATCACCCCAAAATTATAGGCCGCAAAGGAGCCGTCATCTCTCAAATACGCAAAGACTATGATGTCAACGTGCAGTTCCCTGACAAGGGTGATGAGCAGCAGGTATGAAAGCAGATTGTTTTCGAAAGAGCATTTCCTCATTCTGTAACCCAGACTGGGTTCATACCTTTCATACCTGTCATCCTGTTTCTGTGTGTTTACCCTCTAGGATGTAATCGTGATCTCGGGTTATGAGAGGAGTGCTAACGAGGCCAGGGCGGCTATAGAGCAGCTGGTGGCAGCGCTGCAGGATATGGTGAGTGAGGACATCCGGCTGGACCGGCGGGTCCACGCACGCATCATCGGAGCACGCGGCAAAGCCATTCGGAAACTCATGGAGGAGTTCAAAGTAAGTGATAAAACTATATAACATCTACATTAGTCTTAATATTTAACATAATAACGATGATGATTTATTATTATAATTATTCAGTTTATTATTAGAAACTTTGGAGTACAATATTTAACATAATAATAATCAATAACATCATTATCAGAATTATTATTAATTGTTATTATTATTATTGTTATTATTATTATTATTATTATTATTAAAAATAATCACCATCACCAATATTTAACATCATAATAGTAATTAATGATGATTATGATCAATAACAATCAGTATGATAATTATTATTATCTTCTGTTGTTGTTGTTATTATTAAAAAATAATTAACATCAATATTTAACATCATAAACATAATTATAATAATATTAATAATGGTAATGATGATCAATAACCATTATTATATGTATTAACTATTATTATTATTATTATTATTATTATTATTATTAATATATAATAATTTTTAATATTATAATTATAATTTTTGATTATTAATATTAATAATATTAAAGATGATGATCAGTAACAATCATTGATAATTATTATTAACTATTATATTATTATTATTACAAATAATTACATCACTAATATTTAACATCATAATCATAATATTAATAATGATAATGATGATCAGTAACATAATAATATTTATTATTAACTATTATTGTTGTTAAAAATAATTACCATCACCAATAAAAAATAATATTAACTACTATTGTTATCGACTTTTTAAATGATCATAATTATCAATAATAATAATAATTTGTATTATTACTGTTATACGAAAAACAATTACCATCATCAGTAATAATAATAATAATTAATAATTTAGAAATAAATTATTTAATACAAACTGGTTTATTTGCCAATAGTGCCATGACTATCTAACATCTAAAATTTGTAGTCATAATATTTATAATTATAAGATTAAAAAATATAACAACAACAATGTTTATAATAATAGTAGTAAAATTATTAGTATTATTATTATTATTATTCTAAAAATGAACAATATTAATACTTACGAAAAAAAACATTGTTATTAAAACATTTAGCAATATATGTATTTAATAATAAAAATACATATTAAAAATAAATAATTCAGTTTCAAATAATAGCTTTATCTCATATTTGGTTCATGGGATCCTTAATAATTTTCTTCTTTTTTTAGGTTGACATACGGTTTCCTCAGCCAGGCTCCGAGGACCCGAGCAAGGTTACTGTAACTGGACTGCCGGAGAATGTTGATAACGCCATTGACCATCTACTTAACCTGGAAGAAGAATATGTGAGTCTGGAATCCACTGCAAATGCTTCTGTCTAAACAGATATATTCCACCACTTGTGTTTTCCTTTCTTTTGGATCCTCGCTCACTCATCTTCCCTCTTAGATGTTGAGTGTCACAGAGACAGAGACTATGGCAGCTTATATGAAGCCTCCTTCAAAGACGATGGGGACAGGAGGAAATGACGAGGACAACAAAGCTCTAGCAAAAGGCTTTGTTGTGCGGGACGCCCCTTGGAATGCACAAGGCAACAAGGTTTAAAAGATGATGTTTACCACGGTAAAAGCTTGATTTCCTGCTGTCACTATCATTGTCATATTAATGATTGCCTTTTTCTTCTTTTTGCAACATTCAGGCACCAGACATGAGCAGTGCCGAAGAGTTCCCCACTTTCGGATCTGGAATAGCACCGAAACAGACATCTGCATGGGGACCCAAAAAGTGCTAAACGAAACGGATATGTTCTGCCTCCAGAGGTCACATCCCTGGCACTCGAGAACAAGAACATACCATATTTTTGCTCTTGTCTTTCTCCTGGTGCATTTAGTGCCCTTGGAGGAGTTACTTCTGTCCTCTCCTTCCTTTGCCTGAATAGTTCCTTATCATTGGTGGATAAATGTTCTTCAACACTCCTCAAATGCCCGCAGGTGGTCACATGTCATCCCCTTTTGTGCCAGTCTGAAATCACAGAAACGGAACCTCAAGTAGCAGTTACTGTCATTATCCTGTTGGTTTCTTGAGTTGGGTGACAAATGGCTAGGCATTGAAGAACGAGGCAGATGTTTTTATTTCTTGGACTATTTATTGCAAGAGAACCCTTAGTTCACTGTGTATGAGTTCTTTTTTTAAGTCCTTGACAGTGTTTACTGTTCTTTTTATTGCTCTCTCACTCTCTCTCTCTCTCTCTCTCTCTCTCTCTCTCTCTCTCTCTGTGTGTGTGTGTGTGTGTGTGTGTGTGTGTGTGTGTGTGTGTGTGTGTGTGTGTGTGTGTGTGTGCGCACTCGGTTTGCTGAGTTTTCACTCTATGCTGTAAGGGAGATGAAGGCTGGTCAATACTGAACTTCTTTCAAATATTTTTCTGTATTTATTAGTGTATGTATATATGTCTGTTATTTATTAATTTTCATAAGTGACTGAATATTCAAACTGATAGGTGTGGATGGTTTTAAAGCATAAAAAGCATTAGGTATTATTTTGCAGTATGTTTGGTTTCTTTTGCTTCTGGGTATTATTTTGTGTGTGTGTGTGTCTGTTTGTTTTTGTTTTTTTTTTGTGTGTGTTTTTGTATGGTGTTTTTTTGTTTTTTAGTATTATTTGATTTTCAAAATGTTCAATTTGCTGGTTATATTTGAAGTATTTTTCACTTCACCTTTGTCTATAACTCCTCAAAAGTGCAGGAAATGAAGAGATTTGTGATTTAATTTCATAAGATTTCCATTTTTCAAACAGAGCATACATGACGAACTCAAGATTTCAAATGAAAAGTCTCTGAATAGTTGTTTATTAACAGAAGATTTCCAAGTAAAAGACTATAATTAAAGCAACTGTATGTAGTTGTGTGTATGTTTGAGATTTGGAGCCCCCTACAGTTAAGTAAGTGGAATTCACTGTAAATTACAGTGGATTGCTATGCGATAATACCGTAAAACAGTCCACTCTTTTTTTTAAAAATATCATACTCCTTCACTAAACTTTAAACTTACATCAAGATTGGGGGAAGCGTGAGACAGAAACCGAAGACATTCGCCTAATAAGTCAGTGTAGCGGGAAAAAAACAACAACAATAAACTTACAGTTGCATTAAAATGAATGACAAACTCACGCTCATGCAGATTGCTGGTTCTCAATTTGCATATGTTTACTTAAAGGTGATGGGTGTAATTTTTTAATGTTAAAAGAATTGCTTTATACAGAGAAAGCTGTAAACAGCCATTCATATGTGGTGCTTTCAATACATTTCAAAACATTGCTCTGTTTGTTTGAGCATCACAACCAGCCTGTTACAGTAACATTGACTTAACCAATGACATGAGCTTGTTCAATGCCTAATAATAGATGGGAAGTATTGCATGAAACTTATTATTTTTTGCAATTCCATGTGGCGACGCTAGTGGTGCAGAAACTACACACTTCACCTTTAAATTTTGATATGTTTTGACTGTGAGGGTCATTCCCTGTCCTGTAAGTTGTCTTGTGAGTCACTGTTGTATGTGTTGTGATGGTAAGCTAGTGTACATGGTTGAGTGAAGAACCAACTACAACCAACCGAAGATAGAAACACTATCGGCCTTAAGAAGTTAATGCCATAGGATATTTTTACCGAGATTTGATGACATTGATATGCATCACTGCAATAACATGTCAGTGACAGAACTTTCCTACTCCAAATAAAAAACCCATTCAAATAAAAGATGTATTTTTGCTGTTCATTATTTCTGAAGTTTAACCGAAATGTCAAGATGTACACTTAAAAGAATACTCCACCCTAAAATGAAAATTTTGTCATTAATCACTTACCCCCATGTCGTTCAAAACCCATAAAAGCTCAGTTCATCTTCGGAACACATGCTCTTCTGTATCCTCCGCGCCACAAGGATGCGCTATTTCTACCTGTAATTAGCTTTGATTTGAAAGAAAACAGCGCATCCTTGTGGCACGGATGACACAGAAGAGCATACAGTGATATAGAGAGAGACAGAGGAGACTGTTGACAAAAGGAATTGTTGAATAAAACGGATTATTTTTTGTTTTCTTCGCTTACAAAAAAGTGTTTCCCGTCGCTTCATATAACCCAGATTGCATGTCTGATGGCAGATGGACTATTCTGACGACGACTTTCATACATTTTATGGACCTTGACACTGTTATTTACTTGGCTGTCTATGGGACAGTCACAAGCCTCCCGGTTTTCATCCAAAATATCTTAAATTGTGTCCCAAAGATGAACGAAACTTTTACGCGTTTGGAACGACATGGGGTAAGTGATTAATGACAAAATTTTCATTTTGGGGTGGAGTATCCCTTTAAGGTCAATAATATGGTTATAAATAAAAAAGACACAGTATAGAAACATTAGTTTAAACATACAGAGAGAGCCCATACATTTGCGCAAAATTGACAATAAAGACATTTACAATGTTACAATAGATTCTTAGTTCTTTTGAACGTAATATTAACTGAAGAATCCTGGAAAAAATATGTCATAGTTTCCACAAAAAAATATTAGGAAGCACAACAAGAAGCAGCTGATAATAAGAAATGGTTCTTTGGTCTATCTATCTATCTATCTATCTATCTATCTATCTATCTATGTGTGAGTGAGAGAGAGAGAGAGAGAGAGAGATTTTTAATTGTCATACAATTTAATGAATTAATGGAAGACAGAACACGATTTCCATGTTGTGCATAACTGTCTCTTTTTTGGATTTTTATTTTCTTACAAACCAGGAAGGTAATGTTAGTGTTATGTAACAGGCTGTACAGCACAACGTAAAGAGATAAAAATAACACAAACATAAACAAATAATACAAACAAACTGAAAAGCAGCAATGGGCCGACACAAACCCTGTGTTTTCACATTTTCCGATTTTCATAGCAAGCATTCATTCACACATCACCCTTGGCAATAAAGCGGGGATTGCTAATGCAAAAATGTACACTCAAGTATGTCATATTGGCAACAAAATAATAAAAAAATGGATAGAGATATGCCTTCACAGAGGGTACTGTAAGTCTAGATACAATCAAAAGAGAGCTGACTTTTTTTTTTATGTCATCGTTTTTCCAGCAAGGGCTTACATTTGTGCAATCTTAGTCATAAGAGAATACAAAAAAAGGCTATATACCTAGCATGGAGTAAACAATCTATTAAAAACAAATCACATTCCCAGTGTAAACACAATTCTGGGGTCAGGTATACCAGTAGACGCGACTTTTAATTCCCACAATTCCTCGTGAGGCTAAGCACATCTACCTGATAGCTGAATAAACAGTCCTTCTTGTTGAATAGGATGCTGAACGCAGAACACAAACAGACCTTTCCATTCAGTTTTTGTACCTGCCACCATTCAGAAACACTCACATCCTGGTTCTTACACTAAAGTTTGCGAGTAAACAAATGGGCTCAACAGCACACGTTACATCAGAACAGAAGACAAACTCGAACATAACCTGTGTGTAAACAACATCTAAAGCATTTTAAACATAAGACAAGAACTTCCACAGGTGACTGACCTTAAATAATGGGCAGCGTATGATGCACAGACTACCGAGACGCACATTTGGCCAAAACGGACACAAATACATATATAGCTTCTTAAACTCTCTTCTTCAGATATTTTAGAGTGCTTTGTGGGGGGACAAATTCTGTTTGTATGTATCCATCCAGTTAAACTATGTATGTCTGTCACAATTTGGGTCACATGAAGTAATTTTAGTGGTATGAAGAGATGCGAGTTCCACTCCATAGATGGTTACAGTTATACATGTATTCACAAGAAAAATAAAATAAAATCGATTTTATGCCTTCCTGTTTTTATGTAGCCATTTTATCCACTTTGCCTTTGATTAAACACGGTTTGCTGTAATTTGTGAATAAATACACAGCTATAAGAACCAAATATAGAGCAGAATCTGGAAAGCATGAAATAACGCTTTCTTCCTGATTTTGCTGCATCCTTTATCTTGTTGACATTGTCACTGAAACAGGTCTTGGTTATTTCCAGGTTGATTTGTCCATTGCAAGTCCTAAGAAAAACATGAGTATAAATCCAGGGTTGTGCTATGAACTGGTGGTTCTGTGTTGCTTCAGTCCAGTTTTATTTCTGTGAGAACAACAGGCTCTCAAAGCAAAAACTGACAGGGGGATACATAGCTTTAGATGTACGGAGAGACCGAAAAAATAACAGCCGAGTTAGAAAGACTAAAAATCGCCCACCAGTGTCCGAAACATAAAGTGCAGGCAGTGTCTTTGTCTCTGGGGATTATCATCACCCTCCTTCAAAACAGAACAAACACAAAAGTATGTCTGAAACATGCAGAGATGAATGAGTTTGGGCAGCGAAACAACGCCTGAGGGGGGGCTGCGCTAAAATTTGGTTTATAGCGAGGAAGATGATGCCAGTATCCTCGCTCGAGTCTGTTTTTACTCCACCCGTATGAGCAGGCCGTACAGAAGCGTGCCTCCCTTTTCCTTGGTGATCCATTCGATTTCTGCATTGCTGAATCTAGGATCGAGGGGCTCGCTGATTCCCAGCGAAGTCGGGCCCACTTTGTAGGAGCCTGGCCGCACACACACCTGGAAGCCCACCTGGGCCTGGTGACAGCGGAGGGAACGTGGGTCTCGGAATCTGTGCAGAAAAGCGTAACTGTCATTGTTTTCAAATTCATTTTTTAGGCAATCTTGTTATATTCTCTCTGGTCTTTTTCTCTAGAAGCACTGCTGGTGACTTACTGCACTTTGGGGGCAAAGACCTCCAGGCCAGAGTAGCGCATGGTTGGAGAAAGCTGCACACGAGGAACCTCTCGCTCTGGGGCGCTGTTCTCCTCGGGCTCCCCGTAGCTGCCGTGACCCTCTGTCTTCACCGTGGACAAGGAAAAAATGGAGGACGATTCTGCTCATGAGAAGACAGAGAAGCTCAGGTGTGCAGATCTATTCTAATTCACACATTCATGCATTTTATTATCAGATCATTTGCTGTTTTTTTTTTTTTGGTCAAAAGTAAACAAACAGAAAATTCTAAAATTTTAAATGAAAAAGAACATGGGCTGAAAACCTGAACTACTGTAAACCTGCTGTTTTTGAATAGCAGAGACTAAAGCAAATTATAATATTTAACATACTGATCGGACATAATTATGTATTTTTTCTATACAGTTTTCTCAAGTAATATAACATAATACAAATATATAAATATATTACAATATAAAATAAATAAATCTGTAACATTTTAATATTTAATAAACTATCAAATAAATGTTTTGCTTATAAAAAAAGCATAAAAATTGTAATAGAAAATTATATTATATATATAAAAAAAATATATATATATATATATATATATATTACGTTTTTGAAAGTCTCTTACGCTCACCCAGTCTGCATTTATTTAATCAGAAATACTGTACAAACAGCAATATTGTTGGTTTAAAATAAATAACTGTCTTCTATGTTTAATATATATTTTAAAATGTCATTTATTTCTGTGAAAAATTCTAGCAGTCTTTACTCTAGTTTTCAGTGTCACACGATCCTTCAGAAATCATTCTAATTTACTGATTTGATGCTAAAGAAAAATATTATCACTGAAGAAACGTAATATTTTTGTGGAAACAATGCTAAATAATTTATTTACCATCATGTTCAATTCAGTTTAATTAAACCTTGCTGAATTCATTTACTGAATTAAAAAAACAAACATCTTTGAACAGTAGTGTATTATCACATCATATTTCCAAAGGACTAAATTAAGAATTATTTTAATGATTAAAAAAAAAGATAAAATTCTTAGTGGTTACTAACCTGACAAGAGTTGGTTGTGGTCCAGTATGCGTCTAAGTGAGCCGACACTAGTGCCATGGTACGCAATATGCCACTTCTTGAAGGCATTGGAGACTTCACAGTGGGTCTTGATTCTGTTAGAATACAGACAAGAGCTCTTTTTAAGTAATTAGTACTGCTAATACCAAAAATATTTTTTTTTCAGAGCTTAATTACGGAGTTAAATAAATAATAACTGACTGGAGTGCAAAGCGGCACCAGCCGAAAGGCAGAGCGTAGTCTCTGGGAGGCTCCCCTCGCTTGTAATAGGCCTCATCACCCCTTAGTTTGTGACAGGACTCACAGTAACACAGGTTGTACTTAGCATCCTCATTAAAATAACCATCTGAAAGATGAAGAAAGCAAAATGTTCAGTCACTATACCGCCATAATTAGAAAGTGCTGCAAAAACCGCTACTAAGTTGTCCACATTGAATCTGTGGCCACAAAGGATTATTATTATGGCCGTTCGGTGTAATGCAGTTGTACCAGGCAGTGTGAGCAGTTCTTTGAATCTGGAACATAGCGCCTGGTACTCGCACGTCTTATTGGGGTTGACCTCTGGAGGAGGTGTCCAGCAGACACTCTCCTTTATACCTGTCACAAACAGACAGACAGCACATGTGTTTAAAGCAGAGTCACACTACAGTGTGTAAGACATGGAGTCAAAATCTCACGCACCATCTACCATATCAGCCTTCTCCATGTCCCCTTGACAACGCATGTCTCCTCTCTCCCCACCAACCACAGACACATGATTTGTCACTATAGTGACCTAAAAATACAACACCAACAAGAGACAATCATTTGTTGTGCATCCAAACAAAGGTTTCATATAAAGAAGTTATGAATTTATTTATTTACATTTTCTTATATATTTACTTGTTTAAAAAAGCAATTATTTTCATCAGTATATTAACATAGGGCTTTAAAGATGTTGGTAAAATATTATTATTTATTTATTTATTTATTTATTTTATGGATGGGCAGGGCAAACAACGATACTGAATATTATATAAACAGCAAAATGTTTAATGAAATATTTTATATAAATAATATAAATTAATAACACAAATATTTTGTGACACTGGCAAAAAAAAAAACATTCAAATTACACATTTTTGTGGTAGGGTCTGTAAAAATGTTTGCAGGGCAAGTAAAAATAATTATTTATACATTATTTAATAGTAATAAACAAGTAATTAAAAATATAAATATTTTCTGTCAAGTACAAAAAGATGTTTGTAAAATAAATGCCTCAAATTCCTAATTGGTTTGTAATGGGGCCTGTAAAAATGTTGGCAAGTTAAGTAAAAACATAACATATAATAACACAATATTTATTGAAAATAAATATTTTCTCACATTTTTAGGCCCCGTCCACACGGAGACACGTTTATCTGTATACACATAAATTTTATATCATATAGGCGTTTCGTCCACACGGATCCAGCGTTCTGGGAGAGTGAAACTGATATTTTTTGAAACCGTGTCCCAGAGTGAATAAATCTGAAAACGACGCCCTTGTGTTTTCTTGTGGACAGCGAATCCGTATATTTTCTGAAACAATGACGTCATCAGCCCATGTCTCGCCCCTAGCCAAACACCGCTACATCACGTAACAGCAATCAAAACATGAACAAACACTGAACGATTGTCTTTTTATTAACTAACATAAACACAAATTAATAAACATATTGTTCCATGTTCATTTGTATACCGCGTGCAAGGTTTATGCGCATAGTCCAAGTCTTCTTCTCCGTTTTTAGTGTATCTCTGTGGCAGAATTACAGTGCCACATGCTGGTCTGGCATGTATACTACATCATTTTGTGGTTTCGTGTGGACGCAAATATTTCTTGAGACTAAGAAAAAGAAAAAAGATCGGATAGGGAAAGCTCGGGCTTCATGTGGACGTAGCCTAAAGGCCCGTTCACACCAAGGACGATAACTATAAAGATAACGATAAAGATATAGTTCTAAAAATCATTTTCTGTATAAAGAACAGCAGCATCCACACCACAACTATAACGATAAAGACAAAGAAAAAGATATCGTTGGAATCACTTTCACTTTCACTTTCACTGGATTTTTTTTCCAGCTGATGAACGATAAAAAATTGACAGCCAATAAGAATCCATCATGCTGTAACGAGCTCGAGAATTTAAAGCGCCAGACGAGCGTGCGCTTAGAATAAACAGACGATATCGTTCGCTGGTGTGGACGCTAATATCATTATCTTTATAGTTATCTTTATAGTTATCGTTCTTGGTGTGAACAGGCCTTTACTCTCTTTCTCACGATTCCTCTCGGTCACACTTTATTTTAAGGCCCAATTCTCGCCATTAACATACCATTAACCAAGACTTAAACTCCTAATTTACTACTTATTACTAGTAAATAAGGTGTTTGTTAAGTTTCAGTATTGGGTAGGATTATAGAATATGTGCTTTATAAGTACTAATAAACAGCCAATATGTTAACAATAGGCATGCTAATAAGCAACTAGTTAATAGTGAGAATTGGTCCCTATATGAAAGTGTTACCTTACTTTTTTGTGGTGCATTCTTTGAAAATATTAGAAGAAAAAAAACTTTTGTTGAAGTCTGATTACACAGTCATAAGCACTGACCTGTTCACACTGGCCATAAAGGTCAATAAGGGGGTAACAGGGGCTTGGGATGTCCTGGGCTGCTACGCCCTGATCCATACCGTTAACAAACAGATGGAGGCAACCACTGCTGTCCACCAACAGCCCCAAAATGGTCCCTTCGGGACAGGTGTCCAGGTTTGGACCATAGTTCTCACAAATCTAAGGAAATGAAAGAGAATGAAGTCAGGAACTGATACTAATACTGTAAAAACAAGAAGAACATAGGATTTTATTAATCAGAAAAGATGGAAAGAAAAGTTCAAAACAAATGAAAAACAAACATGAAAGAAACAACACAAGGAAGCGAAGATAAGAGAAAGAAGGATGAAAGAACCAAACAACAGAAGTGACATCACCTTTAACGAGTTGTGAAAAACAGAGTCTCGTTGCAGTAGCCAGACAGAGCGTTTAAGGCAGCAAGCTGTGGAAGGAAAGTTGAGGCGGTCTGGTGAATGACCGATCACACCCAGCGACAGGGAGGACGTCCATGATGGATTCAGACGGTCTATCTGAAACTGAGAAAGAACAGCTATTAGCATCATGCAGACTGTGCCTCTCACTTCCAAAAACACTCACAAACAAACACACACCTGGAATAGCTGCTGGCGCGGCAAAGCTTGAGCTGTGACCAAAAGACCCTGGTTGTAGCTGGACACCCGGGCAGCGGTCAGGTTCTGATTGGACAGCTGGATATTTTTTCCGTGATTCTCCAAAAAAGTCATGACCGTGGGCACCAGGGCAGGCTCATTCTCACACTGAGAGTTGAAAAACAAACAAATACCAATAAAGCTTGACATTAAAATACAGGCAATCAAGCTTCAAAACAGGATCCTCTGAGAGGACACACCTCTCGGACAGGAGTGCTGTCCTCCTCTCCCTCGCTGCAGCTGTCGGGCGAGAGCGAGGGAGCTTTCACACTTTCAGAATCCTCAACTAGCGTGGAGCTGACGATGGACACGGCCGTCACCTTTCCGTACAGGTCCAAAACAGCATACACGTTCTGAAACAAAAGTGGATGAGCAGACTGTACAACTGAAAAATGAAGATGTATTTACAGATACAGCGGCATACTCATACCTTTGCCACTGCAGTGGCTGCTGGTCCCATGTCTTCTCCATCAATGAGGATGTGCATGGTGTCGTCACTGCATCTCTTCACCCCAACGCGATTCCCCACCTATAGTAGAATGGAGGTGTTGAGGCCGTGATATACTCTCTCCTCACTTAGGGGTAATAAGAGCTTTTATATATATATACCACTCTTCAGTGTGCTCATGTTTGTATTGGACTGAATAGAGGAAATGAACTAGAGAAGATTTCCATGTCAATGTCATGTTCCAGTTCAAAACCAGCTGGAGCACACAACAGTTGGTTGTTCGATTTGTAATGAAGTATATTGGGGCCTTAAAGGAATAGTTCACCCAAAAATAAAAAATAAATGTTGTCATCATTTACTCGCCCTCACGTGGTTTCTTACTTTGCCATCACAGGAGTATAATACATTTTAAAATGTTTTAAAATAGAAAGGTTTATTTTAAATTGTAATAATATTTTACAATATTATTGTTTTACTGTATTTTTGAATGCTTAAGCTCGTTAATATCAGGAGGATTCTGATTTATTGTTGATTTGTTGGAAAAACGGCATTCTAGGGTCATCGTTTCTCTGTCATTGTTACAGCTGGGATGTGGACTTCCCTCTTCGTATAGAATTAGAACAAATATTAAAACTTTACTGTTACAGTTCTCGTCATTGGTATGAATGCACCTGTGATCTCTTACCGTGAGCCGATCCAGAGAGCAGCCGTAGTTCTGTCTCTGTAGCACACCGTTCCGCCTGACCTCGGAGCCGGCGAGGACCCAGGTGACCTTTGACCTGAGCTGGGTGAGCGAAGGAGAGAGGCCACTGAGAGGGCAGGATGGTAGGTCAGGGGGCTGCAGGGTGGTCAAACCCACATGAAGGGAACCGGACCATCTGTCATCTACCTTGTTAATTTTCACCTAAAAGGAACAACAGCAGGACCGTATGTGTATAGGACACTGAAATTTCTGGGAACACTTTACAACAAGGTTCCATTTTTTCACTCACCCTTTAATAAGTTCCTTTCCTCTGTTAAACACAATAGAAGATATTTTCCATTGACTTCCATAGTATAAAAAAAGTACAGAAGTCAATGGTTGTTTGGTAACCAACAAACATTCTTCGAAATATCTTCTTTTGTGTTCAACAGAAAACTCATACAGGTTTGAAAAAATTTGAGGGTGAGTAAATGATAACAGAATTTAAATTTTTAGCTGAATCTCAATAGTTAACGTGAACCAACAATAAAAAATGTTAATATTAACAAAATACTGTATCAAACGTATTCCCATTGTTAAGATTTTACTAAACTAATGGGACCTTACTGTAAAGTGCAACCACATTTTTAATTTCTTTTTTTTTTTAAGTTGTAAAATGTAAATTAAAACACGTCCCACATCTCACCTCAAACACCTCATCTGTCTTGAGCTCCTTTGCGCTAAACACAATTCCGTGGGCATATCCATCGACCCTCAGCGCTTGACAACCGTCTCCTAATAACACCACATTCTTACCATGTTTGCTGTGCAGGCGATGGGCAACCCCTGCCACTAGAGAGTGGCAAAGACACAAAAGTTGAACAAAACATATGATCCTGTTGTTGGCACGAATGTTAAAATCATCGATCTTAATAAATGAATACTGCCTCAAATGCAAATAATAATTATAATACCCGGAGATTGTATGGGAAAGCTCTTCTCTGTGATGTTACTGGTACACAGACTGTTATCCAGTGGCCCCGATGAACTTGTAATGGACACTTGCACACACTGACCATAAAGATCGATCACAGCATATACTTCTAAAAAAAGACAGAAGAAAAGAAAGAAAGCAGGAGGACGTTAGACATTACTAAGTTCTGAAATATCAGTGTTGCCTAATGTGAAATAGTTTTTGAAAATGACCTGGTGGCAGTCCGGTACAAGCTACACCCTGGTCAAGGCCGTTGATGAAGTAATGCAGGTCTCCAGTAGCTGTACGCATCATCCCAATCCTGGAGCCTGTGGTCAGAGAGTCCAAGTCACAGCCGTAGTTATTCCTCATGGTATTCCCATCCTGCATGATAGCTGTGCCACTACAGAAGAGAAAGTGCAAAGAGAGATGTAAGGGATCAGGTCTGGCAAAGAAAGCAGTTTTAATGCATTAACTCACAGCTCACCTCAACATCCAAGTGTCATAGTCAATGTCAGTCATTGTATT
This sequence comes from Cyprinus carpio, assembly GCF_018340385.1. Taxonomy (NCBI): domain Eukaryota; kingdom Metazoa; phylum Chordata; class Actinopteri; order Cypriniformes; family Cyprinidae; genus Cyprinus; species Cyprinus carpio. The sequence goes on from NC_056608.1 coordinate 12,866,465, forward strand.
AGGGAACTCCAGTTCTTCTGGTCTGATTGCGGTTACTCCTGTGAAAAATGCAAACCAAAATCTGGTTCTTATTCAGGTTCCATTAAAAAAAAAAAACACAGAACCAAGTGATTATTGGAAATAATAATATTCGGTTCCTTTAATATTTCTGGAGCCAGTATTTTTCTACCATGCTTCCTCCACTACAGCACCGTCCATTTGATTATTGGAAATAATAATATTCGGTTCCTTTAATATTTCTGGAGCCAGTTTCTTTAGAGCACCAGTGTTATTTCTCTGGTCACTCACTGGCATTTCTTTAGTAAATCAGTGCCATTTTTTTTAACAAACATTGTTATTTAGTTAATAAGTGCCATTTCGTTTGTAAGTATGAGGTGTGTATTTCTTCAGTGATGAGGTATTTAATAAATTAGAGGTATTTCTTTACTGAATCAGTGTTTTAAATAAGCTGACCTGCTTCAATTGAGCCTGACCAGCGATCCACCATTTTCTGAATTACAATTTCAAAGAGCTCTCCATCCCGAAGGCACCTGTTCAGTGGGACATGCAAGCATAAAATATTCATTTAATCGATGACTGATCCATCAAGATCAACCAGCATGACCTAAGCACTTAAGAGTTCATGTCAAAACAAAAGTAACCTGTTTGAAATAACAATGGCATCGTTAAACTCGCTGCGGCAGTTCTGCCTGAGCGCTGTTCGGCCACCGTTGGTGATGACTGCATTTGTGCCGTGCAGCTGATGAAAGCGCAAGTCATTGGCAGCTGTAGCTCCTGAAACTGAACATGGGCTTCCAGGAGACATGGCAGTAGGGCCCTCCGAGCTGTCATCAGGCAAGGGAGGGAGGTCAGCTATAACAGAGAGAAAGAGATTTTTAAAAGTCTCCTGGGTACTTCAGGGTGTGTACCATCTATCCATTCATTTCTACTCTCTTCTTATTCTTCTCACCCATATCATCCATGATGGTGGCCTGGGCAGCCTGTCCATACAGGTCCACCACTGCATACACACTGGGAGGAACATTCCAGGCCGCAGGGCCCTGAGGCACTCCGTTCACAAAGAAATGCAAACTTCCATCCTCCTTTCGGACAACTCCCACTGTATCTCCAGCCTGTAAACATTCACATGAGGCACATGAACATTAAACCAGGATAAGTTTCTAAAAATCAAGTCTCAATTCACCCTGGTGACAGTTCTGTCAAGTCTCAAAAAGATCTTTAAAAGAATCACTCAGAAGAGCTTGAAATTTAAAGGGTTAGTTCTCCCAAAAATTTAAATTCTGTCATTAATTACTCACCCTCATGTCTTTCCAAACCCGTAAGACATCCGTTAATCTTCAAAACACAAATTAAGATTTTTGATGAAATCCGAGAGATTTCTGACCCTGCATAGACAGCAACACAACTGACACCTTCAAGGCCCAGAAAGGAAGTAAGGATATCGTTAAAATATTCCATGTGACATCAGTGGTTCAAGTGTAATTTTATGAAGCTACGAGAATACTCTTTGTGCGAAAAGGAAACAAAAATAAAGACTTTATTCAACAATTTTTCTCTTCCGTGTCAGTCTTTGAGGAGTGTTCACGAGAGTACCACAACCCACTATGTTCTGACATAGAACACACATGCACTGTTTACAAGCAAAATGTATACGCATGCTTCGTGGTACCGACTTGAACACACATCAAATCTGACACGGAAAATATGTAACTGTTGAATAAAAGTAATTTGTTTTTTTTTTTATTTGTGCACAAAAAGTATTCTCGTTGCTTCATAAAATTAAGGTTGAACCACTGATGTCATATGGACTATTTTGAGGTCCCTTACGATGTCTTTGATACCTTTCTGGGCACTGAATGTGGTAATTGCGTTGCTGTCTATGGAGGATCAGAAAGCTCTTGGATTTCATGAAAAATATCTTAATTTGTGTTCTAAAGATGAGCGAAGGTCTTATGGGTTTGGAACAATGTGACAGAATTTTTTATTTTTTTTTGTGTACTATCCCTTTAAGATTGTGTGTGTGTGTGTGGGGGGGGGGGGGGGGGGGGGGGGGGGGGGATCATAAGTGAATTTTTTTTATTGAAACACCAAAACTGAATTTGGTATGCCATGTAGGGTGTTGAGATATTTTAGCTGTACAAATGAGAAATTTTGCTCATCTATGATTCATTTTTGATTACGGTGCATTCACACTGCTGGCATGTTTACTGGCTGTTGCTTATCCATGTTGTATATCTAAAATACACTTTGACTAAGACACAACTGCTTCGGTCAATGATTTTACTGCTTTAAAACTATTTGGGCCAAAGACAAAAATGTAACTTTCTTCTGTTTCGGCCAAATGCCTTCAGTTGCCAAACTTTCAGTGCATCACTAGTAGTCACTATGAATATGTTGGATAAAAGCTGTGTGTAGGTTTTTCCAAAATTATCCTTTTCTGTTTACAATACAGATTTGGAAAGACACTTGAAAATTTACTAAATGTTTAAGCCAGTCTGCAAAACTCACTTTTAGACGGTCCAAGTTGTGCCCATATTCATCAAGAATTGTAGTTCCGTTGTGCATGACACCATTTCCTGTCATCATCCAGGTTCCTGTGAAGATATCGATGCATTAGATTAGCTATCTACCAACAATCATGCATTTTACATTTGATTCTACAGGTAACATGGCCTTGACTCATGGACACTTTAATCAGTCAGCTAAGCTTTCAGTTGTGACCTGTGGCTGTAACTGTGTGGCAGCATTTCACCTGAGCGCAGGTTGGTCATGGTTGACGGTAGCTGAAGATAGGCGGGGTTATGAGTCGTCACGCCAATCTCTATAGAGCCCGCCCATTTGTCCACCATTTTGTCGATGCGCACCTGGAAAACCTCATTGGAGTGCAGCGGACGATTGCTAAGCACAACACCATGGTTGAAGTCATCTGTCGCACTGTGCCAGAGAATAAGATTTCATTGAACTGCCCCATAATGCAGTATATTATATTAGTGCAGTAAGTAGATTTTTAGATTAAAGAACTCACTGAGGCCGTAAAGCAGTGCGGCCATCGCTGCTGATTGCAGCCTTCTGCCCACAGTTTAGATGGAATAGCAAGCGGTCTGGGACATCGGGCTCAGGGGTCAATGAGAGAGCAGGCCGAGGCCGGCCCACGTCAGGTGACAGTGCCCTCATGATTGCATTGTTGCGGCGTAAACGGTCACTGTGGTTATGGTTGTGGACGATGGTGACCTTCACTGCCATGCCATAGAGATCCACCACTCCGTACACTACACCAGGGGTCTGATTGGCTGCAACCCCTATGACATCATTTCCGAAAAGTATTTTAGAACAATCTGAACTGTGTGTGAATTTTTCTTATCACTGAGATCTGAAATTACTCTCACCCTGGTCGATGCCATTAATGTAGAAGTGCAGAGCTCCACTGGCTTTCCTCATCAGCCCTATGTGATCTCCTTCCTATAAATAACAAAAGCATAAAAAAAAGTTTTATGGGCATGTTGTGTATAAATAAACAAAGGGAATTACCTTGAGTATTAGACTACATGAGATAATCATAAGACTCACAGATGCTGCCAACTTACCTGGAGTTCATCCAGGCTGAATTCACAGTATTCCCGACGAGTCCCCTTCCCATTGGTTAAAATCCCACAGCCACTCATCATGATTGTGCCTAAAAACAAGAAGAATGTAATGAACATTATGATTTAGATACACATGTGCTCGCTATGTATATTGTAATGATTCTGTGAGACATGAGGATCTATTTGATTATATGACAGAATACTAAAGAAGCTACCTGAACGTAAATTGGTCATTGTTGCAGGGTAGTCAAGATTATTTGGGTTGTGGGTTGTCACTCCAATCTCAATAGAACCAGACCATTTATCCACGAGTTTGTCAATGCGAATCTGAAACAGACAAGTGCAGCAATGTAAACAAAAATTGTACTTTTACTATATTTGTTTTGTATAAATGTAATAAATGTAATAAAATAAAAAGCATCATAATATTATTAATTAGTTTGTACTTTAAATAAATAATTAAAAAAAATACTCCTTAACGCCAAAAAAATTATTTGGCAGAAAACTGGAATTAAAAGAATAATTATATGAATAAAATTCTGCTCAATGTTATTTTAATTAGTAAATCTCTTCAGGCAATTTAAAAGGGAAAAATATATATATTTAAATAATTATCACTAATATTTAAACTAATATTTAACACTAACTATTTAATAATTAAATTAAGAATGTCAAGATTATTTTGTTTTTGAAAGAAGTCTCTTATGCTCACCATGGTTGCATTTATTTGAATAAATATGCAATTTAGTGAAATATTATTACAACTTTAAAAAAGCATTTTTCTATTAATATATTAACACAAATAAAAATTTAATTTATTCAGGTAAAAACAAATGTAATATTTTTCTAATATGCTGATTTGGCACTTAAGAAACATTTATTACTACATACATTTAGTACATACATATATACACACACACACATATACACACACACCCATATGTATATATATATATATATATATATATATATATATATAACACACACACCCATATGAGCCTCAACTTAGGAATAACCAATAGATCCTGCTTGGAAGACCGAAGGGATTTAATGGGTTGATAACCAGTCAGTAACTCACTGTTTTCAGTTGTTTCTGTGATGTACTGAAATATAATTACAAGCACTTCCTATGTTTCAAAGGCTTTTATCGACAATTACATGACATTTATGCAAAGAGTCAGTATTTGCAGTGTTGGCCCGTTCTTTTTCAGGACCTCTGCAATTCGACTGGGCATGCTCTCAATCAACTCTTCTGGGCCAAATCCTGACTGATAGCAAACCATTCTTTCATAATAACTTCTTGGAGTTTTGTCAGAATTAGTGGGTTTTTTTGTTTGTCCACCCGCCTCTTGAGGATTGACCACAAGTTCTCAAATGGGACTTAAGATCTGGGGAGAGTTTCCAGGCCATGGGACCCACTAAATTTTCAACATTCTGGTTCCCGACCAGAGCCACTTAGTTATCACTTTTGCCTTATGGCACGGTGCTCCCATCATGCTGGAAAATGCATTGTTCTTCACCAAACTGGTTGTTGGGTTGGTTTGGAAAGAAGTTGCTGTTGGAGGGTGTTTTGGTACCATTCTTTATTCATAGGCTGTGTTTTTTTGGGCAGAATTGTGAGTGAGCCCACTCCCATTGGATGAGAAGCAAACCCCACACATGAATGGTGTCAGGATGCTTTACTGTTGGCATGACACAGGACTGATGGTTAGCGCTCACCTTTTTCTTCTCCGGACAAGCCTTTTTCCAGATGCCCCAAACCAATCGGAAAGGGGCTTCATCGGAGAATATGACTTTGCCCCAGTCCTCAGCAGTCCATTCACTATACTTTCTGCAGAAGATCAATCGTCCCTGATGTTTTTTTTTGAAGAGAAGTGGATTCTTTGCTGCCCTTCTTGACACCAGGCCATCTTTCCAAAAGTCTTGGCCTCACTGTGCGTGCAGATTGCGCCACACCTGCCTGCTGCCATTCCTGAGCAAGCTCTGCACTGGTGGCACTCCGATCCCGCAGCTGAATCCTCTTTAGGAGACGATCCTGGCGCTTGCTGGACTTTCTTGGACGCCTGAAGCCTTCTTTACAAGAATTGAACCTCTTTTTCCTTGAAGTTCTTGATGAACCTATAAATTGTTGATTTAGGTGCAATCTCAGTAGCCACAATATCCTTGCCTGTTGAAGCCATTTTTTTTATCCAATGCAATGATGGCTGCACGCGTTTTCTTTGCAGGTCACCCATGGTTTTAACAATGGAAGAACAATGATTTCAAGCATCAACCTCCTTTTAACATGTCAAGTAGTCTGCCATTTCTAAACCCAATCAGCCTGACATAATGATCTCCAGCCTTGTGCTCGTACAACATTCTCACCTGAGTTAACAAGATGATTACTGAAATGATCTCAGCAGGTCCTTTAATGACAGAATGAAATGCAGTGGAACAGTTTTTTTTTTTTTTTGGGATTAAGTTAATTTTCATGGCAAAGAAGGACTATGCAATTCATCTGATCACTCTTCATAACATTCTGGAGTATATGCAAATTGCTATTATAAAAACTTAAGCAGCAACTGTTTCCAATTTCCAATATTTATGTAATTCTCAAAACTTTTGGGCCACGACTGTATATATATATATATATATATATATATATATATATATATATATATATATATATACACATACATATGTTGTTTTTATTGTGATAGGACAGTATTTAGACAGGAATTGAAGTGGGAGAGAGAGGGGGATGGGATCTATATGTTGACTCGCTGCCCACAAGGCTATTGGCACTGACATGTATCATATTTTTTTCAGGATTCTTTGATGAATATAAAGTTACAAAGAAAATAATTTATTTCAATCAGAAATATTTTGTGAGATTATAAATGTCTTTATTTTCATCAATGGATCCCAGCTAAATAAGAATACAAAAAAAAACTCTTATATACCTCAAACATTTCGTTGTTTCTGAGTGGTCGATTGGTCATGACGACTCCGTTATTGAACTCATCCAGCGGTCTCCTCCTTTCTGCTGTCTTATTGTTGTTGCTTAGTTTGATCAGCGTGCCACACTTCTCGTGGAACAACAGCGCGTCATTGGTTGTCATGCCGCCAGCGGCCACCCCCAGTCCCGCCACCCCACCAGAGTTCCCCGCTGGGCTGCTGTTGCTGCTACTGCCTCCACCTGTCCCTCCGCCACCAATGCCACTGTCACTTCCTGTTCCTCGGCCTCCACCACTACTTCCTGTGCCGCCCCTCGAGGAGTCAGAGCCTCCCCCTCCCACCCCCAAGTCCTCTCCACCCTCATCCTCTGAACGATACAGAGAGACAATGGCATTGTTGAACACATCAAATAACTGATGCTCAGTCAAAACTGTGAGGGAGAAAAAAAGGAGGAAAAAGAGCAAAAGATAAAGAAAACAACAATGACATTCCAGATTTAAAATGATAAATAACCAAGGCTGGTTTTAAAAGTGACGTACCACTATCAGGCTCAAAGTTGTTTGGGAATTTGTCGGGCCGACTGTGCGCCCTTGACACTTCAGGCACTGATGAGAAAACAAAACAGTAAACATTAGTTCATTACTATTGGGCCAAAGATATATTAAGAGTGTCCATGATAAAGCAAAGAAAAAATCTTTAAAAAAAAAACTAGTTAAAAAGTAAACCCAACAAAATCCTTAGAAATGTACTGTTTGTTTTCATGGTTTTCTAAGCATTTTTAAGAATTTTTCAATGGAATGAATGATAAAAATATCATGTGGTATAGGCATCAAGTAAACTGTAATAACATATTCCATACACCTTGAATACATGCAAATGTTCACTTAAGATAGAAAGATAATTTCCATATAATGTTTTTAAATTTTCCATATAATTTGTTTTTATATATTTTAAATATATTTTTTTTTTTAGATTTAGTTTATGTTTTTTTTATTGTGAGGTTTGAATTATTAATTGTGACCCTGGACCACAAAACCAGTCATAAGTAGCACAGGTATATTTGTAGAAATAGTTAACAATACACTGTATGTAAAATTATAAATTTTTCTTTTATGCTAAAAATCATTAGGATATTAAGTAAAGATCATGTTCAATGAAGATATTTTGTAAATTTCCTACCATAAATATATCAAAACTTAATTTTTGATTTGTAATATGCATTGCTAAAAATTTCATTTGTACAACTTTAAAGGAAATTTTCGCATTATTTGAAATTTGTTTTTTTGCTCCATCAGATTCCAGATTTTCAAATAGTTGTATCTCAGCCAAATATTGTCCTATCCTAAACAAACCATACATTAACTGAAATGTATTTAGCTTTCAGATGATGTATAAATATTAGTTTAAAAAAATTGCCCCTTATGACTAGTTTTGTGGTCCAAGGCCACAATTAATAAATATTACTAATCTGTTCAGGAATCCGAATGCATATTTCGGCTTGTTTCAAAGCACCACATGACTTAAATTTTTGCGGACAAAGCAGTTTATTAATATAAGAAATAATAAAGGACAAATATACCAAACTACTTAAGGTCTTCTTTTCAAGTTTTTATTAAAATGAATAATAGATACGAGCATCATGTTATTGACCCAACTACTTGAAATCCTTTCCATCTCTCTACACTATGTGGTCTCGTTTTACCTTCCTCTGCTGATCCATTCATCATGGTCTCTGTAGCACCAGCTGCAGACAGCTGGATAGCTCCAGCCCGATCATCGTGGCTAAGGCAAGCATCTGCCATTATGGAGGCCGCTTGCGTCGACACAATCTCATCCTCCACCTCTTCATCCTCCTCACCATCCATTTCAGGTGGGGGTTCACAGCTTACCACAGTCACTTGGGTACACTTCCCATAGAGGTCCACCACGGCCCATAAACGGGAAGGAAGTCCACTTGCCGCCGTGCCACAGTCCTGCCCGTTCACCCACAGATGCAGCTCTCCTTTCCCATTCCGCTGGATCCCCACATGGTCCCCTTCCCCTAGCTGGTCCAAGTCGTGACCGTACTCCTCCAGGACTGAGCGGCCGTCCTTTAGCACAGAGCAGCCGGACACGATCCACGAGCCCCCCTTCAGGCCTGTGGCACTGCTGGGAAATTCCAGACCGGCTGGGTCCAGCGCAGTCACTCCGATCTCTATAGAACCGCTCCACGAGTTCACCTGGGAATAGAAATGTTAGTCAGTTAGTCAATCCCTTTATGACTCTTTATAAATAATCTCAGAAGTCTCAGGTGCTAAAATGAGTGCCACAAGTTCAAGCCAGGCCTGCAACATATTATGGTCTTTCTCAATAACGTTCTGTGTCTAATAAAAAGAATTTTCAAGATAGCTTTAAGTATTAGGCTTATTACCTTTAATGTATAATATATAATATACTCAATGTTTGGGTTTAGTACTTTTTTTTGTTTGTTAATGTTTACTTATATTTAGCAAGGATACATTAAATACATGTATGATATTACAAAAGATTATTAGAATGATTTCTGAATGATTATGTGACACTGAAGACTGGAGAAATGGCTGCATAAAATTCAGCTTTGCCATCACTGGAATAAATTGCACTTGAGAACATAATGCCTTTTTACTGTAATATAATTTTACAGTATTACTGTTTTTACTCTATTTTCAATCAAATAAATGCAGCCTTGGTGAGCATTTAAAGATATCTCTTTCAAATATTTTTGAATAGTAATGTGTGTATATATATATATATATATCTATATCCATCCATCCATATATATTATATATATATATATATATATATATATATATATATATATATATATATATATTATATATATATATATATATATATATATATTATATATTATATATATATATATATATATATATATAAAAAAATAACAGTTTTCCAGGTTCAATGACTATTGCCAAAGAGAAAAATATGGGGGGGGGACAGCCACAATTGAAATCTACAGAGAACACATTTAAACCAAAGACATGAAAATGATAAATTAATAATAATTACAATAATATCAATTATATATTAATCATATTAATCATCTCCAAAATTGTATTATAGGAGATATAAAAGCTGTCTAAGTCATCCTTTTAGCTGTGGGACTGTCCTAGTTGGACAAACTTTGTTATCCATCCACCAATGAACTTCCTGCATGTGGATTAGCTCCAATGTGAACGGTCATTTGTAGATGGGTATACTTCCCTTTCTGGTATACTCTCTACATATATGAGCATTTCAGAGTCTACACAGGAAAGTCTTTTAGCTACTTGCTATACATTCAAAACAATATTTTAATGTTTACTCAAGGACACAGCTTTGTCTGACAGACTTCCGTTTCAAGTGCAAGCCATTCATATGACCATTCCTTGAAGACTAACATCTAACTAACATCATGCTGTCTCTAGCTTTTTTCATAATCACTGCATTTCTCAAAAGTCTTTATGTGGATGGTATGTAGGCTGTCAGTGCAGCCGGACCGTGTGTAACTGGGTTAAGGCAGGCTGAGGAGAGGGACAGGCGGTTACATACATTCTCTAATCTGGTTACATAAGTGACCAGTAATCTGTCCATTGTCTTTTTCCCCTCTGTCCAGAAGTGAGGAAACAGTAAGACTGAAACAATACAGGAAACTAGAATAATATCAGGAAACAATAAGAATAATATTGTTTTGCTCTGCGCCTCCTTTCTCAAGCTTCAAAAACTGAAAGTCATTTCTTTTAAACATTAGGCGCAGACTATCATAAAATAGTTTAGGCTGCATTTTATTTGACCAAATCTGACTAAAACATATTCTCTCCTGAAAACATTTTGTGTAGGAGCTGACTGGATGCAAGATGATGTCAGAAACATAGCAAAAATATACAGAATCAAATTATAAATGATGTACTATGGCAGTCTCATGATTTGAATAAACATTTGATTATTGGGTCACACAATTACTAGTAAGTGCATGGATTATTTCATATCTGTATGCACGCGTCTCACTAAAAATTACAACACTTAACTCACAACATGTGCATAAGCACAAGAATTTGTTTTTAACCTTGTTTTAATTTTAATAAATTTGGAGTATTCTGCATAAGTGATGATGTTCCCTTTATTTACTCTCAGCAAACATATGACACTCTCTAAAACCGCTCTTGCCTGACAGCATGCACAGCAAGATCCTCAAGCAATGCCAAGTGTGTGCCATCCTCAAGAGCAGTTCAAACATTTAACACAGACCCAGATTACAGACCTCTAATCTTCACAGCTCAAACGATAATGCAAGCTTTCCTTAACTTTTTCACTGTATAAAATTTCATCCTAACATGATAATAAACCCCCCCGAATATGGCTGAATCCAAAATTGCATACTTCCGGACAATATAGCAGGTGAAAAACAGTATGTGAAAAAGAGCAGTATGTCCAAATTTACAGTTTTCATAAAGCAGTAGACGAAAAGTTCCCAGATGACCTACTAGTTTGGGTGAGATTCTGAAGTGTGTATTCCATGGACACTTTACTTTCCCATGAAGCCACTGTCACATGACAATGACAACATCCATATTAAATTCATAATACGCACATTTTTTCAGACACTTAGTGAATGAGACCCATTGTGTTGCTTTGTTTATTAGTATTAACTAGAACTTCTTTTACTAGAAATCTTTCTGAAATGCACTCTTGTCTGTTCACAGTAACATAATAAATTTAATTACCACACACTGACCCACTTTAAAACAGGGTTTTAATCTATAACAACATTATCCTGCTTTGGTGGTCAAAACCATTCTCAGTGGTTCATCTTACCTCAGATGAAGTGATAATTGGTTGCCTTCTTATGCCCTTGAATAATCATTAAATCACTCATGGCATTATTATATTCACTATTAAAATCACAGTTTAAACACTGCAAAAAGCAAATAGAAGTGGCAGCGGCAGTGTGAGAGATGCCCTGCTGTAAAGCCATATGGTACGTGAGCAGACAGCAAGGTCACTCTTAATTAAAAATCCATAGACAACAGTACAGGCTACTGATATGAACTAAATGCTGCTCAGCTATCTACTGAAATGCATTAACAGAGATAAAAGTAGAATTTCGTAGGTAAGAAAGGTCAAGCATGTTTACATGAATCAGCTGACTGTCTATCAGCCTTTAAATGTGTGAAAAGAAACTGACTGACTAGAATCTGAGAGCCGAGAATGTCAAAGAATAAACTTTATATCATTATGTGTGACTTGTAAGATATTAGAGTTTGATTTAAACTCTTTAACGGCTTCAGGGTTGATGTGAGGCTAACAAGCAGTATGTTGTGACAATGAGCATCTGTATACAGGCAGAAATGTTACACCTCTTAACATATCGTGATGCCTTGTCCAGCCGGAGCGATGAGACATAAATATAAAACCCATTATAAACGTGATATAAACATGATTTCTAGTCGGGTATTCTTTTGGAAGGCAAAAACAAAGTAGTTTCGTTTTCTCAACGAAACAGCGTCACACACCGCAGCCTTGAGTGAGCAGAGGCTGGAGGCCTAGAGAGAGCCGCGGGTGGCTTGAGTGAGCAGAGGAGGGCGGCTTGAGGAGGATTCTATGAAGGAGCGTACCTTGTGCGTGCGGCAACCACATGTGACGACCCCGGGCTGGACTCTGCTTTCGTCCACGGTGAAAGCTCATTCTGCAATCCACAGTGCACAGTTGATGTATTTCCTCAGCGACCAGCACGGATCAGCTCCAGACATGACGGAGCGGATATCGTCCTCTTTTGGAAGGCCAAACAAAGTAGTTTCACTTTCACAGTGAAACACACAGCATCTATACGACACGGCGGCGGCGGCAACAACAATAATACAACGAGAATAAAAGGTGCGCCTTCTTTCTTTGCGTGAACATCTGGGCGGCGTTATGCAAATCTTCCCACATACTGACGTAGATATGTGGGGACGTGTTAGAACGAGTCGTTTCAGGGGGGTGTGGACGAGTCTCAACTTTTATAAAGAATGTCTCTTTGGATTTGAGACTTTAATCTTTGCAACTTTACAGATCTTCTTTATGCACCAAGAGCTTGTCACACTACAAAGAGAAAGGAAAATGTGAAATCACATCATATGACCCCTTTAACATTACTATAATTTGTAGGGGAGATGTGTTTGATGCTTAGCAATCCTTCTATTCATAGATTTGCAAACATGATCATTTCAGGCCCGCTACTACAATTCATGAAGCCCAAGACAAAATTTTTGTGTGGTCCCTTCTCCCACAGTCCCAAATGAGCAGGCCTCCCTCTGGCCACAGGAAACAACCGTCCCAGTTATTCTCTCGGACCATGCTATGCCTGCTTTGGTCATCTTGTTTTTGAACGAATCACCTGACTGCATGATTTCATGACTCACTACACTCGTAAAAGACAGTCACTTGATATAACCTGCAGAAAGGGTCACTGAACTAATCAGTGAATTCAAAAGAATCGATTCACTGGAATGAATCAAAACCAGCAGCTAAGGACACAACACACGGTGTATATAAACGTTTACATGGGATTCCAATTTAACACATATAGTAGTATTAAACAAAAAACAGATTCAGTGTATATGCAGGCTGTTGTGATCAGATTAGATTAATCTGATAGTGATGGAATCGCATGGAATGACAGTCCAAGCAGACCAGCATCCAAACATCAACAGCACTGACAAACCGTGACAGATGACTACAAAAGACATCCACACACCAAAACACCACGCATGACCTATGAATAAGCGCTGACAGTGAACCACTGCAGACAATCTGACACACTCCCACCCTTTTCTCGATTTCTCTCTCTCTCTCTCTCTCTCTCTCTCTCTCTCTCTGGTGGGACATGCTTGTTTACCTTCTTGTCGATGCAGACAGTGAAGACATCGCGGTCCCGCAGCGGCTCCCGACTCAGGACCAGGCCGTGGTTGAATTCCTGTACCGGCTGATTCCGTTGAGCAGTTCGGTTGGAGTTCGACAAACCGATCAGTTTTCCGCTGCGCGGATGCAGCTCAGCCGCCATCTTCGCACGGGCGGCGCGGTGCACGACACCGAGCGTCGTTTTGCGACAGTGTAGAGTGGCTTGTGGGCAACTCGCCATTGGATCTGGGTATATTTGTCGGCATAAATCAATATCAGTGCATTGATTCTTGAGTGTGTAAATAGAAACCAGCAAACTCGCACGAGCCGATAAAACTGGATCAATGTGTTGGAGGTAGGTAATATGTGAGTATACAGACAAATGAATACTCAAACGCCACAGTTCACAACATCACAAATGAAGTTAGTGATGAATTAAACAACCCTCTCACGACAAGAACTCAATTATATAATGACTTTAACAACTCTATCAAGCCATGTACTTGGGGATTGCTTTAAACCGAGTATTTTTTTAAGGAAATTTAAACATAAAACTGCTGAATCTATTACTGATATTAAAACAATAAGCCAATTTCAAATTTGTGGGAACTGTACTACGTTTGTTGAAAAAGTCCTCTAGATGGCAGTGGATTACAGCTAAACCTGCATAACAACTAATATATGAAGTTCATGTGGCCAAAAAACATGAGGTGGGTGAATAGAATGAAGATGTGTACATTTTTCTTATTTTGCCTAAATATCTTCTTTTTAAAAAAAAAAATTATTTTGCCTATGTCAGAGGCTACAGAAGATAGTTGCTGTACATGTTTCCCAGAAGACATAATAAGTTAAATTTACCCTGATCTTTAAAATCAAAAAGTTTTCACCCCCCAGCTCTTAATGCATGATTTTTGTTTTCCTTCTGGAGCATCAGTGAGTGTTTGAACCTTCTGTAATAGTTGCATATGACTCCAACAGCTGTCCCCAGTTTGAAAAGATGGATGTCAAAATCATACAGTCATTGCTGGAAAGGGTTCAAATACACAAAAATGCTGGAGAGAAAAAAAAGAATATGTGGGACCTGGTGGATTTTTCTGAAGAACAACAGGCAGTTTAACTGTTCAGGACAAACAAGGGACTTACGAATACATATCACACAAAAAAAAAAAAATAAAACACAGCTGTGGATCATTCAGGTAAGAACACAGTATTAAGAATCAAGTGTATATAAACTTGTGTGTGTGTATATTACATTATACAGGGTTTTTCCTGGGTCAAAATTGGTCTTCGGTGGTGGCTGACCGACACACACATCAAGGAGTACCATAGTACCCACATGATCCGCAAGCCCAATATTGACAATAAATGTTACATTTAAAATAAATACAAAGAAACAGTTTGTGATTTTTTTCTTATCCTATTTATTCATGAAAAAACTATCACTGTTAGGCTAGATAGTAAAAGAAAGCGATTACAACTTATTTTACATGTAAACATCATCGATACCAAAGTATATTTGAAATGTCAAAGGTATCACAATTTATCTATTTACAAATTATGCAATTATCAGACACAGATATTACCTGTCACTCTCACTGTCATTCTTTATTGCCCTCTTTGCAAAAAAAAAGCTGTGATTTTTCCACCACTGACTTTCATAGTTTTGAAAGATAAAATCCTTTTTTGATAGACCTGATAATTATTTTAGTATAATCATATCAATTAAAAAGCAGCAGTAAAAACGTAGCGTTAAAAAGGTGTAATAGTGTAATTTTTACAATATATATTTTAATACAATTAGCAGCTAGCTAGCAACAGCTTGCTTTGTGCTTTGATCTAGTTTATCTCACTCCAGTCTATCTTTAAACGAAATGATTTTATAGGTAATTTACTACACATTGTCATAGGCCTATACATACTGTGGATTATTAAGGCTAAATTTTACTAAACACTCTGGCTAAATGGGGTAAGCACACTTACTTTCTCATTTCAGATGTGTATGTTCTTCTAAGAAGTAATGATTTGTTATACACCGATTCAGACACTGACGGGCAGACCGATCGCTGTAACCATTCATTATAATGAATCGGCTCAAAGGAGTCATTAGGTCATGAATCCGACTTTAGCGGACTGTTAGGACATCGCGAAAGATTTGTCTTCACACACACACACACACGAACACACGCACTTCATAACTGGATAGATTTTTTTTTTTTTTTTTTGTTTTTTTTTTGTTGTTTTGTCTGTTTTTTGTGAATGCTTGTCACAAGTTATAAGAGAAGATAAGGCAACTTTTTTTTTTTTTTGACTTCAATTCACAGCCAGCGGTAATTCAGCAAAAATATTCTCCGAATGCACCACGTGAAACATGGATTCGGTCTTCCGACCTTTAGGATCAGTTGATTTTGATCCGAGGGAGAGAGCAAAGACAGAACTGAAGACGGAGAGTGCGCGCGCGGGGGAGGGGCGCTGTGCTCGTTTTCTCCGTCACTCCGTCTGTAGCCTTCACTCACAAAACCCTATTACACATCAAATAAGGCGTTGGCGGGACAAAAAATCGTTTTGGCGGCCGCCAAAAAAATTTCAATGTAGGAAAAACCCTGTTAAGAATCAAGTGTATATAAACTTGTGTGTGTGTATATATATATTTATTTTATGAATATTATCTTGTGGTCTATATGTAAACATCTTTTATGTGAAATATCTCATTCAGGCCAGTACTAAATAAACAATAACATGCATTTTGTATGATCCCTCTTATTTTGTAAAATAATTAACATTTAGCAGATTCTGAAAGGGGCATGTAAACATACATATATATATATATATATATATATATATATATATATATATATATATATATATACACATACATACATATATATATAGGTATACATACATATACATTAATAATCTTTTCCTGTTTTTGCTTAGTGTCAAATTGAATTTATTTATAGAATTTGTCTTATTACTGTGATAAACTTAAGTCTTAAAATATGAACTTCCATGTATATATTGAAATTTGTTGCATTATCAGACTAACCCATAATTAATTCATTAATTTGTTTATTTATTTTACATGACCTACACATTTTTTGTATTTTCTTGAAACAGCAATGAAACAATGAATCTTTTATTGATCTTGATTTATTTTGTTGACTTAAAGATGTTCATTGAAAAACATTCCCTTTTAAATGCACCTTTTTCAATCATTAATGTACTGGAAAGATGTGGCAATTAATTTCATTTAATTTTCAAAATGTATTTTATTGCTCAATGTAACATCACAGCCCATCAGTACATTTTTGGAGGTTTTGGGTCAATTGAACATTGAGCATTTTTAAATAGGCCTACCTATGACAGATATAAGATGTGTGGAACATCAAGGGAATCTTAGAGTTTAGCCTGCCAGGATGAATGGCTTGTATCTCTATTAAGTGAGTTCATTCATTGCTTCTGTAGGACAGCTGTGAGATGATACCACTGTGTGTTTGTACAATGCCCGATCAAGATCCATGACCTGGCCTTGGACGAGGATTTTCTCCAGACACCCACGCAGGTAATGTGTATTTTTTGCCTCCTCACTGTCACCTGAAAAAAAAGGGTTCAATGTGAAGTAGAAGGATTTGTTTAATACAAAAAATGATTGTCTACTTGACGGATACAAGCGAAACATTGAGAAATTAACACAGTACATAGAGGATATTGGAGAATGGAGGAGTACTTGAGGACGGAAATTCTTGCTTACTTCCACCTCGCAAATTTACCTGGCACTCCCCCAAAAGTCAGTAGCATCCCATTTTTCCACATGGAGAAGAAGTCCAGACTTTCCGTTTCAAGCTTTGGTTTGCTGTTTACCACAAGTGAATGTTTCAGTATGTTGAAAGTAAGTGTTGCAGGTTCATGGGGAGGGGCAACACTTTCCGATCCCTCTTTAAGGCCCAACTGCACCTCCTGTTAGAGTGCAGATAAATGGGTAACACTTTACAATAGGGTCCCATTAATGAATGCATTACCTAAAATTAAAATTTTGAATTTTAATAAAGTATTAGTAAATGTTTAACATTATCTAAAATTAATAAATCCTTAATTTTGCATTATTAGTTCATATTAAGTAATGTAATGTTAACAAATGGAATCTTATTTTAAAGTTTTACCAATAAATGTTAGGAAAGATTGCTCGTAATAGGCCTGCAAACAATCTCTAGTTTTCTTTATAATAATCATTAGTGGGGTCATCATTTAAATGTCAATAGCGTTCTGTTAATGATAGGATATTTTTTTTACAGTGTACATACCTTGACATCTTTATTCGCTTCTAACTCTCTCAAGACATACTCAAATCCTGTGCTTTGGAGACTCAACGTTGTCCCAGTCCAGGATCCGAAGATCTCGACTGTGATACCGGCCTCTTCCGTCTTAAGTCCAGGAAGATCTGCCGTGATATGTGCATGGAAGAATAAGGTCATCTAATCTGCAATGCAAGTTTAAACATAGATGATTCTTCGCTCACCAGATGTATTAAACACAGCCACTCCAGTTCCTGGAAAATAGCTCCCTTTCTTGATCTCAGAGAAGCAGGGCCGGGGTTCCCATGTTGAGTCTGCATCCCAGGGGGTGCTGAGATTTAGCCAATGCCCTCCTCTTATACAAGCATCCATTTCTGGCTCAAACTAAAAATATATAAAATAAAGAAAGGAAAATTTTATGTTGTCAGTCAATGCTGTCAGTGATAATTAGTTATTTTTCACTTTTCAGTTAAAATATTAATGGAAAATACAAGTAAACATACTGGATGGAAGAGCTTTTGTTTGTCCACCAGCATGCCACCAAGAGCAAGACGTATCTTTCCTGTTAGTTCATCTTCTGCCAGTTTAGAATGAAGACCGACTATAAGCTCTACACTGTTGTTTACCTCTAGCACCACAAATTTGCCCTCACTGCGCAACTCCAGCTGTCCAAAACCAACAAAGAATCCTTAGAAGATTTATCACTTCATCAATAAATGCCAAATCACATTTCATCAATAAATCCTGTGAATTTTTTTTTATAATGGTTTCCACAAAAGTAATTAGCAATGCAACTGTTTTAAACATTGATAATATAAAGAAATGTTTCTTGAGCACCAAATCAGCATATCGGAATGATTTGTGACACTGAAGACTGGAATAATGGCTACAGAAAATACAGCTTTGCCATCACAGGAATTAAATCAAATTTTAAATTATATTCAAATAGAAAGCAATTATTTTCAATTGTAATAATATTACATTATATTACTGTCTCACTGATCACATAAATGGAGCCTTGGTGAGCATAAGAGACAAAAACATTTTAAAAAATCTTAAAGACCTCTAGCATTTAACCTGGTGTATATAGTGTCATATAGAAAGGGTTGTTGCTTTAAATTGTTTCAGAGAAATCAGTAGAGATTTAGAAAAGATAAACAGTATTTACCAAGTGCCAGGCCCCATCATTGAGTTTTCGACCTCCTTTTACGCTTACTAATATATCTGCTTTCCCAATCTGCATTTCAGGTATCCCATCACGCAGTGAAAGCACAAACCAGTCCTGTCCTTCTTTGGTGTCTCCATAAAAGACGGCCCCCTCTGGGTCAAGGGTTCGAAACTCAAAGAAAGATCTAATGCTGTTAAGTGCAAGGTAAAACATATCACAGTCAAATCTGCCACTATGATGTTCTGTATGTTTGAATTAGATACACGATGAGCAGCTACTGCAGTTGAGATCCAAGAAAATGAGATTTACAAAGTGAAGCAGAATCAAGTCAACTCACCTTGTGATGTCAGAGAGATTTGCGCTCGTCTGCATTAAGGGAGTCCATTTGGACTGTCTGTGTGCAAGATTGATGACTCCCTTGCCAGATATCTGTCCCAATCATCCCAAAAATCAAAGAACAGTTTTGACATCACACAACAAAAATCATACAGCAGCCAGGCATGCTCAGATTACATTGAGACATATCTTCTGCACTCTTGCTAAAGGCTAGGTAAACACAAGCATCTGCGATATCCCAGACAAGCCGCCAGTGTAAATACTGCTGCCCCGGGCAAGTGTTCAGGGTTCAGCGAATTCAGAGTCGAATGCCCTAACTGTGCAACGACTTTGTCAGCTAAAGTTGCTTCCAGGCCAGCCATTTAGCTCAAAATATACAGTGCGTGCTGTGGTCTGTCTTCTGTAATATGTTTTGAAATGTAGAATTTGGACATGTTAGCAGATGCATGAACTGTTACTCCAAAATGATTTCATTTAACATTTTTAAATAGTAAAAATATAATTAAAGAAAGAGCTTAGATGTTTTTTATAACTGTATACATTCACTACATATATACACATACAGTCATGGACAAAAGTTTTGGCAGTGACATAAATTGTGTGTTTTGCAAATTTAGCTGTTTAAGCTGTTGTGGTGTTCATTCACATTGTTTCTAGATTATTGTGTAGAGTGAGCAGATGCATTTTAAATTAATGCTAAAAGCTTTGTTGACCAAAAAAAATGACTTTTTACAACAACAAAAAAAGTAACTGTTTTTTGATCCTGACACAAAATGACCAGCTAACATTAATTGACTAATCATATCAGCAGCACATGTGAAAGTGTGAATGAGTACTATTCAGGTAAAATCACTGTCATACCATTTAGATTATAAGAGCAGACTGATATAAGAGGAGGGAAGATGCGCTTCCAATCATTGTGTTCTTGTTAGTATTGGTTACCTCCAAAGAAAAACGTGCAGCCATCATCGCTTTGGATCAAAATGGCTTCAAATGCAAGAAAATTGCTACAAAGAATATTGCACCTGAAAGAACCATTTACCGGATCATTGAGAACTTCAAGGAGAGAAGTTCAACTGCAGTGAAGAAGTCTTCAGAACGTCCCAGAATGTCCAGCAAGCTCCAGGACTGCTCCTCCTGAAGAGTCAGTTATGGAATCGTGTCACCAGCAGTGCAGAGCTTGCTCAGGAATGACAGCAGGTTGCTGTGAGAGTATCTGCACTCACAGTGAGGCCAAGACTTTTGGACAACAGCTTTGTGTCAAGAAGGGCAGCAAAGAAGCCACTTCTCTCCAAGAAAAATGTCACAGACAGATGAGATTCTGAAGGAAGTACAAGGATTGGACAGCAGAAGACTGGTGCAAAGTTATTTTATCTGAAGCTCCCTTCCAACTGTTTGGGACATCTGGAAAATCCATTGTTTGGAGAAGAAAAGGTGAACTCTACCATGAGTCCTGTGTTGTGCCAACAGTGAAGCATCCTGAGACCATCTATGTGTGGGGTTGCTTTTCAACCAAGAGAGTGGGCTCTCTCATAATTCTGCCCAAAAACACTGCCATGAATTAAGAATGGTATCAAAACATCTTGCAAGAGCGACTTCTACAAAGGATCCATGAACAGTTTGATGATCCGTGCATTTTCCAGCATGATGGATCACCATGTCACAAAGCAAGAGTGATAAAGAAGTGGCTCGAAGATCATTACATTGAAATTTTGGATCCATGGCCATGAAACTCCTGGATTTCAGTCCCATAGAGAACCTGTGGTCAGTCCCCAAAAGGCAAGTGGACAAGCAGAACCCCACAAATTGTGATCAACTCCAAGAACTAAAAAGGCAAAAATGGATCAGTCAGGATTTGTCCCAGAAGCTAATATCCAGCATGCCAGAGCCAACTGCAGAGGTTATGAAGAACAAGGGTCAACACCGTAAATATTGACTCATTTATTTATTTATTTATTTATATATATATAAAAAAAAAAAATTTTTTTTGCCAATAAAAGCCTTTAAAAACTTATGCTCATCATTGTTTTTCAGTAACATGTGGAAAAAATAATCTACAAATACTGAAGCAACAAACTTTGCAAAACACAATTTATGTCACTGCCAAAAATGGACATGACTTTTTGGACAAAAATTTGGACATGACTGTATATATAAAATTTAAAGGAATAATAAACTACAGTTTTATATATATAAAAAAAAAACTTCAACATTGTACAACATTGTCTATTAAATAACTTATCAATGAAGTTGGCTTGAATTTTATCTTTAGTATTTCCATTACATAACATACTATACATTTATCCAAGTTAGCTTACAAATTTGGAATTCAATTTAAAGAAAAGTCTTTTATGTAACTGGAGTTTCACATGATATTAAAAAGAGGGGGCAATACAGTCTTTTAAAATGCAAAGCAAGTATATTTTCTTTGGCATTATATGAACTCATTTTATGTCAAAGTTAAGCTTATATAATAAATCTATCTAATATTATCAGAAGTCATTTTTAAGTGTAGAGAAGGTGAAGTGGATCAAGCAAGCAAACCTCAGTATACTCAGGCTGATAAGACATGGGGCAACTTTTTGAGCAATGTTGCTTGGGCACTTTCCCACTGAGAATGGGTAATACATTTTTATCTGGATATTTTAGATCGGTCGTGGGTCCTGTGTCTCACCTGGATGCCCGATGACGGCTTCATTTCCCATAGTCGCCTGGCAACATTGCTCAAAATGTTGCCCAGTGTATCATCAGCCTTAGAATCTTCATTTATATCTGTGCTTTCAACTTTAGCCTTTACCTTTTAATTTCTGTTGATTCAGTTGCATGGTAACAATTGCAAATTATATTTAACATAGTAAAGAGAGCACTAGTTTCTCAACATAATTTCTTAGTAACAAACCTTTTTTGATTATGTTATATCTTTTATATCTTCAGACCTGTTTTTTAGAGATCTTATACTCACCTGTTCACCTGACACTCTCCTGCACAGCAGAATCAGGTACGGGGTTAACAGTAGTATGACCACTTCCTTTAGATAGTTCATTCTCTTTTAACTCCAGAGGTTAGAACAGGAGTAGAAACGAGGGAATGGAATCAGGACATAAGCTAGAGGACTTTTGTTTAGCTTACTGCCATCAGACTACCTCTCTCTCTCTTTCTGTGAGAAGTGAATAACTCCAGTTTAGGACACAGCTTTCCTATAAGACCAGTGACTAAGGATGTCGACATCACAGCACTGGAAAGTATTGATTTTGAGCTTGTTTGTTTGAGCGTACAGGTCTTTTGTATGCTGATAACTTGGTGATTCATTTTACCAGTGTACAACTGCAAAATTGGCATTCAGTTACATGTTTGTGCTATAGTGTTTAATGGCTATGAAAACTGTCATGGCATATACCTTCTGTAAATGCATTGTATTAATTAAATGGATATTGTAGTTTCTTAGGTTAGTAAAAATTATTTTGAGTGCCAAATGAGGAAACATCTTTCTTAGAGTTTTAGAGTAACCCATGTGGCCCTCTTTTTCAGTGCATAATTAAGAAAAATCATAGAAAAAAAAATACTATTTCTATATTAAAATAATTTATATGCAAATTGTTCTGGATTTTTTTTTTTTTTTTTTATACCTGTCCTCGACCTGGCAGTTGGTCTGATTACATGACAACTGAACTTTGAAAGGTAACTCATGTTTGTTCATCCAGTACAGTGAAACCTTGATGACTAGTGAGGCGTAGGTGTTTTTTTTTGTTTTTGTTTTTTAATTATTATTTATTTTTTTGTAATGCTAAAGTAGACTAAAACTAACAATTACTATGAACAGTGGTAAAATCAGTTTGTGGAAAGTTCCACCATTTTGTTTAATTATTTGAAAGGTGCACATCATTGTTTGTGTGACCCTTGGTTGACTTTCCAAATTCCATGCCCAGTGCCAAAGAGCAGGAAAACCTGGCTATAGCCTACATCCAACAATCTGTATATGATCCCACTGTCAGAAATAATGTAGTAAAATGGTACCTTTAGCTTGTCAATGGGACAGTGCCTTCTCATAAAAGGCACATATTAGTAGCTACAAACAAGATACAAAAGGTAGCATTTTTTTCTAACAGTGTAAACAGTCTAGTTATTTTGCATTAAACATTCTGTATTATGTTGTCCCATAATTTCCCAAATTCACATTTGAAAAAAACAAAAAAAACACTTCATTTACTGTGCCAACACTGCATATTAATGATGAATTCAAAGATATTTTGTACATCATCAGGTTAATACTTTATTTGTATGGTTGTAGCGTGGACAGAGGGAGTAAAGAGAACAGGAGCAAAGAAATTAACTGTTGATTGTAGACTTAAATCGGCAATGTGTGCCAACAAACCTCTGTATTAAATGGTCACAAAGTCAACAAGACAAAAATAAAGTTTCAAACATTTCACTTCTTTGAAACTGTCCAAATATAACGTGGACCTCTAAAACAATGGCACATATGGCATATAACATTGTCACAAAATACCAGACAATTTAGTCACATGCCTACAACTATGACCAAGTGCAGAACATATGCCGCTGGTAGATTTTAGTCACTTTGATTGACAATTGAAGCCTCCAAAGGGTCCTTGTTCTGGGTGGACCAAGATGATGAAAATTCTTTTGTAGTTCTGGTATTGTTCAAAACCAAATGTACTAAACAGATCTGTGATTATTTCTCTACATATGTCCCCAAAAAGCTTAATTTCTAAAAATATTTCTAAGTCGTTTTTATAGGTCTGTGCAAATATTCAGTAGTCTATCCAAATGCTGACTGATAAATATGTTTTTTTAAAGGAGGACTAGTAGTAGTAGTAGCCCACATCGTCAAAAGTGACCTCTTTCAAGCAAACTATCCATTGAATTTCATTGAATGTCTGCTGATGGATGAAACGGAAAACATGAGAACATAACTCATAACTCATTATGTTGTTTCTCAAGGCAGTACTTAAATAGAATGTTTTATAGAAAATGGTATGACAATTTTTTCTTTGTAAGGTGCGCTCAGATTATGTGCATATTCTTATTAGCTTATTCAAATAAAAATGCAAAGGCATCTTGTATGTAAACATTAGAATTTTAGATTTAGTCATTTTAAACCAGTTACTGATTCAGAATTGAACAATTGATACTCGGGCCAATATTTAAACCTAATCAGGCTTAAATAGACAATGGAGACAAAAATAAAAATAAAAAATTACAAAGCCAATGTTAATAGTTCTTTAAAATAATTGTCAGATTTTTGTGTGAACCTCTCAACAATATGTTTGTTACCGTTTTTACATTCGTTTACACAAATGTAACATTTACTAATTTTTTTTTTTTTTTTTACCAATCATTGGTACAAGTGGTTGACGCAACTAATTCATTTATACATTTCTAGTCATGGTGAAGAAAATACAGCAAAAAATAAGAGGTCCAAAATCAAACACAAGTTTGTTGGTAGCTATCAAAGGAGATAGACCTTGTTTTGGTTTCCTTTTCCTTTACCACCACACATTCTTTCTCTCTCTCTCTCTCTCTCTCTCTCTCTCTCTCACACACACACTTTTACAATGCAAACAAAAGGCTTGTACTCATACCCGAGTGAAGCTACATTATCCACAACCGTTCATTGCATTGTGTTTTACCCTCAGGAAATGAACAGTGCTGCGGCTACATTGCACAGTTTCACACTTACTTCAAAGGGAGAAGGTCAAATATTGTGAATAGACAGGGAGAGGGTGTTGAAATGAGAAAGAGTTGGAGTTGGAAGGGTGGTGTTTGAAAAGCTTTCGTAATGCTTGGGGAAAAGAAATAAGGCAACATAGGAAATTGTCTTTTTGGTTTTAGATTTGAAATTGTGACACTGAAGGGTTAAAAAAAGAAGCCCAAAAGTCTTGTGAGGATATGCCTCAAGAGAAAAAAGCAGGAGGAAATGAAGAACCACATATGGAGGAAAATGGAGTTTTGTGACAACACCAGAAGATACTGAAGAAGCAGTTGTTTCTCATGCGTTGTGGTTATATTGAATCCAACTTCCTTGACATGTCCCTAAGACTACTGTATGTATATATATTTATATGAATACCTCATAGCGGTTCAATATTACATGTCATGTTATGTTAAGTCAGCGTACAGAAATGTTCTACCATACTGTCTTTATTTTTAACCTCATGACTAAATTACATTCATATTTTTGTGTACTTGAATGAGCTTCAAGTACAAGCCTTTTCTCACTACCAAAAATGGAAAAATATGTAAATCAAAGAAATAATGTAGTGAAAAACAAAAGAAAAAAAAACAAGAAAGAACAAGGGAGAGCTTAAGCCACTCCAGTGCTATAAGTCCCATAGTGCAGGCCCTGCAGGGGCATCAGGACTGACTGATGTTCTGTTCCTCTCTTTTCTCTACTGCGGAGAGAGAATCTGCTAACCAAAAGAAATGCTCGCTTGTAGTAGATTATGTTTTTCGAAAACTAACATTCACCGACTTCAATTCTCTGTGTCTTTATAAAGGAAGCTTCATTTATGCTAACGCACTGCCCAGCTGCGCTTTTCTCCACTTTCCTCCCATTTTTTGCTCACGCTCTCACTCTGTATCGTTGTCTGTTTGTCTCAATTGGTTTCTCCCTCTCTGTTGTGTCTTAAATTCAGTCAAGTGAATGGAGTGTCTTTGGTGGACACCAGGGGGCAGTGGGGAGGAGAAGGCCACAAACATGAAGTCGACTGGAACGTATGTTGTTGGAAGAGATGAAATGGTTGGCAGGAGTACTGGAAGTACACAGACTTATTTCATAAATGATCAAGGATTAATATCAACATCCTACAAACCAAACTATGCGAAACACAATCTGTCTCTAGACATAACACGCTCAAATGTAGAGTGGATTCTACATCACCATACATTTGATCTTGTCATGATGATCCTGGTTAGTGAAGGCATCACGTAATAATATGTTTAATCCATATGACATGTAGCTACACCATCAAGTTGCTATGCTATGACTTACGAGAGAAGAACTTCATCTATGTTTTCTATTTACTGACCTATTAAGATTATAACAGCTTTCCAGGAATGGTGTTTTTATGTGAACTTGCATGGAACTGACCAAGGCTGATGCAGCACAAATGATTTTAAGTGTGCATGCCTACACCCCCAACACACCCCACAAATACACTGACACAAACCTGCAGGCACACATAAAGCCGAAATACTGAAAAACACATGACTGGAGTACCGATGTTGTAAGATATGACACTATGAACTACCCCAAAGTCTCCATGCATTACCTCTATACAAAATCGCACACTGTACACACTCATGCATGCACACACACGCACGCACACACACAAAACTGCTGCTGCATCTTCCCTGTGTGTTGAGTAAGTTGAGCCTCTTCAGGCATACCATTTTGCTTTCAATGATAAGCCACCCTTGTATTACTATTACTATATAATTAACACAACTATTTTTATCATTATTGTTGTTATACTGTCCTTATTATGGGAAGCAGACAAAATTCATTTAGCGAAACACATATCCTGTTAGCTGTTATTGTTCATGTGTTATCCCTAATGTCGTATTGGTTTTGAGAGGACGGATATCCAAGCTCTAACAACACTACAGAAGAGGCAAAGAAGTGGTGTGTTGGAGGTGCATCTTGGCAGTGCCTGAAGGGGGCATTATATCTATTGTTCTTCAGCCCCTTATATCCTTTCCTCCTGTAGTCAAGACACCTCTCCATCTTTCCACCACGTTTGATTTCTAGGTATACATATGCATTTACTGCTTTACAAAAGAGAAGTAAGAGCTGTGTAAGAGTGTTCAGTTAACAAACAGAAAAACATAACTTCCACCCTTAATGGCCTCCTCTGCTCTTTTACAGATATTCCCTTGCTGCCATTGTGTACTCACTTATGGGTTGTCCTGCTTTGTGCTACTGCTGCCACCACTGTTGTATAGGCTGGGGTTCACTACTAAAGGATGGGGCACTGTGCCTGTTAAAGGGGCAGCAGCGGCAGCATAATTGAAAAAAGGCAGGAAGGGTAAGGGCTCTTTGTCCCCTGATGTCATCATATTTAGAGCCATTGGAAGGGCAGCAAGGTTATAGGGATATGGCAGTAGCTGTGGGCCATACAGTAGGTGATAGGGGTCAGGGTAAAAGGGCAGTTTAGCGGAGTCAGAGTGTGGTACCATCTTCCCAAGTGGCGGAAAGGGTAGGGGTCCGCAGGGTAAGACATCAGGATTTGCTCCTCCTGTTTCTTACCAGAGCAGTACCCTCCAGGTATGACCAAGGGAAGAGTAAGCTCCTGGACAGGGTAGCCTGAGCCTCTGTGGTGTTCTGTAGGAGTGACAGAGGTGTGGTCCTTTGATTCAGGCTCTGCTGTGGGCACTTGAGGATGTAGCAGGTTGTGGGATGAAGGAGTATTGCTCATCCCAGCTGAATTCGCTTGCAACATAACACCCTGTTTTTCTGTATTGTGCCTTCCTCTGTGTGTTTGGCTTTTCTCCACCTGTGGCCGCAACTGTAGGTCCAAGGGTCCTGGAGAGTGACAAGGTGACTTTGAATACCTTTGAGAAGATCCTTTTGGAGTGGTTTGAATGACAGAGCATGTAGGAGATGGTATAGGACTAAGTGGTTCCTCTTTGGGTACTAGCAACAACACCTCCTCATTACAAGACTGTTCCTTTGAGATGTTGGATGGATGTTTATTCTGTTGATCAAGCTCCTTCTTTTTTGCCAGTATTGTTGGCATGGATAAGTCTTGGGCTTGGCTGCTGGATTGAGGAAAGATTCTTAAATCCTGAGCATCTTGTAAATCACTGAAATCTTCATTTGGAATATTGTCACCTTCTCTAAACACATAACCTCTGCCTGTTTTTAGTGATATGGGTCCAGATGGAGTTGTTTCTCTTCTAATCTGAGGCTCTGTCAGCATTTGAGAAACTTGGATTTGCCTGTCGCTTGGCGTTGGGCTTCTTTTCTGCTGATCTAGTGTGTCTAAATTCCGTTTCTCTGGTGTCCTGTAGTCTAGGCACTCTGCACCGTTCATTACAAGTACACTAGGGAGGTTAGGAGAGATGACGTTAAACCTTTCTAAAGTGGGGCTGTGCATAACTTGGGAAAACTGTGCACACAGTGGACTGTGGACTTTCTCATTGGCTGCCACTTTGGGGCTTTCACAATTTCTGACTCTTTGGTGTTCTTCCCTCTTCTCACCCAGTTGGTTGTCAGTTATTTGACAGTCTGGTTTGGAGTAATATATGACAGACACAGGCTGTACTTGCTCACAGTTGGTGTCAAAACCTTTGCTTGGTGTAGTCTCCACTGCAGAAGTTGCGCAACTAGGCAAATCTTGCTTTTCCTGTGTGTCTTCAACCTCGATTGAACTCCCTAACTCGTGTCGCTTGAGGTGGCAGTTAAGTGCAGCAGAGGTTTTGCAGACTTTATCACATTGTGAGCATGTATATCTGATTAAAGGCCTCCTGCCCGAGCGAACTGGGCTGCCTTTCTCTATGAAACGTCCATCCACTCCATTCTCATCTGCTTTCATTTCCACCTCATTTCTTGATGACTGGGAAGTGAAGAAAGTAGGGGCAGACAGGGGCTTGGTTTTGGGATGTTGAGTCCTCTGATGTTCCTCTAGTTTGGATTGTGAGGGGAATGGAGCTCTGCAAAGCATGCACACAAACTCAAATAAATGTGTCAACTCATGTTTGTCTCGTTTCCTTGGGCTGGAGAACCAGCGCCCACATGTTCCACACTCAGAAGCCTGATCTTCTGACCATCGTTGTTTGATGATAGAGGATGCTGTGTTTTGAGAATTGGTTGTAGCCTGCGAAACAGACAAAGGGAGAGGAAGATCAGGCTTTTCATGTGTTCCCTTTTCTTTTCCCTTCTGTTCTGTTTTTGAAGAGACAGGAAAAGTGTGTGACATTTCTTTAACTTCAGTTTTTTGTGGCTTACTAAGTTCTTTCCGCTCTTTCTTTACTTTCTGTCTCCTGTCCTCTCCCTCATCTGCCTCTTCACCATGAATTTCTTTATTCAGGTTTTTCATGAGTCTCTCAGCTCTCCTCATAGGCCTCAGGGATCGTTTGTAGTGCAATTTGCGCTTCCAGGCTTTAGCCCCTTGCATATGAAGGGCCTTTCGCTTGGGTTTGTAAGAATAGTAAGGCCTCCATAGGTTGTCCTCCACATCATGGTCATTTCTGTCCTCCCTGACCTCCTGCCGGAAGAAGTATTTCCTCACCTTGCCTTTTAGTTTAGGGTTTTTCCATTTGGACTCCCTCTCCTTTCCTTCCTGATTGGAGTTACGGTGTTTACGTTGGTGGTGATTGGTGTGCCGCTGCTCTCTCTGGTCCTCCTGTGAGAGGTGACTCTTTTTGGGTTTGCTGCGTGTAGGGCTTTTGTCTCTCCTTAGATCTGTTTCAGAGATGCTCCGTTTGACAATCGCCTCCTCCCCTATGCGCACAGTAATCTGACAAAGTGGGCCGCTGCCTTTCACTTCTGATCCCACCGCTAAAGGTATTGTCTTACTTGACTCTGTTTTATTGTGAACTTTTCGACCCTTGTGAAGTTTCTCTGTTGGCTGTCTGATTTTCAAGGCCTCTGTGTCTTCACTGACAGCGTCCCAGTCCCTGTATGTCTCTGTGTGCACTCTCTGGCTATGTTTTTTAATCTGTTTTTGACTTGTTTTTGCCATTAGATGATTTTCTGGACTTCTTTTTCTCTCCTCAGAATCCATCTTGTTTCTGTGAACAATGACAGAGGAAGAAACTGCAGCACTGTGCATGATGACCGAGGGTTTGCTGTGTGCAAATGCAATGACTGAAGAGACATTTTCTTCTGGGCACTTTGGAGTTTTGCTTTTGCCATTGTTGCTACCTGACTGCCATAAATCTGACCCCTCTGTCTCTCTTGCTTCTACTGCCATGTCTGTTTGAGGAGAAGCTAGTTTTTTACCCTGCTCAACACCCACCCTGATGGGGAATCGCTCTGGCTCTGTGGTTTGAAGATCTTTCAGGAAAGACTCGAGTTTCTTAGTGTCCAGAGGTTGTGGGAGGCTGCTGTCTATAGACAGAGGCAGGGTAACTGATGAATCAGAAGAGAGTAGTCCATCAGCCATTGGCTGACTGTATGTTTTGTAAGGCCGCTTTAGAGATCGCATGGGCAGCAGGCGGTACAGTTTAAGGGCATTGACCTTCTGCTTGTAGCCACCATTGGCTGTTTTTTCACTTGAGATCAAACCAGGATTGATACCATGGAATGCCTTTTGGTGTGTTTTAAGGTTGTAGTAAGTAGGAAATGCCTCCCAGCAAAAGATGCACTGGTAGCGCCTTTCACCTGTGTGCCACACCTCATGTTTGGTGCGGTATTCAGCCAGAGCAAAAACCTTGTCACAGTAGTGACAGGGGTACTTCCGCCGCCATGAATGCACATTGGAGTGTCGCTTCAGGCTGGACAAAGTCATGTAAGAGCGTTCGCACACAGAGCAAAAGTAAATGATATGTCCATCCACCACTTTCACAAAGTGATCCTCTTCCCCCAGGTCATCCCTGCAAGTCAGTGTTCCAGCATGACGGGCATGAAGGTCTCGCACTTTCTTTATGGGTCGGCCAGGCCTTGTTCCTTGTCCAAGCTGTTCTGGCTCCGCAGCCTCATCTGCTCTCTCCCCCTCCACTTCACCCTCCTCCAGGGGCTCTTCTTTGGGTGGCACTGGAAAAGCTGGCAGCCCTTGCTTGCAGGTGGCCTCATGGGATTGCAGTCTTTTATTATGGATGAAGGCTTTGCCACAGTGGCGGCAGCTGAGTACTCGTCCCCCCCTATGGAGACGCATGTGGACAGTGAGGGACGAGGCAGTGCTGAACAGACGGTGGCACACCCCACACAGTAGTTCTGGCTTCGGCACTGCCCTAAAGGAGTCATGGAAAGATGGCGTTGGGATAGTCAAGGGGGAGGAAGTTAGAGAGAGAGACGAGGGAGAAGAAGGAGGAGGGGTTGATGAGGACGAGTGAGGGTTTATGCTAGGGAGAGGAAGGCTCAGTTCAACGTGGAGGCTGTTTGCCTTGCGTTTTTTGCCTTTTGAACTCTCAGGATCCTTCATACCTTTGTCCTGGTAGGCTCTCGCACTGAGATTGAAAAGGATGTGTGCTGTTTCTGTTGTCGAATGCTCTTTGTACCCATTATTGAGACTAACCCCAGCTGTCTCTTTTGAATAGTCAATTTTGTTAGAGTGTTGTAAGGGAGATGTGGGGTATCTGGAGCCACTACCATCGACAGAAAAGGACAGAGATGACTTGCAGTTCTTACTGACCGGAGCAGTTAGATCAACAGGGAAGGAAGAAGAAGTGCATGGCAGGCGGTCAGTTTTTGATGACGTTTTCGATAACTGTTTGTCTCTGAATGCTTCCCCCATCCATGCTGTGCCATCTGAACCATCTCTGTCATGGACGTTAGTGGAGGAAGTGGGGTGGGATGAGGAGCAGTGCTTCTGTGCAGAAAAGCTAGGTAGTCCAGCACTAAGGGGAAAACTGAGCGATATCCTCGTAGTTTTGGCACCATCTGCCTCCTCCGTGCCCTCTCCCATCCTGTCTCCTCTCATGTGTTTATTTCTGTGTTTCATTGGATACTTGTACAAGTCCTCTGAGATGCTCTCCAAGGCTATAGTTGGCCTAAAACAGAGAACACTAGACAGTCAAAGGATGTGTCTGTAGTCCAACAAGGTCCAGGAAAATGCTTTACAGAGGGTCTGTTCTAGCTATATCTTCGGTGCAAAAGTTGACAATTGAAGGATGGTAGAAAAAAGAAGTGTCAAATCAAGAAGACGGCAGTTCCTGGAGGTCAAGCCCAGAGACAACAACTCCTAAATGTAGGTAATATTGTGCATCTTTGATTATCTTTGTATAAAACAAGATGAGGATTGCCATGCATTGCACATTCAGCTCCAAGAATGCAGTGCAGGTGTGGAGAGGGTCCCAGCTATCCTCTCCCGACACCATGACCCCGCTCTTAATCCTGCAAAAAACAAAACAAAAGATAGTTCAAATATTCTGTTTGAATCACAGGACACATTGTAGATTTTAGACTACCACAAACCAGACAATGTAGTAGTATTATACTAACAAGAAAGGCACATGACAAAAAGTGTGCATTGTGTGGTGGCAAATCAGCATACTAGACTACCTATAAAATACAAGCTTGCACAAAATAAGCAATCCATTATGGTAATTATACACAGGAAACTTAGTCAGACAAGGTTGGTTGGTCTCATTTTAGTTTAGTGAATTTGGCATGACAAAATCTAAAAATGTGGAAAGAATCTCAGCAATCAACCCCACAGAGTCACAGCAATCCCTTTACCTAATTGAACACTGCTAAAATGTAATTTCCCCAACAGAGTGTTATTTATAGTCAAAGTGCTCCAAATATGCCTAGACTGAAAAGGTACCAAAATATAGATGGCCTTTTGAACCGAAGCATCATGCTTTCCTGATGCTGATTTTTAAATATATATATATAAATATTTATTTTTACTATATATCATTTAAAGCAAAAGACCATGTGATAAGTACTGTCATGGTGTTTTCTTTAGCAGTCTGAGAATGAATAGTCCAGTCTTGCTGTGTTCATAAACCATCTTTAGTTGCTTATGAAATGATCATCTTGTTTGCTTAACCTGTTTTACCAAAATCTACCATAGATTTTGGTGAGCATTCTTAGTTATCGCTAAGGATGCGACACCAGAGAAAATCCCAAGTCATGGTTTTCTGCCTGAGTTTTAGCCAGGCAGGCAGGCCTCTGTAAAATTCCACAAGCAGCCCTGAACGCACTGAAACTAGGTCAGCACTGTTATTGCAGAGAGAGAAAGAGAGGAGGAGGGAGAGCAATGGAGAGAGAGACAGAGAGAGGTGGGGAAGAAAGCAAGATCCAGGCCTGGAGACAGGAACAGCCACAAACACACACTTACACATGCACAGAAACACACAGGCAGTCAACAGGCTGCATGCACAAACACACACACTCTCCTCTCAACACGCAAACACATTTGCAGGCGTGCAGGCACATATGAACCGGTCTGTCTGTAAACAAGTGGCTTGACAGCTAGCGTTACCCAGCATACCACAAATGCAGCTGCTGAGAGTGTGCAAAGGATGTACACCAGAAGACCTGTATAATAATAGATGTTACGTAAGAGTACATTTAGACAGGAAGAGTTGAATATTATTTAAACCTGTCCAGCACTTGTTGTGGCTGTGGCTACTAAGGCATGAAACAAGGCCTAGGAATGACACAGTTTTACATGGCATTCGCATAGTAATGGACAAACACATCTGCCATCCCCTCATTTTCTCTGTACGTCTGTCCCTATTTATCTCTCCCTCTCACCCTCCTTTTCTCTTCGCATATGACGCACACACTGCCTCTCAACAAACAGTCCCTGGCGCAAGAGGCTGGCCAAGCGTGACAGGCCCTCTGCCTCCCCCCTCTGATTGCCCCTCTACTTAAACATGCGACTGACTGAAAGAGTTAGAGCTGAAGTATTAAGGTGTTGCATCTTGCACAATAAAACATCATGTCTGTAAAGTCTATTTAAATAAAGGTTAACAAATCGACTTTATCCTAAATGTAGGAAATTGAAAACAACCGTCAGAACCGCGTCATTAGCCGGAACATGAAATGCATGCTAGTCATGCAGATGAAGATTTTCAATTTAAGCACATGAGATAACTTGTTTTATAATGCGGTCACCGGCAGGTTAGGAACCGAGAAGAGTCTCAGAAGAAGCTGGGTAATGGGCTATAGGTCTGGCGTTTAACTGTGTCACTGAAACAGACCATGCAAAAGGGTAATGAGTGAAGGCCGCCTGTTTCCGTGTGGCCGTGACGGGGCCCACCAGGGTGAGGCGGACTGTGAAAAGGGGGCTGTCGCTAGATACTGAACTCTGCACAACCCCCTGCCAAAAACATGGTGGAGCCAGCCAGAGGAGAGATGAGGAGTAGGGAAACAAGCGAAGAGGAGGAGTGGGCTGTTTTGGAAGCAGTTGGGAAATGGAGTCGGATGGTCCGAGGTTGGGTTCATGGTAAGATTTCCTTGCTCCTTGCTTTCCCCTCTGAGCAATTTATGGTATCTTGGTGATTTGGCATGATGGGCCATGCTCTAGAGAGTCAGCCCGTGTTACACACTGTGTTCGACATGGTCTGCTGAGTTTAAACTCGACAAGTGATTCCCATAAATGTGTTGCTGTAATATGATCAAGGACAATATTCTAAGTAGAGCAAAACTGGAAGAAAATTGACATCACAGACAGAGTGAGATACTCCGCTAGTGACCTGGCTATTTCCTTTAGATCATGTCTGAACCTGCTTATATAATGCTTCAGTTTGGTTAGGAAGGCCAGCAGCACTGCCATGTTTCCATTCTAACTTGATGCCAGAAACTTTATGCTGACATGTGCCAGAGTTTGAATAGCAAATATCCCATGCTAGCTGACTTGAACCCTTAAGCAGCGACAGGAAATTCAATTTGATCCTGGCATATATGCAACTCACATCTACAAGACCATGCAACTCGGCTGCTTGGCTTCTAACGACCTCTGACCCTATGGCCTTGTAGGGGATGTAAATAGTGTACTATGCTATGCTTTTTTTTTTTTTTTAAAGTGCAAGTGCATCTTAGAACATCTAATAACATCCACCTTACTTTAAAACGGGTAGATGCCGTTTTTAGGAAAACGACTGGCTCTGTATTACAAGATGCAGCTTGATTCTAAAAACATGTCCTTTGCTATCGAGAAGATTTCGTCAGAAGTGAACTTGCCACAACATAAAGTATCCAAATCCAGCAGACCAGAAATTATGATAAGAGAACGCAAAAAGTCTGAAGCTTTATTCTGATTATACTTTAATCGTGGAGCGACTCACCAGCCCTGAAAAAGAACTGCGTGGTTCAGCCACAGCAGCCGAGGATAAGGGAGACAGGCCTTGATTAGCACACACACAAACCCACACGCACACTCATTTCTGGTGTCTACACAGAACCAAAACAACATCGATATGATATGAGAGTGGCATAGAAACACAAGAAGCAGGAAGAGGTGAAGACAGAGAGATAGATCAGAGGAAAAAGTCTCTCCTTCTCACTCCCATTCTCTGCTAGGCAAGCACACAACAAGACAACGTACCTCGAAAAACCTTCTGCTGCATCTCGGCTGCGATGTGTTCTCTCTCTCACTCTCTCACTCTCCCTCCCTCGGTCTGTGTCCTGGTCTGCGTGTTCCCGTGTGCGTGTCTGAGTGAGAGAGAGAGAGAACACAGGGAAAGACGAGCGCGTGCACACAGGCAGCGCTATGTAGAGGGCAGAAACGACTCTCTCGCACTCTGACTCTCCCCCTCCTTCTGCCGCTCTGTCTCTCCTTCCCTCGCCCGCTCTCTCTCACACTTCAGTTTGCCACTGACACATGATTCTGGGCTGTTTTTGCATTTTTTTTTTATCTCCCCCTTACTCACCCGCACCCACCCCCCAGCCTCATTTTAATTCCAATTCTCTTTTTATTCCAAATTTTGTTGTTCATTAGACACACACTTTCAGCATGCACACTCTCTACTCTACATACACCAAGCCTGATGATAGCACGGAAGGGAGGGAGAACCGGAGCGAGGGAGAGAATGAGCGAGTGAGAGGACGCCATTTAAGCAGTTTGTTACTAGCACTGCCAGTCCCCAAAATGGCTGAAAACAAACAGGAGCCATGCCAACAGAAAAAAAGCTTGGCCATAGAGACACGGAGGGAAAGAGATAAAGAGTAGGAGTGGGGAGAAAGAGAGAGACACCAGACAATACTTGGGTAAAACTCTTTAAATAAGTGAGGTAGCCAAAAGAGAGATCAAAGAGAAGGGCATGGACATGCACTTTGGTTTCCATTTTCTCCTCTCTCCACTTCCCTGACTAAAGAGGAGGACGTTTATGGCAAGAAGCTGTGGAATAGAAGAGTAAACATTGAAGGTTTTGGCCGAGACGGCCTTCTATGACAGATTTGGCCTTCTCGCCATTACGCAGAGCAGAGAAATAGCACCTCTGTACTTTTTGTCTTGCCCTCGTTTGCCGAATCACTCCATCTGGCATTTGCCAAATCGATTGATCCTACTTACTCTCAATCTATAGCTACTGAAAAGTTCAGGAACCACCTGTTTTAAAATGGCATTGTGTGTGGAGAACTGTTTAAAACGGTCTGTCTTGACATTCAGAAAAAAATGTTTCAGTCCAAATGGACCTGCGGAGAGCAGGGCAGCAGGATAAGGAAAAATGAGAGTTCATACTGAAATTTTTTTTCACTTCGCTCTTCCTCTTCTGTCCGCTTTTTTCATGCCCAAATTTCTGCCGAACAGCTCATTATACCCCCATCCTACGTTCCTTTCCCCTGTGCCCCTCGGTCCTTCTCTCTATTTTTCCTTTCTCTTTCGCACTCCTTTTTCTTTTCTATTGTATGCCAGCCCACTTGTCTCCATGGGAACTCCGTTTGGAAGGGGTGTTGTTCTTATGATCTCTCCGACTTGTTGGAACTTTGTCACTTTTCTCACACTTCTACGTGGTTCTTATTGTGAGCTTGATTACAGAACTTTCAGTTCACATGCTTGTTTTAAACTGTTTGTTTCTTTTTGGAGTTTATAACAGTTCAGGTAACCCATTCAGTAAGGTTTACCAAAAAGTGATTCTACTTTTTCTTGAGCTGTTTGGAAATTGGAACAAGGATATAAGAAACTCAAAAATGCAAGATATTTCACCACAGTCAATATTAAGAGCATGGTGCATATGTCAAGATATGTAGACAATAGATGTTTTATTACTCAGTGTGGATAAGAAAATTGAATTGTTGATAAGGAAGTTCGTATGAGACAGTAGTTGATTTATGGTACCTTTGGGCTAAGATCTTGGTTCAGTTCAGCAAATGTTCAAGGATTATGCATTAAGCAAAATAAATTGATATATTTTATATTATTTAAATAGTATTTTAGCTTAAAAAAAAAAACAAGTAGGCCAGACAGAGGTGGTCTTCACAAATCGTCCTCTTGAATCATCCATGCAACTCTGTAAACAAGCTTTGTCGTATTCCAAATGATTGTATTTGTCGTTTGATTGCCTCTAATCTTTGTCTGCTGTGAAAATAGGTGGCTGAAATGTTTCCCTGCTCACTGTTGATCAAAGGCCATCTTTAACATGACATATGGATCAGCAGACACTAATGAGAGGGCAGTGGCCAGCTGAATCTCCACAGTAACAAAAGAGGCTGGGACATCTGGAGTCAGCCACACACAGACTCCTGGTGAGTTTTGGAGAAGAGGGGGCTGTCGAACGTCCGCCTGTAATAGTAGGACTGGATAACAAATATGGCAGTGGGCAAATGAATGAAATGTCAAGTTAACCCTTTGACTTTTCATAGTTTTGTTATCAGTCTGAGGACAAATAAGCAGTGTTTACAAGAAATAAGCATGACTACCCAGAGCACAGAGAATCTTTTCATATCAAAAACTGCACAGTGAATCAGATTTAAATTACTTGGTAATACAGAAAAATTCAACCCTTTCTTTATGCCTGGCCTTTACAGTTTCTTTCCCTTGCCCCTCATTTACTAATAAATGGAGAGCACAGAGAGAGAGAAAAAAAGAAAAGAATAAATAAATAAATAAATATATATAAATATGAATTTATATATATATGCAATTGTTCTAATTTTCAATTATTGCAATACTTTTCCTTTATTGCCCAATTTTTGTTGTAATTTCCTTTAAAATATATATTTAATTATTCAATATTTAATATTTACTTAGTTTTTCCATACTGTTAATATATAATATTAATTATATACTTTCTGTTTCCTGCAGTGTCTTGATGTTGCTTAAAATGCTCTGATTGTCTGTTCATCCCTGTTTTAAATTTACATGACAAATACCAAAAAATGTTATTTTATTGTAGTAAATGATTTGCTATGTTTGTGTAGCTCCAATCTAAAATATTTGTAACAGCTTA
Source organism: Cyprinus carpio (assembly GCF_018340385.1). NCBI lineage: Eukaryota > Metazoa > Chordata > Actinopteri > Cypriniformes > Cyprinidae > Cyprinus > Cyprinus carpio. The sequence continues at coordinate 12,904,702 of NC_056608.1, forward strand.
CAGTACATGAATTAAATAATAGATAAAATATGTATGATTGGCAGCCCTTCGTCTGAACGCACACTGTCTGAACACTGTGGAGAAACTTTGTATACTTTTAAGATTTCTGGTGTCATTCTCATATTCATCTTCCAAGCATATTCCTGCCAGAATGGAGATTAAGTGCTGAATGTTTCTTTAAAACACTGTTCTCATTCTTTGTCTATTTGTTTCTCATATTTCTTAAATACTGGGATTTGCCCAACCATCTATTTCTGTATTTTGTTTTGAAACTTTTAATCTTTTTTTTCAGTCCCTCTGTCACGACACACGGAATTAGGATCAACCAATGTTAAGTTCACTGAAGGCAGATGAAATCAACACGATGCAGGTGAGTAATGACTGTTAGAATGATAGGATGAATATTGACTTGAATGTCTCCAGGAACACACACACAAACAGAGGAGCAGTCACGACGTGGAGACCAGAAGATTCGACTTGGGAAAAGGAGGCAGCATCAGAGATAATCCAAGCAGCTATGGACAGTTCCCAAGGTTCCCAAGAGAGTCTGTGTTCTCTTGACAAAGCCAGGTACATTTGTGTTTGATTAGAACTCTGGGAAACATGAGCTAGAGCTTAAATAGCCTTCTATTTGCAGTACTCCTGTCTTATTTAAATGTATTTATATATGGATAAGCTTCTGTGCTATAAGCTAAAACTTAATAATATTACAGTCACATTTTTAAAATTTTAAAAGACATTTTATTTGTATTAAAGTTCTATAGGTAAAGCAGATAATGGATCCTCTTGTCTTGTTTCTCTTAATATTTAAAAGGCTTCAAAGATATTTTCATTAGCCATCACTCTTACTTCAGCTTGTTTATACATACCTTTAATCATTGTAATAAACTTTTGTTGAAAGTCAAAGAACTCGCACATTTCAAAACTAAAGGGCCATAACAACCTATCAAAGGTCTTTTCAGTGTGAGAAGTCTCAGCGTTTGTTACTTTTTTCACACACCCTCAGATTGTTCCAAACCTGTGTGAGTATCTTTCTTCTAGTAGAAAAAAAAGTGAGTCACTTGAGTAAACAAACAGTTTTTGGTCCCCACTGTATTCCATAATATGGAAAAAAATTACTTTGGAAATAAATGGGGAGCAAAAACTGTTTGTTTACTCAAGCGACTTTTTTTTCTACTAGAAGAAAGATACTCACAACTTTGGAAAAAAAATTACTTTGGAAATAAATGGGTTTTTAAAACTGTTTTTTTGGTGAACTATGCCTTTAAGTAATGAGGTACTTAAAGGGACAGTTCACCACCCCCTTTCTATAGAAAAACAAAATATTCTGAAATGTGTTTCAACTGGTTATTGTCCATACAATCAATGTTATAGCATATTGAGCGTTGCATTTTTCCCTATTCAAAACTATACGAATGACATGTCTTTGTTATTCTATAGTCTTTGCTATAATTTAATTATGGACAAGTAAACTAGTGAAGCATTTTTCAAAATATCTACTTTTGTGTTCCACCAAGTCAGATTTAGAACAACATGAAAAAACTTTCCTTTTTTTGTGAGCTGTAAGAAGGTTCAATTAGAAAAAGGTATTTTATGATACTCTCCCAATTCACTATATCACACCTTCCAAAGCATCACGTGTAGCCTTATAGCCTTTCTTTTCCATAATGCTTATCTAAATAGAACCCACTCGTAAAATAAGTTCTAAATTGTGTTTTATATCATCTGACATCAAATCCTTCCCTCAGCTCTAACCCCCTGGATTTCTGTTTTCGGTAAAGACGGAAAATGTTGTATAATAATTACAATTTCCACTGTTTTCTATTTTAATATATTTTAAATTAGAATTTATTTCTATGATGGCAAAGTTTAATTTTTAGCAGCCATTACTTGTCTTAAGTGTCAAACGATCCTTCAGAAATCATTTTAATGTGCTGATCTGGTGCCAGGTAACATTTCTTATTATTAATGCTGTGAAAAACAGTCGTTTTTGGTTCTTTGGGGAATCTAAAATGGTTCTTCTATGGCATCACTGCAAAAACATCCTTATGGAAACTTTAAGAGTGTATCCTTTTCTGTGATCAGCTATGATAGTAATTTTTGTGAACTTAGTGAACCCCGTGTTACAACTCACCCATGTTACAATCATTCCTGGTCTGCCGGAATGTCGGTGAAATTTCTGTGATCCAAGCTTGGGATGATCAGTGTTTGGGATAATCAGCGACAATCTATCATTTAAGTGAGAAGTGCTATTTATTGTAATTTCTTTAGCACTCCATTTTATTTACATTTTTTGTATCTCAATATTTGACATTTAGCATTTTCTCTTTCATAGTCATCATAATGATATGTTGTGTTAATTCTCACTGGTCTTAAATAATAGAACATTTCGATGATTAAAATATAGGCTTAGAAACATTTCTGCTTGGTGAGCTTAATTTTGTAAAACTTACTTTACCATTCACGGTCATTACCATCTTAAAAACGTATCATTACATTGGCTTGGTAAATGTGTTTTTTTTTTTTTTTTTTTTTTTTTTACCAAACAAGCTTGCTTATGGAGCCTTGTGATTACTAAACTGAAACAACAGGGCTTCCCTGAGAACTCATGATCAAAGCACAGCCCATTTTCTGCTTGATTGTGGCTTCCGCTCGGACAGACTGAGGGAAGACGAGCATTCAGCTGTGTCTGTTTTGCGCTCAAAGCTTCCATCTAGTGGTCATGTCTCTCGTCTGATTTGCAGTTTGACAAGTTTCTCAGCATCTCTTGCATTTACACACGACTGTAACATGATCATAATGTAACATTTGAGCATATACCTTTAATGGCTACATCATGAAAAACTGTACAGGAATTAATCCAATAACACCACCTGGTATTAAATGTGTCGTGATGTTGGGTAATATCTGGCAAGCCTGTGTTATTAATAATTTCTTGTTTTAGTATCAAAGTGAGATTATAGTTTTGCTCTAGTTTCTGGAAGAGCAGTGCAATATATATTATGTGTGTATGCAGCCACTGTAGTTTAATACAAACTTATTGTTTATAAATAATATATGCTTTGAAATGTCTGTATGTTTTCCTGAAGGAACCATATTTCTAAATTGATTTGCAACGTGTAAAAATGACAAAACGTCCTTTGAATAAAAAGTGCCTCTTAGAGACCAGCTTTGACAAAGATTTTATTTTTGTCCATTGTGTAAAATTCCAGAGAACCTTTATAAAGGTTTAAAAGAAATGCTATATAGTGATTAGGATTTACAGTTATGTTAAAACGCATGGACAAAGGGTTTTTTTCAACGCAGGCTGTAGTGAAAGTGTTCCAAAGTGGGAGTCTAAATAAGTGCTCAATTACATAACAGATTTTTATTTTTGTGCCTTCCACAAGGAGGTGCTGCAGCTCGGTTTGAAATGCATAGAAGACAACCTCTGCTCATGTAAACAGACAAAATATTTAGCAGTGTGTACAGTCATGGCCAAAAGTTTTGGCAGCTACATAAATTTTGTGTTTTGCATAGTTTCAGTATTTGTAGATTATTTTTTCCCACATGTTTCTATGGTATACTGAAAAACAATGATAAGCATATCATAAGTTTTAGTTTTAAACTTTTATTGGCAAAAAAATGAGTCTGCATTTACAGTGTTGACCCTTGTTCTTCATAACCTCTGCAGTTGGCTCTGGCATGCTGGATATTAGCTTCTGGGCCAAATTCTGACTGATCCATTCTTGCCTTATTAGTTCTCGGAGTTGATCACAATTTGTGGGCTTCTGCTTGTCCACTTGCCTTTTGAGGACTGAGCACAGGTTGTCTATGGGATTGAGATCCAGGAGTTTCATGGCCATGGATCCAAAATTTCAAAGTAATGATCTTCGAGCCAATTCTTTATCACTCTTGCTTTGTGACATGGTGCTCCATCATGCTGGAAAATGCATGGATCATCACCAAATTGCTCATGGATCGTTGGAAGATGTCGCTTTTGCAGGACGTTTTGATACCATTCTTTATTCACGTCAGTGTTTTTGGGCAGAATTATGAGAGAGCCCACTCTCTTGGTTGAAAAGCAACCCCACACATGGATGGTCTCGGGATGCTTCACTGTTGGCACAACACAGGACTCATGGAAGAGTTCACCTTTTCTTCTCCGAACTATCGATTTTCCAGATGTCCCAAACAGTGGAAGGGAGCTTCATCAGAGAAAATAACTTTGCACCAGTCTTCTGCTATCCAAAACCTTTTACTTCCTGCAGAATCTCAGTCTGTCCTAGACGTTTTTCTTGGAGAGAAGTGGCTTCTTTGCTGCCCTTCTTGAAATCAGGCTGTTGTCCAAAAGTCTTGGCCTCACTGTGAGTGCAGATACTCTCACAGCAACCTGCTGCCATTCCTGAGCAAGCGCTGCACTGCTAGTGACACGATTCTGTAGCTGACTCCTCAGGAGGAGATGGTCCTGGTGCTTGCTGGACACTCTGGGACGTCCTGAAGACTTCACTGCCGTCGAACCTTTCTCCTTGAAGTTCTTGATGATCTGGTAAATGGTTCTTTCAGGTGCAATATTCTTTGAAACCATTTTGAAGCAAAGCCATGATGGCTGCACGTGTTTCTTTGGAGGTAACCATTGCTAACAATAACACAATGATTGGAAGCACATCTTCGCTCCTCTTATAGCAATAAGTATGCTCTTACAATCTAAATGGTATGATAGTGATTTCACCTGACTAGTACTCATTCACACTTTCACGTTGATGCTGATATGATTAGTCAATTAATGTTAGCTGGTCATTTTGTGTCAGGATCAAAAAACTGTTCCTTTTTTTTTGTGAAAAGTTCTTTTTTGGGGGCCAAATGAAGCTTTTAGCAATTATTTAAAATGCATCTGCTCACTCTACACAATCTAGAAACAATGTGAATGAACACCACAATAGCTTAGACCATCAAACTTTGCAAAACCAAATATGTCACTGCCAAAACTTTTAGTCACAACTGTACTTTAAAAGGTGACGTAATACATTCCTGTTTGATTCACTTAATACAGGCACATAAATCTAATTTAAGCACACAGACCTTTCAGGTACGAAGGATTTTTTTACAAAAAAAGAGAGAACCCAAGAATTTGAATCCAATGCAAATATTTTATTTACACGCAAAATACTTACATGAATGTCATATGAGAGGATTTCAAACCATTCAGAGTTAATATACATTTGTCCAAATTACAGTCTGTTGATGAAAACCTACTTTCTTGCATTAAAACACATTAGTAAGCCACTTGAAGCAAAATCTCACATTACAACGTCAAATTTAAAGAGACAGTTCACCCAGTTACCCCCACGTGATTTCAAAAATATGATTTACCTTTTGAATACAAAAGAAATATGTAAAACAGAATCAAAGTTTTTGTGTCTTTTCATTCATATCAATCCAAACATTATATATATTTATATACATCTTTTGTGCTCCATAGAAGAAAGTCATACAGGTTTAAACACAAATGATAGTTTTATTTTTAAGTGAACTATCCCTTAAACAATTAAGACTCATTACGCTTAACTTTGTAACAAACAAATGTATCTGAGATGTTCAACAATCGTACTGAAAAACATCCGTTTGTAGAAAACAGCCTCCATGTTGCACCGACCAAAGTAAACGACCATCAGCCCGCCTATTTATTTTATGCAGGTTGTAATAAATACATAGCTTTTTCCCCCAGATACTGCCTTCAATTCAATAACTGCGTCACAATGGTTTCGTTTTTGTGGAAGAAGGTTTTCACGGTTAACATCATGCTAATGTTATCTAGCTCAGGCTCGTTTCACTTTAGTCTGGAGTTACGCAACTCCGCTTCTCTTCTGCCCTGTAAACCCGCCCAAGTACACAAGCAGCAGACTCCATGTTTGTTCACCTCACCGCCATGTACGACAAGATCTCTCAAAATCCATGTTCACTTGGAGTTATTTCTAAGCAAGTTTCTGATTTAAGCGAGGAGACCGATTCAGATAGACTTTAAGACAACACATCCACATTAAAGAACAATGAGGTTTTGACTGTAAGACTAAACAGAGCCAATAACTCATATTTATCCACAAAAACCGACTATTAAGCCAATTTCCCGATACATGTGGTTTCAAAGAAGTCGATTTGGGTTTGATATGAGTTACAACCAAGCTCTTGATCCATTATCCGATTAGCTTTGTAGATATGACCACTATGAACTAACTCCTTTCGGGTATAAATCAGCTTTCGGTTTTAAGAAATCGGTGTATATTATACATTATATGTTCATTATATAATCGAAAACGATTCGAACATTAGATAACCCCCCCTTTTTTTTAATGTAAATACATTCACAGGCATCCAAGCTCAATGCTAACAGGCTATCATGAACGTGATACAACACATGATCTGTTAAAAAAGCCACATCTACGTCTGAGACCATACAAAGGCAAGAACAAGATAAACACAAACAGCTTTTTTAAAAGCCCAAATTGCTAAAAATAATTAACGTTCCAGTAAATAACATTGATATATTTCTGGTGTCTATATTAATATGTAACTAAAAGTCCAATTCCAGTATAAAATGTGACTGAACCTATATGAACAAATTCAAAAAGTTTTTTTTTTTTTTTTTAATACAACCATCTGTCTACACTGTAACCTATAATGTACTTAATCCATAACTATGTAGACGAATAATGCTGGTTATTTACACTAATTTGAACCTATATACGCAATAACACAAATATACACACTACAGTTTTAAAGATGTAAACTAACATTTCAGACAAAACAACTTTAAACGAGCGCTGTTTAATGTTCACATTCCACAAAGAATGGCGGCTAACAAACGAGCAAAAGCTCACAACAGTCGCTAGGTAACATCGGGTTATGTTACACATTCTTGATTGCGCTCTTCAACTTCAAGAACGATAAACTATATTAGATTATCAAATGAAATCATTTACGAACTACGGATTTGCGATTATTTATAAGAAAACCGGTAACGTTAACCAGAAAACGTAAGCTAGCGCCTTTTTTAGAACAACATGGCCTAGATGTACAATTCTATTTTTTTTATTTTACAGTGAGCTACAGTAACGTTCTAATTCTCCAAATAGTTTAAAAAAAACATCGTATGTTTAAAACAACAAAATCTCTCGAAAGTTTAAATTGAAAATGCATTTTCTGAAACCCCAGGCTTTCAGCGGAGTTTCCAGCTGATCATACCGAAAAAAGCGCGTGCTGTCCAGCCAGTGTATTTACTCGACCTCGTGGATTCTTGCAGTTTCCCGTAGAACTCAAATAAAATAAGGAAAATCATAATAAATATTTCTAGAAATATGAATAAATGTACAAAATAAAAGTAGATTATTAATTTGAATTACATAAAAATCATATTTAAAACAAAAATAATGGCGTTAATCCTCGACGGTAGGTGTAGGCCTCTCACACGAGCTTCTTTCCCAGCACTGTTAACTGATCCAGAGCGAGACGGACGGAACAGCACAGGTTTTTTTTATTTTTGCTCAGAGGGTGAAAAAATATCAGTCGGGTAAAATCGGCAATGCTCGTAAAAAAGGCGGGCCGTAAGAAAGTTATTTTACCGCCGTCAAGCGTTGGGTTGCGATTGGTCAAACACTGTCTGCTCATGAATATTACGAACACGTTTGACGAATTACGTTTCATATTGACGAATGTTATTGAATATTCATGTTTAAAGTGTCCACGGATCCGCCCTCTGGTTTTACGGGCCTATAGAATCTCTTCATACGTTTTGTCCCGCCTCCGCCTGCACAGGATTCGCAGGAATCAAAAGCGAACGACTCCATTGGTTCTGCGTCAACTTTAATTAATTATTCATATACTGCAGTCTCGCAGCCAATAAGCGCACAGAGAGATCGATCCATAACCCGCCCTCTGACTGTTCAGCCCCTGCCAAGTAGGCTGTGTAAACCCGTAGCAAAGCGTACAGTCTATATAAAGAGGTGTGAGAGCAGTTTTCTCTCAGATGCGCTTAGAGCGCACTGGAGAGTAGATCGGGGAAAGGGAAGGGGACAGCCGGTAGCTACAATAGCTAGTATATAAACACCAATTTAAAAGCACATTGAGTAGCAAGATACGGTGGTCACTGGGAAACCGCCATCGGACAAGTTCCGGTCACCATTGGGTGCCAGGAGAGTCTTGGTGGCGTTTCAGAGGTGTGTTCCTTCTTACAAAGCGGCGTGCCGGGGGAGGACGCGTCTCTTTGAATAGTCAGGATGCACGGACCGCCTTCCAGCGACAGCGCATGCCCATTGCGCCTCATCAAGAGAGTGCAATTCGGCGTCCTCAGCCCTGATGAACTTGTAGGTTTTGCTCTTGAGAGGGGGTATTCTCTTAATTCTTTGAGTATTATTGCATTACTCAAATCAACATCGTGTTGAAATCATATTAAATACGGATATTAACATACAGTGTCTTTTGTGAACTTGTGTTTTGCTAACTTTAGCCGGCTAGCCACTTCTTCCTCAGTAAGAGCATGTGTTTGGAAAGTTGAAGAAACACTACACAAGGGTCCTGCTTTAACAATTAGCAACAAGACACGGAAAGCCTTGTTTGAAGTTATACAATTTTAGCTTCTTGTAATATTTATTATTTGTTACATTATTTGAACATTTTGGAGTCACATGGCAGACCCAGAGTTACTCCCAAGTTTCCACATTGTTTCCTATGTCTCCCTTACTGGCAATAAAATGTGAATTTGTTATATGCATGCTTTCATTTATTTAAACTCAAATACGTTCAGTTTGTGACGTGCATTTATGTTTTGAAATAAATGACGAGCAAATGGTATGTTTCCAAGTTGAGCTGTAATGCATTTTCTTTAGACAGCGATGCGATGCAACGTAACTGGGTTTTATTCAATAATGTCATTTTTAAAAACTTATACCTTTCTTTATTTGAAATTTATATATTTTTTTTTAAATGAATGCTGAGTTGAGCAATCTCTTGACACTTAATTTGATTGTTTTTGTGTTTTATGTATGCAGCTTGTAATGTAAAGAAAACCACGATAAATACAACCATTAAACAGCCTTGTTACATTTCAAATTAACATTTTTAAAAATGCTAAATTCATAATTTGACAGATGACATCTGAACTATTGCTATTGCATTCCATGTATTTAAAAAATACTTTAAGGGTATATTTAGTGTATAAATGTTTCCCATTGTTGTGAAAATGTACAACAATTTAATGCTGTTTTTTTTTTTATCTTTTTCAGAAACGGATGTCCGTTACTGAAGGGGGCATCAAGTACCCTGAGACCACAGAAGGAGGGCGCCCTAAACTGGGGGGACTTATGGACCCTCGGCAAGGGGTAATTGAAAGGTCAGGCAGATGCCAGACGTGTGCAGGTATGTTCATAAACTGATATTTATCCGTCTTGCTTGGTATTAAACACTTAAAGATGAACCTCTGCGTATTTGTTTGTTGTCATTTAGGTAACATGACTGAGTGCCCCGGTCATTTTGGTCACATTGAGCTGGCAAAGCCAGTCTTTCATGTTGGATTCATCACAAAGATCATGAAGGTCCTCCGATGTGTCTGCTTCTTCTGTTCAAAACTGCTTGTGGACGCGGTATGCCATATTTTCAGTTTGCCTTTTGTGATTTATTCCATTGTTAAAATTTTCTTCTGATCAAGTTCCTTTGGTCAAAAAATTTTGTAGTGTATTTAAACTTCCCCTTATGTTGTTTTACCCAGAACAATCCAAAAATCAAAGACATCTTGACCAAGTCGAAGGGGCAGCCACGTAAGCGTCTGACCCACGTCTATGACCTCTGTAAAGGCAAAAACATTTGTGAGGGTGGAGAGGAGATGGACAACAAGTTTGGAGTGGAGCAGCAGGAGACCGAAGAAGACCTCACCAAAGAGAAGGTACAGACCTAAAATTCTCTAAGCGCACAGGCCAATTTGAAACTTTCCAGCTTGCTCAGGAAGTTTTAAAACTGATTTCTAACTTTTATTTCTCAAGGTCATGGAGGCTGTGGCAGGTACCAGCCACGTATCCGTCGCTCTGGCCTGGAGCTGTATGCTGAGTGGAAGCACGTGAACGAAGACTCGCAGGAAAAGAAGATTCTTCTCAGCCCTGAACGTGTGCATGAGATCTTCAAACGTATTTCGGATGAAGAGGACATGATCTTGGGCATGGACCCCAAATATTCCCGTCCTGAGTGGATGATTGTCACTGTGTTGCCCGTGCCTCCTCTTGCTGTGAGACCAGCTGTGGTCATGCAGGGCTCTGCTAGAAACCAGGTAAGCAAAGCATTGCTTATTAAACAGTGGGAAAGAAGTTTGGTGTATTGCGTAGTACTGATAGCTGTTAGATTTGTATCAATTGTAAATTGTTCTTCTTAGGATGATTTAACACACAAGTTGGCTGACATTGTGAAGATCAATAACCAGCTGAAGCGAAATGAGCAGAGTGGAGCTGCAGCGCATGTTATAGCAGAGGATGTCAAGCTGCTTCAGTTCCACGTGGCCACCATGGTAGACAATGAACTGCCAGGTCTCCCTAGGGTAAGATTTACACTACACCTTAGGAGATCTGAGTCCAGAATATTGTGAGAAGCAACAATTATACTCTTATTAACAGTTAAGTTAATATTTAATTTAAAAAAAATCACTCCTACTAAAGATTATTTATCAATAACTAATTGTTTTTATTGTTGTTGTTAAAGAATTTACATAGAATATAAATGTTAAAGAAAAAATAAAAAATAAGTGCTTTTTTTATTATTATTATTAGTGCATTTATAATAAAATGCAATTGTGGAAAAAAAATCAGGTTACGCACTTACACTGATACCTGGTGCAGCCAGTTAAAATATTTGATCTGCAGTTATGTAGAGTGGGACAATCAGGAAAATATTAATGAAGATTTTGCTCTCGTATGCTCTTGATTCAGGCAATGCAAAAGTCTGGTCGTCCACTAAAATCTATCAAGCAGAGGCTAAAGGGTAAGGAAGGACGTGTCAGAGGTAATCTGATGGGGAAGCGTGTAGATTTCTCCGCCCGAACTGTCATCACGCCAGACCCCAACCTGCAAATCGACCAGGTGGGCGTCCCCCGTTCCATCGCCGCAAACATGACCTTCCCTGAGATTGTCACACCCTTTAACATTGACAGGTAATATTGTTTTTATCTCTTTCTGAATGCATCTCACTTACAAAATATTTTAGTGTTTTCTGATAGGTTTCTTAAACCCAGTGCTCTCATTCTTTTTCTTAATTTTACTTTACAGACTCCAAGAGCTTGTAAGGAGAGGTAACAGTCAGTATCCTGGAGCCAAATATATCATCCGAGACAACGGGGACAGAATTGACCTGCGATTCCACCCTAAACCAAGTGACCTTCACCTTCAGATTGGATACAAAGTCAGTGTTTTTTTTTTTTTTTTTTTTTTTTTTGTTTAATGTAAGAATGCAATGTAATTTTCATTTACAGTGAGCAAAGCATTTAAAACCTGTTTGTTTTCTTTCTAGGTTGAACGACACATGTGTGATGGAGACATTATTGTGTTCAACAGACAGCCTACGCTGCACAAAATGTCTATGATGGGCCACAGAGTGCGAATCTTGCCTTGGTCAACGTTTCGACTCAACCTCAGGTGCACTGGGTTTATAATACTTGATCCGTCGCATTGTTTGGAGATTGATACGTGGATAGGCAATATATTGAGTTTGTGTGCTGTATCATCAGTTTGAAATTGTTACAAATCTGTATAGAAAACGAATGGTCAGATTTAGCACCATTGCTCTAATATAAAGGTTTTTGACTTCGTTTTAAAAGAGAAAATCCCTTTCACTTCTAGTGTGACAACCCCATACAATGCTGACTTTGATGGCGATGAGATGAACCTGCACTTGCCACAGTCCTTGGAGACCCGTGCTGAGATCCAAGAGCTGGCTATGGTGCCTCGTATGATTGTCACACCACAGTCTAACAGACCCGTCATGGGTATTGTGCAGGACACACTGACAGCTGTGCGCAAGTTCACCAAGAGAGATGTCTTCTTGGAGAGGGTGAGTTTATGAAGCTGTGGTACCAAATTATGAATGTAATGAGCTGTAAGTTTGTACAGGTACATGACATTGATACTAAAATAAATCATTTCGTGTGCTTTGTTTAGGGTGAGGTGATGAACCTCCTCATGTTTCTCTCCACATGGGACGGCAAAGTGCCCCAACCTGCTATCTTGAAGCCTCGACCTCTCTGGACTGGCAAACAGATCTTCAGCTTGATCATCCCTGGGCACATTAATGCCATCCGCACACACAGCACTCACCCCGATGAAGAGGACAGCGGCCCTTACAAACACATCTCCCCTGGAGACACTAAGGTACAGTAGTGCAGCCGAAATGTGGATGTAGCTTTTGTGCAAAAGAAAGTTTGTTCTCATTCTTCTCATTTTGCAGGTGATTGTGGAGAACGGTGAGCTGATCATGGGGATCCTGTGTAAGAAGTCATTGGGAACCTCCGCTGGCTCTCTTGTCCATATCTCATACCTTGAGATGGGCCATGACATCACACGACTCTTCTATTCTAACATCCAGACTGTTGTCAACAACTGGCTGCTTATTGAGGGTAAAAAAAAAAAAGACTTGATATTTGCACACAAAAACAGTTTTGATTCTTATTCATTTATTTACAACCATCTTGTCTACTTCAGGTCACTCTATTGGTATTGGAGACTCCATTGCCGATAAGGCGACATATCAGGACATTCAGAACACGATTAAGAAAGCCAAACAGGATGTGATAGAGGTGAGTTGGCACCATTAAGTAATTATAAATGCAACAGATTGTTGCTTTTGTACATGAATGCAGTTGTTCATTGATTTCTTTCCCACAGGTCATTGAGAAAGCCCACAACAATGAGTTGGAGCCCACCCCAGGTAACACTCTGAGACAGACCTTTGAGAACCAGGTCAACCGCATTCTGAACGATGCTCGAGACAAGACTGGATCCTCTGCCCAGAAGTCATTGTCTGAGTACAACAATTTCAAATCCATGGTGGTGGCTGGTTCAAAAGGCTCTAAAATTAACATTTCTCAGGTGAGAGAAGACAGTAGATGGTCTTTATATCTTAAAATAGTTAGGTGCCTCTTTCAGGAATTTTTTCACAATCTCTGTATTTGTTCTTCTTTCTCTTCACCCATTTAGGTTATTGCTGTAGTGGGGCAGCAGAACGTTGAGGGTAAGCGAATCCCCTTCGGTTTCAAGCACCGCACTCTCCCTCACTTCATTAAAGATGATTATGGTCCAGAGAGTAGAGGCTTCGTAGAAAACTCCTATCTGGCCGGTCTCACACCAACTGAGTTTTTCTTTCACGCCATGGGAGGCAGAGAGGGTCTGATCGACACAGCTGTCAAAACTGCTGAGACAGGTAATGGCCTGAGCAGCTATTGAGGGCAAATACTAAATGTAATCTGAACTTCTAGTCTCTAAGTGAGATGTTATATGCACTTGTTATCAGATTAGTCTTCGTTGAAGCCTGAAATTGTCTTCATGAGTTTTGATGAAACTCCTATTCCTTCAGGTTATATTCAGCGTCGTCTGATCAAGTCTATGGAGTCTGTTATGGTAAAGTATGATGCTACAGTCAGAAACTCCATTAACCAAGTTGTCCAGCTGAGGTATGGAGAGGATGGTCTGGCAGGAGAGGCTGTGGAGTTCCAGAACATGGCTACCCTTAAGCCATCCCACAAAGCCTTTGAGAAGAAGTGAGTGCTGTTGTGTCTGTTCAAGTATTTACAGTAAAGTAATTAGGGGTGGGAATCTTTAAATTGTAATAATATTTCAAAATGTTCCTGTCTATATTAGGGGTGGGAATCTATGTTAACGATGCATATTAATTAACGATGCATCACAATGTTGTCATACATCCTGTACATCGATTAGGGGTGGGAATCTTCAGGCACTTCACGATCCATTCTGATTCTGGGGGTCACAATCCGATTCCAAAACAATTCTTGATCTACATTTTTTCCCCAATTAATTGTTCTGCTGTGCAAATACATCTTTACAACTTTACATCTTAAACAAAATTGCAGTTATATGCTTTTTGTTTGTTTGGAATCTCTGTATGTCAGTACTGCCAACTTAAAAATAGGGGTGTGAGTCTTCACTGGTTTCACAGTTCAATTACGATTATCATTATCAACTCAATATCACGATGCATCACATTCTCAGTTTTCAATATTACTGTACATGGCTACATTTTCATATACATTTTATATCAAATTTTTTTGTGCAAAATTAACTTAACTTTTTTTATTATATAAGCACAGCAGGCTATTTTTATAAAACACTTACTTATTTAAAATGTGTTCTTTAAGTGTCCGAAGGTTTACAGACAATAGTTGAGGATTTTTCTTTTTTTCCTCAGCGTTATTGCAATTTGATTATTACTGATGAGATCATAGATGGTGGCAGCTTTAACGGGCTGCATTCAAACTAATGCACAGATCTATTTCGATATCAGATGTTTTGTCCTGCTCTGAAAACATGACTGACTGTGTGTATATCAATTTCGTATAAAAGTATTCGAAAATGCAAGTGCATTTAACCGCAGCTGCAATTAAGCTTCAGGACAACAAACACAAAGCGCACGTGAAAGTCTGTCAGTGCGCAAGCTTCGTGTAGCTAATAGTACTGCATTCCAAACAGCATAAATGAAAGCATATCTAAAGTAAAACACGGCGGATGGAAGCATAGACTGTCAACCAATGTGCACATGTCTCACAACGCAAATTCTGTGCAATGAAGCCCACCCAGAATCGTTGAAGAGAGAATCGCGATGCATCGGAGAAATGATTTTTTTTTCTCCCACCCCTAAAAGTAATCTATTGCAACTAATTTAAACTAAGTAATATAATCAATATAGCCGTATTAACTCAGATCAACAAGGACATGGATAGTAAGCTATTTAGGAGTCTGTTTTCAAGTCTTCTCAGGTCATTGTTGATCATCAGCTCAGAGCTCAACTGACTAACGTCATTGATTTAACTTTCTGCCTCTTTCTTTAATTGCACAGGTTTAGGTTTGACTGCACCAATGACCGAGCTCTCCGCCGCACTCTACAGGAAGATGTGGTGAAAGATGTGTTGACCAATGCCCATGTCCAGAGTGCTCTAGAGAGAGAGTTTGAGAAGATGAAGGAAGACCGAGAGATCTTGAGAGCCATTTTCCCCACAGGCGACAGCAAGGTCTGTCCCTTAAGAGTACCATTTAAGTACCATCAGTATCCATATGCCCTTTGGTTGGGATTGTCCTCTTTCTTTTTACAACCTTATCAAGCATGAATATCACTATATTTGCACACTTCTATAGAATGTCATTAACACAAACCATGTTTTTCATAGGTGGTACTACCGTGCAATTTGGCCAGAATGATCTGGAATGCTCAGAAGATTTTCCGCATCAATCCTCGAACACCAACTGACCTCAACCCAGCACGAGTAGTGGAAGGTGGGTTTTGTACTTTGAGCCTGTAAATTTTTATTTAGGTATCTTATATCTAACTTTTAATTTTGACGTGCACGCTATATACACCGCTTTAACTGACTTAAGGCTGTCTGCATTTGAGCGGGTCTCTCAGCTAAATAAAGACTCCTGCTTGTGGTAGCTAAATAAAGCCTGCTGACGACTGATCCCTGTAGCTTACCACTGTCTTGTGGCAGACCTGTACAAGCTGATTATAAAGGCCACAGTTACATCCTTGCATACGTGTTGACTGAAGACATGATGCCAAACTCATGCGCTTGACAAATCTGCACCTTTAAGAGATGTCAATTTTATGAAGCCCTAACCAATATGGCTGTTTTACCTTGCCATTATAGTGGTAGCACCAACCGATTCTTGTCTTATTATTGGAGTGAGCTTTGCATTGTAATGATAGCACATGGATATTTGCTCTTTCTTTTTTATGCAGGAGTTCATGAGTTGAGTAAGAAGCTGGTGATCGTAAATGGTGAAGACCAGTTAAGCAGGCAAGCCCAGGAGAATGCCACTCTGCTATTCAACATCCACCTGCGCTCCACCCTGTGCTCCAAGCGAATGACCGAGGAGTTCCGTCTTAGCACAGAGGCTTTTGATTGGCTGCTGGGAGAGATTGAGACCAAATTTAACCAGTCCATTGTAAGTAAAGCTTGCCTAGTTACTGCACCTGAAAAAGAAAAAAAAAGAAAATGGGGAGTAATCTAGTTTTATCAAATTGCCTGAAGCTGGACACTTTCTTTGTTTTCGTCAGGCTCATCCTGGTGAGATGGTAGGTGCTCTGGCTGCCCAGTCTCTGGGAGAGCCTGCTACTCAGATGACCCTGAATACATTCCACTACGCCGGTGTGTCCGCCAAAAACGTCACTCTTGGTGTGCCTCGACTCAAAGAGCTTATCAACATCTCCAAGCGACCAAAGACCCCCTCCTTGACCGTATTTCTTCTGGGCCAAGCGGCCCGTGACGCAGAGAGGGCCAAAGATATCCTGTGTCGGTTGGAGCACACAACACTGCGCAAGGTCACTGCCAACACAGCCATTTATTATGACCCCAACCCTCAGAACACTGTGGTGACTGAGGATCAGGAGTGGGTCAACGTGTACTATGAGATGCCTGACTTCGATGTGACCCGCATTTCACCCTGGCTGCTGCGTATCGAGCTTGACCGCAAACACATGACTGACCGTAAGCTGACAATGGAGCAAATCGCAGAAAAGATCAATGCAGGTGGGCTTGAGATTATCATTGGATAAATGCATGTTGATACCACACTTTAAATGGCAAACGGAATGGATGCTGAGGTGTTATAGTTTTCTAACTCTACTTTGTCTCCTAGGATTTGGTGATGACCTTAACTGCATCTTCAATGATGACAATGCTGAGAAACTGGTTTTGCGAATCCGCATCATGAATAGTGACGAGAATAAGTTTCAAGAGGTAAGTTGTTGTAATTTGAATCTTTGCTGGTGAGTACGTAACTGGCCTCTTCTCTCAATGTTGAATCGTAAATGTTGAATCTTGTGTCCAGGATGAGGAGGTAGTGGATAAGATGGATGACGATGTCTTCCTTCGCTGCATTGAATCGAACATGCTGACAGACATGACACTGCAAGGCATTGAGCAGATCAGCAAGGTATTTTTTTTCTTCCATCTTTAACTTCACTTCAGTAAATCTGAAAGCCCATGTGGCAGTGCAGGTTTGTCCGAAAAGACACATGACGCTTACATGCTCTGGAGTAATGGGGAGTGCTAATTGGCTTGCTCCTGAAACAATAATAGCTAATAGGTGGACACCTTAATTTTGTGGACACAGCTGGCACTGAGATTAAAGTTTAATTTCTCCTGCCTTTGTAGGTATACATGCATCTACCACAGACTGACAACAAGAAAAAAATCATCATCACAGAAGAGGGAGAGTTTAAAGCTTTGCAAGAGTGGATCCTGGAAACTGATGGAGTCAGCCTCATGAGGGTCCTCAGTGAGAAGGATGTGGACCCTGTCAGAACCACCTCCAATGACATTGTGGAGATTTTCACTGTAAGAATTGTTTAAAAGCTTGTCTAAAGATCAGAACCTATCAGATCCTCAGATCAAATTCAGAAATGTCTGCTCTTCAACTGCAGGTTCTTGGTATTGAGGCTGTGCGTAAGGCTCTGGAAAGAGAGTTGTACCATGTCATCTCTTTCGACGGTTCTTACGTTAACTACCGCCATCTTGCTTTGCTGTGTGACACGATGACCTGCAGAGGTCACTTGATGGCCATCACTCGTCACGGTATCAACAGGCAGGACACTGGACCGCTAATGAAGTGCTCTTTTGAAGAGACGGTGAGGCGCCGTTTAATGTTTTAAAATGGTATTGTGGTTGATCTTGTAAAGAAATCTTAAATATGTTATCCCTCACTCTTCTGTAGGTGGATGTGTTGATGGAAGCCTCATCTCATGGTGAATGTGACCCAATGAAAGGAGTGTCTGAGAATATCATGCTGGGGCAGCTGGCTCCTGCAGGCACTGGTTGCTTTGACCTGCTGTTGGATGCTGAGAAGTGCAAGTATGGTATGGAGATTCCCACCAACATCCCTGGTATCAGTGTTGCAGGACGTAAGTCAAACTTATTTTTTGAATACTTTAAAGGCTTAAACCTAATACTCTGTCCCCAAATTTAAACCTGTGGTTAATCATTGCTTTTTCCACCACAGCCACGGGTATGTTCTTTGGCTCTGCCCCCAGCCCCATGAGTGGCATGTCTCCTGCCATGACTCCCTGGAACACAGGAGCCACTCCTGCATATGGTGCTTGGTCTCCCAGTGTTGGTGAGTGAAGAAATGTTACATACGGTTTTGTTTTACTGCCACCCGTATTTACAGTGTGTATGTTTACATTTATTCCATTTAATGCCCTATTCTTTTTTTCTCGTACAGGAAGCGGAATGACACCAGGTGCTGCAGGCTTCTCTCCCAGCGCTGCGTCTGATGCCAGCGGCTTCTCACCTGGTTATTCTCCTGCCTGGTCTCCTACTCCTGGTTCTCCTGGATCCCCTGGACCAGCTAGCCCTTATATCCCCTCACCAGGTCTCTTTACTGTCTATTTTGGTCTTGTTCGGTTTTTAAGAATAATGGTCTTAGTTTACTTGGTTGTAATTAGTAGGTTGCAAACCAAACAGCTGCTAATGCAATTGTTTTTTTTTTTTTCTCCTTTGTCTTTCTCATCAGGAGCCTTGTCTCCAAATTACTCTCCAACTTCTCCTGCCTACGAGCCTCGCTCTCCTGGTGGATACACCCCACAGAGCCCTGGATACTCTCCGACCTCTCCGTCATACTCTCCGACTTCACCATCTTATTCTCCCACCAGTCCAAACTACAGCCCCACATCTCCGTCCTACTCGCCCACATCACCCTCCTACTCTCCAACTTCGCCGTCTTATTCTCCAACATCTCCAAGCTACTCTCCGACTTCACCTTCTTACTCTCCGACTTCACCGTCTTACTCCCCGACTTCACCATCCTACTCGCCAACATCCCCCAGCTATAGCCCAACGTCCCCCAGCTACAGCCCAACTTCACCAAGTTACAGCCCCACGTCTCCGTCGTATTCCCCAACTTCTCCATCTTATTCCCCGACCTCCCCGTCTTACTCTCCCACTTCTCCAAGCTACTCTCCAACCTCCCCGTCCTATTCCCCAACATCTCCGAGCTACAGTCCCACTTCGCCCAACTACACGCCCACCTCACCAAGTTACTCTCCGACCTCTCCATCTTACAGCCCCACCTCACCTTCCTACTCCCCCACCTCTCCCAATTATACCCCGACCAGTCCCAATTACTCTCCCACATCTCCTTCTTACTCCCCAACTTCGCCGTCCTACTCTCCATCCAGTCCTCGTTACACCCCGCAGTCTCCCACCTACACCCCAAGCTCGCCTTCTTACAGCCCAAGTTCTCCATCCTACTCCCCCACCTCCCCAAAATACACCCCCACCTCCCCCTCCTACAGTCCCAGCTCTCCCGAATATACCCCAACGTCCCCCAAATATTCCCCCACTTCCCCGAAGTACTCTCCCACTTCGCCCAAATACAGTCCCACTTCTCCGACCTACTCCCCAACTACTCCCAAGTACAGCCCCACTTCCCCTACTTATTCTCCAACCTCTCCTACCTACACCCCAACCAGCCCCAAATATTCCCCCACCTCTCCGACTTACTCTCCAACGTCTCCAAAATACTCACCCACATCCCCTACCTACTCTCCAACTAGTCCGAAGGGCTCCACCTACAGCCCCACTTCTCCCGGCTACAGCCCCACCTCTCCAACCTACAGCCCAGCCATCAGCCCTGATGACAGTGATGAAGAAAATAATTAAAGATGGTTGGTTCCAGGGTTTGTCCTGCTTCCCTTATGGGCACTCTGACCCTGGGATAAAGACTGAAGGAAAGCCACTCAGCTGGGGTTGTCATGTACAGGGAAGGCTAAGGAACCTGGGATCCCACATGTGACATCCTCCTTTTTGATTTTTCTCTTTTGGACTTAATGAATTGTTCTTAAATAGCCTCACTAAACAGTCTTCAGTGGTTGCATATGTTAGGTTAGAGGATTGAACTACAAGCCAAACAAGGCTGCCTTTGTATAGACCGCTTTGGTCGCTCTAAGTTTAGAGGGAGAACCATTTCTCAAAGTTGGTGGAAAGATGCAAGAGATTGACTGCTTTTGGAGGAGAAAGATCATGCATTGTCCTCCTCTTTCCATCCAGTCATTTCTGCCTCCCTTTTTCTCAAAAATTCAGTGTTGGATGTAAAGGAAGTTTAAGAAGTATTGCCAAAAGCCTTCAAACAGAAAACAGTGGATTGTATCTGAAAAGTTTCAAATGAAACCTTGAAAAATATCTATAACGTAAATAGAAAGGGGGAGAAACTGACCTTTCTCACATTTTACAGCTTTTAGTTTCTTCCCCAGTGTAAATAAGCGCTTGCTCCCAGTTTTTGAGTCTTTATTCCAGATCTGAACTGTTTAAATATTAATGTTGATTTTGTCTAATTTGAGTTCACTTATGAAAAATGTTATTTCTAAAGAAGCAGGAGGTTCAAAGTGGCTGTTTATTAGAAAACGTGTTGAAGCTGACACGCATTGTGCAGATTAAAAATGTCTTGTAATACTGTAGTCTATGTATGCCGGCCCATAACATGGGCAAAAGTGTTGTGTAGTGATTGCCCTCTTTATGAATCAGAGAGTGGGAACAGATGCTTTATTTGAGGCATCAATTTTCTAGTCCATTGTCCCCAAAAGATGCAAGCCTTATCCTTCACCAGCATCTGCCCAGTAATTTACACTTTCAAAAAACTGCAAAAAATGGTAACCAGCGGTCTTGTACCTCTGAGTGCACAGAGGAGTGTGAAATTATGACCTTTTTGGTTTTATTTTTCTTTTATCCTGAGAGTAAGGTTGGAGCCCAGCTTTACATAAGATGCAGTTAATTTTTTTTTTTTTTTTTTTTTTTTTTTTTTTAAACCACCTAGGTTCAAATCTGAGTCCTTCCTTGTCCTCAGCACTCAACCCTTTAATATAATAAGTGTATAATTGTTTTTTCTGATATATGCATCATTACAATTGATAATCTATTGTGTGATTTACTGCGGAAAAGCATTTATTTGACACTTTTTCTTGCGCTGGCTTCATTGTCGTTGGGTCAGCTTTGCTTTTTGGATTAAGTGCTTGGGGAGGGGAGAAAGGTGCAGTTTGGTTTGTTTCCTTTCGAATATGCACTGTTTCATATCTAAATTTCATCAGCTGATTCTGAATCATCTTTTGCTTGAACAGTAGAGGGCGACAGAGACTGATTTGACTCGGGCGTTAGAGGCATTTAGATCTTTTTGAGTGTTACCTTTTTTTATAACCTGTGGTTGCCTCAACTTACTCTTCCATCTGGACAGTGGTAGTTGCAGGAGGTTTTTTTGACTTGTAAAAGACTTTGATGCTCTTGCATATTTCAGCTTTAGATTTAAGGCCTTAGATCGCATTGGGGGAGCAGTTCTGACAGTCTCTTTAATGCCCTTGTTTGCCTTCAGTTTCATGGATGTTTCAAACAAGTCCAGTTAATACTCTATACCCAGGCTCCCAGTAAGGGTGTGTGCGCGTGTGTGTGTGTGTGTGTGTGTGTGCATGAAAGCATAAATGGAAAAGACAGGGTTTTCTTGAGTTTGAGTAATAACCGGTTCGGGTTTATGGGGAAAGGAGAATTTAAATTAAGAGAAATTGCCACTGTATAGAAATCAGTCTGATACATCATTCTCTGTAACTGTTTTGTTTTTTTGAATTGAAAAATAAAAGTTTGACTAAACTATTGGTCGTGTTTTTTTTTTGTTTGTTTTTGTTTTTTTTTTTTGTTTGTTTTTGTTTTTTTTTAACATGGCTGTTGGGTTTATGATTAACCTTAAAACGACAGTTCACCTGAAAAAGTTATTTTGTGTTCTACTGAAGAAAGTTACATTACATACACGTTTGAAACTTTTTGTGTATATAATGGTTTATAATCAATGGTTTGAAGTGACAAAGTATGTAAATTACATTAATTAAAGGGATAGGTCACCCAAAAATGATTTTTTTTGTTTTTTTTTTTTTTTGTATATAGTGGTTTGTAAGAAATGTTCCCAGACCAAGAAACGTAGTAAGAACATGACTTAAATCCATGTGACATCAGTGGTTCAACTAAAATTTTACAAAGCTATGAGAATGTTTTTTGTGCACATTTATTCAACAATGCTTCATTTCTGCGAGTGCAATCTATTCGAAAACAGCAGCAGCAGCACGTTTCTTTGTGGTATTTTATTTAATCAAAAATATCTTGTTTTGTGTTTTGAAGATGAACATTAAGCGTTTGGAAAAACACGAGGGTGAGTAATTCGAGAATTTTCATTTTTGGGTAAAATATCCTTTTAAGGCTTAGACTTAATCATCCTTAAATGTCAAAGTTTTGCAGAAGTGTCTTGTAGCACAATGTCCTTTTGAGATGAATTGGTAAAGTGCATGGTATTGTTCGCTTCAGTTTGGAAACACATGACTTGTGATTCAATGGGCTGTGTGTCAAGGATACACTTCTGTTTTACAGTCTGTCAGACGTATAGGAAGAGTTATCTCCCACTGAATTTCTAAATGAAGATGTGCAGTTTCCGCACATAGATGTGTTCCAAGGTATTTTGAGCCTCACAGGTTCTTGTTTTTAATAAACCACTGAAACCACAGTCCAGCCCCTGGATTTCCTGTGCTCTTCTGAAAGTCTGAGCGAACGCAGTCAGTCACAGCCATTAAGTGCTGCATTTTTTTAAGCTGACATAACTTTTTGCTATGACTGACTTATGTATTATATTCATTTGTTTTGTTTTCATGGGCAAGTCCTGACATTATCACGAATGCTTTGTGAGTGACTGGGTGTGACTCTTATATGTAACGAGAATCCCATGATTTTTAGATATTTTCTTCTACTTCGGTCCACAAAGTCCAGGTCTTCCTGCAGGCAAATTCAGTCAAATCAGGTCATGCTTTTGTTAACAAATCTGTGAATGTCACTCTCTGTGCCTTAGGCTTTTTTCTCATTTCTTGGCATCTGTTAGTTTAGGCGGGGGTGTATTCCAGGGGGCTGGCCCAAAAGTAATGCAGGAAGTGATTTGGTACATTTAGCCTCTTCTACAAATTCTCTTCCTTTCTTTCTCGATACTCTACAGGGTTCCCCAGCTTCAACAGCAGCAAGGTAAGGACTGTAAATCTCCTCAGAAACTCACAAGTTATACATGCATAACCCTCAAAAACCAGGCTGTGCCAAAACAGTTCTGCCAAATTCATTTTAGAGCAAAGGAACTTAAAGCAGAGAGAACTTTAAGCAAGAGAGACACTCCCAAAGCTCCACAGCTTAGTGCTTAGGCTCACATCTAGCTTATTTCTTATAGTAAATGTGCACTCAAGGGGTTAGATTTGAAAACATGTTTGCTGCTCATTACCACTTTAAACATAAAAGTTTGTCAAATTTAGTAAAAGAATTTCAGGTAATTAGCTGGGCGAGCCACAAAAACTTGTTAAAATTAATAAAATTATAAATGAATAACTGTCTTGACTTGATAATAGTTTTGCGTATGGTTCTTCTACTGATTCGTATTTTCTGGAAACCATCGTTTTTGGTCTACATTGACTGGTCATTTTTCATAAAAATTATTTTTGAATGTTTTGTTACAAAGAAAAGTATAGAATTTCAGCTAATTAATATGATGAGCCACAAAGAATGGTGTGAAAACTAATAATTCATAATTAAAAATAAATTATAAATGAATAACTGTTTCGACTTGGTAATAGTTTTGTGTATGGTTCTACAACTGGTTCTGAGCTTCTGAAATTTAGAACTTTTTGTCTTAGAAACAAACACCATGTTTTACCGTGTTTCCTCCATCAACTCCCTCTGATGAGTGGAGGAAAGATGGATGGTGCCTTGCAGTAATTATCACGCTAGTGTTTAGCATTTGTCAGGCAACCCGACTCTCCTCGCTGTGGGGCGTCCTCGGCAGGGCCGCTCGGATTATTGCCCCGTGTCTAGTTACTGGACACATATAAGCTAACCAGGCCAGGTAAACTCACACACACACACACACACACACAAACACACTGGAAAAGGCAGAATGGAGCCGGACTCAGAAAGCATGGCAGAGCAGGCCGAAGGAGTTTTACAGTTAAGTGGACAAGTGTATTTCTTAGTTTCGAGTGCGCTCTTTACTTATCAAGAGAGACTATGAGCTTCTGTCATCGCTGTCTTCACATTATGCGCATGGGCCCTCGTTCCACTATCCTGCGCTGTACCTGAATGTTTGTCATATTTCATGCTGTTCTGTAGTAGATAGCAAACTGCTTTTTTTTAGTGCAGTCCCAATATTGGTGATCACTGTTAGAAATTTTAAATGTTTGTTGACCAATGGGAAAATGGGAGGAGTGTTTAGGAAACATGTCTGAAAACAATCCTAGTGCCAGAACACGAATAACTCTCCACTATGGTAATTGAAAATTAGTGTATTAAATTAGTATGCCCAAATTAGTCATTAAAGTGTACATTTAATGGATAACTTTGCACTGGTAACATGGTGGATGTAGTACGTCTGGATTGCATTCATACAACACACACACATACTTTATATAATATTTTTTAAAAGTCACAATGTAGTTATAAGGCTACCTAAATCATAGTACATACTCTGGAGCTGCTTCCGAAATTGCATACTGTCTGAATTATGTCCATGTCAGCTATTTTTTATTGAATGGGGGTTGCTTCCTGTTTCAGTCAGACAGTAAAACGGATCAGGCCCTAGTCATTCCCAAGTATTATTATTTTGTGTGTGTGCCAGCTTGCATGTTCTCCACACTGTGGTTTTGAATGACTCACTGTAGTTGTATGTGTCAAAAACATTTTCGACCACTTTAAGACACTTTCATATCTGTTTACATGAGAAGCCAGAATTAATTCCTGTGAGGGTGGGGTGTTAAAGCCCACAATGAGGTGGAGCTGTTTGATCAGTGAGGTCAAGACAACATTTCATTATTTGATTATGACATGGAGGGCAAATATAACTTCAGTCTAATCAGATTAATAGCTTAATGTAATGTAAACAAAATCTCTATGTGTTCTACCACACTTCATCATATGATCATTTTGAAAAGGTTTTCACGATGTTTTATGACTGAATGTCTTGTCTGGCTTGCTTCTTCTTTCTCATTAAAACATCTTTAGAAATGACTAATGCTTACTGACTAGTGGACTTTAAATATAGCATACTGTGTCTTGTAAATTCTTTAAACTGATCATAAAATTTGTATCATAAAGTGATGAACTAGGAGAAGCCAAAGCTGAATAATAGCAATAATGAGGGGGTAGTTCTCAGCTAGTCCTTCCTTGTAGTCTATGAGGTGACATGCCTGGATGGTGAGTAAACAGAAAATGTTGCACCGAATGAACAGATAAACAGGGAGGAGTAGCATCTTTTAATTCTGCTATTTGTGTTCACATTGCATTCACTATGTGAGAATATTCTTTGGCATTGTGAAACTGGATGGTCTGGCTTTGTCTATAGCATGTCTTGAAGTGACATAAAATAACATGCACCTCTGAAGCCTCTTCTTTACATTCTTTACCATCACAAGAGGAGCCTAATTAGACTGACTGATTAAACCATGCCAATTTATTTGCAAAGCCAATATTTATGTTGTAAATCCGCACGCCTGTCATAGATGATATGCTATCTAATATCACCAATGATTGATTTAGTTTGGTTTCCATTCTAGTTAAAGCATTTGATAAGATAATAAGCTTAGCAGACCATTAATATTGATAAGTGAGCTTAAATAGCTTAACAACAAAAAATTGAATAATGCCAAGGAAGGAAATGAAGAAATCTTAGGAGGAACCAGAACTCCGCTGTGGATGTCTTCATCCTTGGGCTGGTACATCCTTATTGTCTTGAGTGTTTCTTTGGCAACAGTATACTGGAATCTACATACGTTTTAATGTGTGCTGCCATTACGCTGTGGTGACTAAACAAACAGATTTCCAGAATCCAGATCATGTGTTTTGGTAGTCAATTTACTGACAGGTCAAAGAACCAATCAGATAACAACAGTCTTTTACTGATAGCTCTGTTGGCAAATTAGTGAGAGGAGTACAGCTACAGTGGAGTAGCCATCTGCCCACAAGCCAAATGACTAGTAGTTTATATATATATATATATATATATATATATATATATATATATATATATATATATATATATATATATAAATATACACTACTGTGCAAAAGTCTTAGGCATGTTAGTATTTTCACCCCAAAGAATGGTGTTCGTTCGCCTGTTATTTAATCTTTTGCTGTAGTGTCAGTAGAAAATATCAGTTTACATCTCCAAACATTCATTTTGCCATTAATTTTAATAATAATGTAGTGTTATTTTTGAATGCACAAGCAGTCTGACAACAGCTGGTGCTCCACATGGAGAACTGATCTCACCATCTTCGAATCTGTCTGTGATTACATGAAGAAACAGATGAAACTGAGACAAGCTAAATCCAGAAGAACTGTGGTCGTATCTCCAAGATGCTTGAAGAAACCTTCCTGCAAAGCTACCTGAAAAATAATGAATCAGACAGATTCGATGATGGTGAGATCAGATCTCCATGTGGAGCACCGTCTGTTGTCAGACTGCTTGTGCATTCAAAAATCTCACTAGATTATTATTCAAATTAATGGCAAAATTAATGTTTGAAATGTAAACTGATATTTTCTACTGACACACTACAGCAAAAGATTGAAGTGTCCAAACACCATTTTATGGGGTGAAAATACTAATGTGCCTAAGGCTTTTGCACAGTACTGTATATAAGACAAACTGTACATCAACATGTGAAAAAAAATCTTGTTGAAAATACTGTAAGACAGTGTATATCAATGTGTGAAAAGAAACATTTCCTGTTAAAGAAACAGATGCAGTATGTTTTTTTGTCTTTTTAATTTAATGGATGTACTTTCCTTACTCTTGAATATACACTACCATCTAAGTTTGGAGTGATTGAGATTTTTTTTAGGCAAATTAATACATTATTCACATTGATACATTAAAGTGCTCAGATGATTCAGTAAAGACATTGTTACAAAATAAATGCTGTTATTAAAATTGATACATTAAAGTGTTTTGATGATTATGTATTTTTTCAACATTGATAATAATAAGATAATAATAATGTTTCTTGAACAACAAATCAGCATATTAGAATGTGACTGAGTAATGGCTTGTGAAAATTCAGCTTTGCCAGCATAAATGGCTTATCCAAATAAATTAAAATAGAAAACAATTATTTTAAATAATAATAATAATTTTCAACCAATATTACTGTTTTTACTGTATTTGTCATCAAATGAATGAAGCTGTTGTTCTCATAAGAGACTTCATAATTCTTACTAAATTTATTTATTTATTGTTTTACAGAATTGGTTTAAAAAAGAACAAATAATCATTTTATTTCGAAGATGAGGCCTGAAAGCTACTCACATGTATCATTATATGGCAAAAGTATGCTAGTTTTATGCTATTCCAGTGTTTGTCCTTCAAGGTGACCAGTATTTCCTAACCTTTTTACTTAACTTCCTTATTTAACAACACTTATGAATCTACTCATTCACTCATTAAGGTACTTATCAGTGGAGTACTATCTAACACTCCTGAATCAAATCATCCACTCATAATGTTACTCATCACTGGAGTACTATTTAACACTCCTGAATCAACTCATCCACTCATTAGGGTACTCATCACTGGAGTACTATTTAACACTCCTGAATCAACTCATACACTCATTAGGGTACTCATCACCAGAGTACTATTTAACACTCCTGAATCAACTCATCCACTCATTAGGGTACTCATCACCGGTATACTATTTAACACTCCAGAATCAACTCAATCACTCATTAGGGTACTCATCACCGGAGTACTATTTAACACTCCTGAATCAACTCATACACTCATTAGGGTACTCATCACCAGAGTACTATTCTACACTCCTGAATCAACTCATCCACTCATTAGGATACTCATCACTGGAGTACTATTTAACACTCCTGAATCAACTCATCCACTCATTAGGGTACTCATCACCAGAGTACTATTTTACACTACTTAATTAACTCATTCACTCATTAGGGTACTCATCACCGGAGTACTATTTAACACTCCTGAATCAACTCATCCACTCATTAGGGTACTCATCACTGGAGTACTATTTAACACTCCTGAATCAACTCATCCACTCATTAGGGTACTCATCACTGGAGTACTATTTAACACTCCTGAATCAACTCATCCAATCATTAGGGTACTCATCACTGTAATACTATTTAACACTCCTGAATCAACTCATCCACTCATTAGGGTACTCATCACCAGAGTACTATTTTACACTACTTAATTAACTCATTCACTCATCACTGGAGTACTATTTAACACTCCTGAATCAACTCATCTACTCATTAGGGTAATCATCACTGGAGTACTATTTAACAGTCCTGAATCAAATCATCCACTCAATAGGGTACTCATCACTGGAGTACTATTTTACACTCCTGAATCAACTCATCCACTCATTAGGGTACTCATCACCAGAGTATTATTTAATTATTTAGTATTATTTTGATCCTCCCTTTCTCACCGCTTTTCTGTTTCTCTGCAGAATGCTCCCATTTCAGGCCGCTCCAGGACAGTTTGCGGATGAGGTCAGACAGCCAGGACTGAGATGCTGGCGAGTGGAGAAGATGAAGGCTGTTCCTCTGGCCCAAGCTGAGGTGGGGGCTTTCTTCAATGGTGACTCCTACCTTGTGCTGGATAACCGGGGTGACCAGGGAGCAGACCTCCACATGTGGATCGGTGAGATGATAGCTGCTGATTTTCTCTGTTGGTTCATTTCGTCACTTCCCGTGCTGTCTGAAAGACACAGGACACTTTCAGACACTTTCAGTATGTAGGGTGACATTATTTCATACTTTTAATAATAATATCTAATGTAACTACATTTTTTTTATGATGATGATGGTTTTAAAGGGACTGAAGATGTGGCCAGAAAACACATAAGCACCTCAACATTTATACTTTATTTCACATGCCAGTGACTTAAAGATGATTGAGTGTTAATATATATATTGTAACTACAATATATATATATATATATATATATATATATATATATATAATATACTTTTGACAGACTTGGTCACTATGAACTATTTTTTTAAGGAAAAAAATAACAAACATTCTTGAATTCTCTTTTATGCTCCTTTGTACTTTTGTTGCTTATAGAAAAATAGTCACTACGAAATGTTTTTTGTGGAAAAATGTGCTTACTTTAGTCTTTAGAATATTTTTTACTACTCTCATTTTTGTCCCCAAGTAAATAAATATTTTTTTATTACCTCTGAAGCTTGAAAGACCTGGTTGTTATGAATATTATTTTTCTGAAGCTTGAGGTTTCTGGTTTAAAATCTGTTATGTTCCATAGAACAAAATTTCATCTGGGTTTGGAATGACATGAGGATGATTAATGAAGATATTAGAATTTACATTTTTATCGAAATAGCTATATTTATTATTCAGTGTTAGACATTTCAACAATACAAACAAGAAGACTACACAAACAATAATACCGGTTGTGTCATAATTGTGCTTAGCATTTAAATAATGTAAAATACACCACAAGTTTAAAGAAAGAAATGACCTATAAGAGTCAGGGACAGTCAGAATCATTTTCATCATGTAGCGGGGTTATGCAGTCTAAAAGACAATAGAGAGACAATAGCCTGCTGAGTTAAATGATACGCTTGATCGGACAGTCGAGTGGGCCTGACCCAGTCTGAGTGAGCACACACAAAGATGGGATAGAGCGGCTCATGCACATGAGAGAGGGATGAAGAGGGAAGAGTCCCAAGGGAAAAAGCATGGGGGATGTTTTCATAGCTCATTAATGTTTCAACAGGCCCGTGACAGGACTTCAGTCAGGTCTATTGTCTTATCCAGTCCTTTAGGTAACACTAAGCTGGTTGTCTGCATGATGAGCCATTTTCTCCCATGCATTCTCGTTAGCCATGCCTCATCCATAAACACCCCCATCTCTTCATTACTCAGAATACCTGGTCATTGGCTTCCATAGTGTGGAAAAAAATAAATAAAAATACTATGGAAGTCAATGGCTACCATCAACTGTTTGGTTCCATTACACCTACATTCTTCAAGGTGTCTTCTTTTGTGCTTAACAGAAGAAACTTGGAACAACTTGAGAGTGAGTAAATGACCGTTTTCATTTTTGCGTGAGCTATCTATTTAAGGTAAAAAACAAAATCTTGATTATTATAGTTGAGATCACAGTTGTTTTAGCTGCTGTGTAAAATTTGGAAACATGAATTTATTAAATAAATAAATAAATAATAATAATAATAATAATAATAAACCTTTTTCAATAGCATATTTCGTTGACTCTAAAGTATGATTACCATGAAAACAAATACAAACAATGTTTTTAAAAAATAATAATAATAATAATTATGCATTCACAATTTATTTTTTGAGACATCATGCTTTTATTTAACAGTTTTAAAAGTCTACTTCCTTAAAATTATAATTCTATAATGTAAAAAGCTTAAAAATAATTATGTGTATGCATTTAAATGGATAATATAAAAAACCTCACAACTGTAAAAGAGCAGGTGGTGCTTGGTTCAACACAATACATTCCGTTTAAAGCCATAATCATAACATTTGGTTAATCGCCCAGTCCTACTACAAACTGCTTTTCATTTAGGTAAAACAGCTCAGCATCTGGTTTATCAGCCCAACTGTTGCTCAAAGTCTATTGTGCAGATAGAGGAAGTGGTTGCGTTGGTGGCATCTCACAAAGGGCAGAATTGTGCAAAATTGTGCTAGTGTTAACATGAACAGCAATTCCAGAGGCAACCATGCTGGCAGAATAATTTAACTGTTCTGCCTAATTGCCTTCACTTATCTGTTTTCGCTGACATTTTATTGGCATGTGAATTCCATATTATGTTGAAAAGACTGAATATGTATTCATATTCTCTCTTCTTTCACCTTTTTAGGAGAGAAATCATCTCGTGATGAGCAGGTAGCTTGTGCCATGTTGGCTACACAGCTGGACAACTTCCTGGGTGGAGATCCGGTCCAGCACCGGCAAGTTCAAGGCTACGAGTCCCCAGAGTTCATGAACCTTTTCCCCCGAGGTGTCAGCTATAAGGTGAGAAGTCAGATAATGTGAACACACACAACCACACAGGAAAAATGGTATAGAGCTGCCACTGGAGTGGTACCCTAAAGTAAAAAAGTTAAATTTTTTACCTTATTTACCCTTAAAAGGTACATATTACTGTCTTATACAGTACAGGTCAAAAGTTTGGAAACATTACTATTTTTAATGTTTTTGAAAGAAGTTTCTTCTGCTCATCAAGCCTGCATTTATTTGATCAAAAATACAGAAAAAAAAGTATAATATTGTGATATATTATTACAATTTAAAATAATTGTTTTTAAATTTATTATACTTTAAATTATCATTTATTTCTGTGATGCAAAGCTGTATTTTTAGGATCATTATCACATGATCCTTTAGAAATCATTCTAATATGATGATTCATTATCAAAGTTGGAAACAGTTCTGCCGCTTAATATTTTTTCAGAACATGTGATACTTTTTTAGGATACTTTGATGAATAAAAAGTAAAAAAAAAAGTAAAAAAGTAAAAAAAAAAAAAAAGATGATTTAGAAGAAGCTATGTTTTTAAAATATAAATATTTTGTAATAACGATATACACTGCTGGTCAGTAATTTGGGGTCAGTCATTTTTTTTTCTTTCTTTTTTTAAAATAAAATCAATACTTTTATTCAGCATGGATGTGTTAAATTGATAAAAAATGATAGTAAAGAAAATATACTATTAGAATATATATTATTAGATTTTTTTTTTATTTTGAATAAATGCAGTTCTTTTTAACCTTTTATTCATCAGATATATAAGACAGCAGAACTGTTTCCAACACTCATAATAAATCAGAATATTAGAATGATTTCTAAATGATCATGTGATAGACTGGATGTTACATGTGACACTGAAGGCTGGAGTAATGATGCTGAAAATTCAGCTTTGCATCACAGGAATAAATTATTTTTTAAAGTATATTCAAATAGAAAACTATTATTTTAAGTTGTATTAATATTTCACAATATTACTGTTTTTTTATGTATTTTTGATCAAATAAATGCAGGCTTGATGAGCAGAAGAGACTTCTTTCAAAAACATTAAAAATAGTAATGTTTCCAAACTTTTGACCTGTACTGTATGTAAACTTAAAGTGTACATAATACATAGCATTTAAAAGGGTACTGCCCCCAATGACAGTTTCTGATGTATACAAATAGACTTGATATAAAACAAACTGATCGTTACAGTTATACTGTACGCAGAATTAAATTAAAGAGGGCTTTTCTTTGCATAGTCACGCTCTTTTGTTTCTGCAGGAGGGAGGCGTGGAGTCTGGCTTCAGAAAATCACAGTCTGGATCTGGACCCGTTAAGAGGTTATACCAAATCAAAGGGAAGCGTAACATAAGAGCCAAAGAAGTGGATTTGAGCTGGAAGAGCTTTAACAAAGGAGACTGCTTTATACTTGACCTGGGCGAGGTGTGTGTATTTGTGGCTATTGTCTATTGATTATATGTCTCTGTATGTACAGTTTGATTCAGAAATTTGGGGTCAGTGAGATATTTTTTTAAAGAAATGATTAAGTGACAGTGAAGACATTTATAATGATATAAAATATTTCTATTTTAAATACTGATCTTTTGAATTTTCTATCAATCAGTGTCCTAAAAATGAGTACAGTGTTTTCAACACTGATGATGATGATTAGTTGATGAAAATATTTCTTGAGCACCAGATCAGCATATTAGAATGGTTTCTGAAGGATCATTTGACACTAAAGGCTGCTGAAAATGTAGCTTTGTCATTGCTAGAATACATTTTAAAATTTAAATTTAAAAATTGCAATATTTTACAATCTTAATGTTTTTACTATATTTTGGATCAAATAAGAAAGTATTTGGATGCTGGAACCACACAAAAATGCTTTCAACAAAATGTCAAAGCATGTAGCGTTTATTTGAAATGAACATTTAAATGTTTTTATTCTGCAGACGATTGTGTCATGGATAGGATCTCAGGCAAACATCTTTGAGAAGCAGAAGGTGAGGGAGATCGCCGCTCTGATCAGAGACACCGATAGACACGGCAAAGCCCAGATCACCAGCATCAGTGAGGGAGATGAGACACAGGAAATGCTAGAGGTAACAACATGCCAGAACACTTATTGTTGAACTTTGCCCTTCATTGATTCTTTAGCTTTACAGTTCTCTAGAATCCTAGTCTAATCCCCGGTTGAAAAGTCTGACATCTCCTGTCACAGTTTCCTTGTCTAAAAATTCCCTCAGTACCTATAAGTAAACAACAAATGGTGATAAAGTACTAAAGTACATTTAACAAAAAAGTCACGTTTCTAACCTCTATCTACATAACAAATTCCAAAATCCATACCATGGCCAGACAGTGATTCATTTTTTCTGAATCATTAAAATATTGGTGGCTGGAGACTGTAGAGTTTTTCAAATCTCAGCTTAGAAGTGTGCTATAAATATTTAATGCTCATAAAGTGTGTTAAGAGGAAGTAGAGGTTTAGACCCGGAAGAACTGTTATCAAAACGTTTTTTTATTTTTTGCACTCAAATTAAATTTCTTCTGCTACAATAAAAAGGTACTTGGTCCAATGCCAGAGCTGAAAGAAAGCACTCCAGAGGAGGACAGCCAAGCAGATGCATCCAATTCTGCCTCCCTCTACAAGGTACCACAACTAGCCTTGTATATATTCATCTAAATTGTGGAGGATTACATGTGTATTTTGATGTTAGATATCTCTCCCATACCTATTATGCACATCTATTTATATGATTCAAAATTCATAAAAAGTATTACATACCTTGTCATTCCATTTCATGTGCATCCAATATATAAAAATGGTCAATTCTTCATAGGTTTCAGATGCAACAGGGTCGATGAAGTTGACCAAGGTGTCAGAGAAAAGTCCATTTGCCAAGGACTTGCTGGTACGTGATGACTGCTTTATCCTGGACAATGGGGCCAATGGAAAAATCTTTGTTTGGAAAGGTAAGAAAAATTGTGTGTGTGTCATAATAACTTAGAATGCAGCTAAAATAGTTTAATTTGTGTATCTTTTATTATATTAATACCTTTTATTCAGCAAGAATGTGTTCAGTTGATTAAAAGTGACACAGTAAAGACTGCTCTGTGCTGTGCATTGTTACAAAATAAATGCTGTTCATTTGAACTTCATCAAAGAATCCCCCA
Source organism: Cyprinus carpio (assembly GCF_018340385.1). Lineage (NCBI taxonomy): Eukaryota > Metazoa > Chordata > Actinopteri > Cypriniformes > Cyprinidae > Cyprinus > Cyprinus carpio. The sequence goes on from NC_056608.1 coordinate 12,939,220, forward strand.
CAAATGTATCACAGTTAAAAAAAAAAAAACCCAAAGAAATAAAATAAAACATAAGCAGCACAACTGTTTTCAGCATTGATAATAATACTACTAATAATATTACTATGTTTCTTGAGCATCAAATCAAAATGTTAGAATGAAGAATCATGTGACACTGCAGACTGAAAGAATGGCTGCTGAAAATTAAGCTTCACAATCACAGAAATAAATTGCATTTTATTTTCACAATATTACTGCTTTTACTGTATTTTGATCAAATAAATAGAGCCTTGGTGAGCATAAGAAAAATAAAAAAAACTTTGGAATGTAGTGTATTCTTACTCACAATTTCATGGAAATATTTCATTGAAAATAAGTTGTTTCTAAATAATTTATATATATATATATATATATATATATATATATATATGTGTGTGTGTGTGTATATATACATAATAGTAATATTAACAATAATGATAATAATAAATGTTCCTTTAGAAAGTTAATTATTTTCCATAATGTAATGATAAAAATTAAACTTTCATATATTTTAGATTCATTGCACACCAACTGAAATATTTCAGGTCTTTTATTGTTTTAATACTGATGATTTTGGCATACAGCTCATGAAAACCCAAAATTCATATCTCAAAAAATTAGCATATTTCATCCAACCAATAAAAGAAAAGTGTTTTTTAATACAAACAAAGTCAACCTTCAAATAATTATGTTCAGTTATGCACTCAATACTTGGTCGGGAATCCTTTTGCAGAAATGACTGCTTCAATGCGGCGTGGCATGGAGGCAATCAGCCTGTGGCACTGCTGAGGTGTTATGGAGGCCCAGGATGCTTCGATAGCGGCCTTAAGCTCATCCAGAGTGTTGGGTCTTGCGTCTCTCAACTTTCTCTTCACAATATCCCACAGATTCTCTATGGGGTTCAGGTCAGGAGAGTTGGCAGGCCAATTGAGCACAGTAATACCATGGTCAGTAAACCATTTACCAGTGGTTTTGGCACTGTGAGCAGGTGCCAGGTCGTGCTGAAAAACGAAATCTTCATTTCCATAAAGCTTTTCAGCAGATGGAAGCATGAAGTGCTCCAAAATCTCCTGATAGCTAGCTGCATTGACCCTGCCCTTGATAAAACACAGTGGACCAACACCAGCAGCTGACATGGAACCCCAGACCATCACTGACTGTGGGTACTTGACACTGGACTTCAGGCATTTTGGCATTTCCTTCTCCCCAGTCTTCCTCCAGACTCTGGCACCCTGATTTCCGAATGACATGCAAAATTTGCTTTCATCCGAAAAAAAGTACTTTGGACCACTGAGCAACAGTCCAGTGCTGCTTCTCTGTAGCCCAGGTCAGGCGCTTCTGCCGCTGTTTCTGGTTCAAAAGCACACGCCTGTGCACGGTGGCTCTGGATGTTTCTACTCCAGACTCAGTCCACTGCTTCCGCAGGTCCCCCAAGGTCTGGAATCGGTTCCTTCTCCACGATCTTCCTCAGGGTCCGGTCACCTCTTCTCGTTGTGCAGCGTTTTTTGCCACACTTTTTCCTTCCCACAGACTTCCCACTGAGGTGCCTTGATACAGCACTCTGGGAACAGCCTATTCGTTCAGAAATTTCTTTCTGTGTCTTACCCTCTCGCTTGAGGGTGTCAATGATGGCCTTCTGGACAGCAGTCAGGTTGGCAGTGTTAGTTCAGAAATTGAGTAATGAACCAGGCTGGGAGTTTTTAAAAGCCTCAGGAATCTTTTGCAGGTGTTTAGAGTTAATTAGTTGATTCAGATGATTAGGTTAATAGCTCGTTTTAGAGAACCTTTTCATGATATGCTAATTTTTGAGATAGGAATTTTGGGTTTTCATGAGCTGTATGCCAAAATCATCAGTATTAAGACACAATAAAAGACCTGAAATATTTCAGTTGGTGTGCAATGAATCTAAAATATATGAAAGTTAAATTTTTATCATTACATTATGGAAAATAATGAACTTTATCACAATATGCTAATTTTTTGAGAAGGACCTGTATATATATATATATATATATATATATATATATATATATATATATATATATATATATATATTTACTCACAATTTCATGGAAATATTTCATTGTAATTGTTTTTTTTCTTTGTAATTGTGTGGAGAAAATGCAGAAGAGAAGAGGGCTGCTCTGAAAATGGCAGATGACTTCATTCAGCAAATGAATTATCCCAAGATGAAAACACAGGTCAGCTAATGTTGTTGTGTTTGGCTGCTCCAACAAACAGATTTTTAGTTTTGTTTGGTTATGTGCACATAAAATTCTTATAATGAGGGCGAGTGATTTACAATTAGATTTACAGTATCTATGTTCTAACTTCATGCAGCAAGCAATCTTGCAGTGGTCTACAAACATATTATTCTATGTTCATTGTCTTTGTTCAGTCTTTTGAGGCATAATGCAAAAGAATTCAAAATCTTGACTTCATAACATGACCCCTCACCCATAAATCTGTAATCTATAAATGATTTTTGTCTTACAGGTGGAGATTTTACCACAGGGCAGAGAGACCGTTATCTTTAAACAGTTCTTCCAAAGCTGGAATTAAACCACATTTCACTGCATGATCGGAGAATAAACTGCACTCAACCAGCTGTCAAAAGATTGTAATTTACTTCAACTTGCTACATTATAAACAAATGTACAGTTTTATTAAATAAGATCAGCTTTTATTCATGGAGGGTTGCAGTAATAATGCATATGAGTGAGAGGGGCTTTACTATGTGTCTGTTACCATATTTTTATGATTTTAAAAGGTGTTTATAATGATAAATACAAATTTTGAAGAACTTGTGATTATTTTCCACTAATTTTATTTAGAAATTAAAACGGTTGCAACCTTGATAACCACAAATCCCTGAGTACCGCTTCTACTTAAAAACAGAATAATGCTACTAACCATTTTTCAAGCCAACGCGCAATTTTAAAGACTGCTTTTTTCTTTATTTCTTCTTCTTTTTTTACTCATTTTGTGTATGTAATTGGAGCATGGCAATAAAAAAGCATATGCAAAAACTGCAGAGAGTTCTGGGATTCTTTTTCAGATGTGCAGTTCTGCTAATGCCCTGGAGTTCCCCTTTAAGACAGGTAAGATAAGATGACACAGAAGTTACAGCAGATAAGGGTCATGTGCAGTCTATCAGGGCATGTTACCACATAAACTCATGTCACAAGAATTCAGAGCTTCAGGTTTATTTCATTGTAAACTTAAATACACATGTAGCTTGCTCTGTTATGAGGTCTTTTTTATTATGATTTTTATTTATGAATTATAAAGCTTTATTTTTATTCTTGCTGTTTTGCTTCATAAATCTGAACTTTGGATAGATGGAGGAATAACATTTATCTCATGGCTTCAGAAAATGTTCACCTACTTTTCATATTAATCAGTGTTAGTGTAATACTGATAGGGTATGATATTATTCAGAATGTTATCAGCAGGGTGGAAAAATGTCAGAATTTAAGAATACTCCCCCTTACAGTTAATCAATTACAGGGCTTGCAAAAGAAATTGTGTTTTCCAGTCAGCCTACCAAAATGCATCACTGCCCTGATGACTGTGGTGAAAAGTGACATAAAATTCCTTCCTTGATTCACATTGTGAATTAAACCGATCAGGTGCAGTTCGGATGCACACATGTTATCACTGAGGTGCCATGTAAATTTATTTTTACAGATGTCCACGTGCTAAAAAGTTAGTTTTTTGAAAGATTCATGAATTAAAAGATGGAAAATGCCCATTACCACTGTAACAGTGTTGCCGCAGGTTGTTTTTCATGTCCGCGGGTTGAAGCAACCCCAATAACGTGTTGGGAATTTTACCGGAGGATCCCTGCCGAAAAACTTTGTCTAATGGAATTTTTACAGGGGAACACCTCTTGAAACGTGACTGTGCAAGTTTTGAGTAGAAGTTTTGTTGTGAAAACCTGGCAACCCTGATCTCATCTTTATGTCATTTGAGGGTGGGAAAACACTGTTACTAGGATAAAGTTCATGCCATCAGCAGCTGTATCTTAAGCAGATATTCAACATTCCCCCCGATAAGCTCAAACATGATTTACACAACATGCCTTTATCATTAGCCTACTTTTTTGGCTGTTATTATATAGCCTAGATACTTGCTAGTGAACAAACAACATTGAAAAATTTATGAAATGCATGAACTTCTGGGTCATTCCTGGGATTCAGTAATGTTTCAATCCCCCAGACTTTTTAAAGACATGGTTCATCAAAATGAAGTGTTAAAAGCATTTCAATATACTTTGATCTGCCCCTTATAATCACTAAAAATAATTGTTGCATTTTAATAATTTTTTGTATAAAATAATGTCTCATAAGCATTTTGTCACCTCCCTGAGGCACTTCGTTTAGTTTGCACTTAGTAAATCTGTGTTCACAGTTTATTTTTTTTTTTGATGTTAAAAATTTATTTGTGTTCCTTTCTTGTTAAAAATTATTTTAAATGTTTTAATTTTTTGTTTTTTTGTTTTTCTTTTTAAATTGAATATTTTAAAAAATTTTATTTGAAAATAACAGACTCCACCCATATATGACATAATTTTCCAAAAATTACATCCTTCAGGTCTCTTTAATATCCTATATTAATATAATACTTTCTATTTTTTTTCTCCAACATTTTATTTGAATCCATAAGTATATAATGTACTTATTTTATTGTTATGGTCTACTTGAGGAGCAGTGGACATTTTAAGTGAAGAAGCACAACCTCATCAATATATGTATATTTTTCATTGTTACGGGGTTGTAAACTTGTGACAGGGTTGAGTTGTTTGCCTCATTTATAAAAAAAAAAAAAAAAATGTCATGGTTTCAGCACATGCTGACCCAGAAAGACGTGGACAATATGAGAGAGAAACAAAACTGAAATTAAAATGTAAGGCAATATATCCCTTCAAATGTGTTACCGTCTTCAACCCCATCACACCATGTCAAATTAATATTTTTGGAAAAAAAATTATGAATGAAAACAATTCTTGCTGATTTCCATCTGACATAATATTGTGGTTTTGGTTAAACATCTAAATTATTATTACTATTATTATTTTACAAAAATAAAGAGACCATAAACATGCAATTTCACCATTTTTAACTTCGGCCCTATAAAAATATTAGAAAATTATGATAAATTTGAATTTTTTTTGTCATTCAGTTTTTATAAGAGACACACGAGCAGTAGGTAGATGTTTGTTTTATAACAAGTTCTGTGTAAAATCCATTTGAAACCAATACCATTTTGGGGATGAGAATAAATGGTGTCTAAATCTGAAAAACCCTTAAAATAATATAAAGCCTTTAATGCTTGAGGTGGGAAAATATGTTTTTTTTTAGAGGTTTGATAATATGTTCCTAATGATGTGGGGTATTTAGGAAATGAATCATATGTAGTTGAAAAAAATGGATATTCAAAATCGAAATGTTATTGAATCCCAAGAATAACCTTTCTTTTATTGGCTTTTCGAGAATTTAAGGTAGGAAAAAATAGATCAGTTTACTGGATCTATAATCATTTTCTAGTGAACTCTTTCACATGTGGACAGCGTTCATTTTTTAAAAGTTACATAACCTATTTACAGTCATATAACAATCCGTATTTTATAACTGGCTTATAAAGTCATGCAGAGGAAGGATGCTTGCACAAATGTGAGGTCTTTTGAGTAGTGTGCAAAAGGTTATATAAAGGTTAGCCTACTATTGCAAAAAAAAAAAAAAAAAAAAAAAAAAAAAAACTGACAAACAACTCCACATACAGTTTTTAGTGAGTGTTCAGTGAATCAGTAAATGCACATGTGGCATGATAGTTCATGCATGATATGCAGTGTAGGAATATGTTCACTTTCTTTTTTTTTGGCATCATGCCATGTTGACTACTAACTGAATCATTTCTGGGAAAGACCATATCTCATCACGTAGCTTTACTGGCCTCCACCTCATACAATCATGGCAGTAATAATTCAGGTCCAAAGTTCAGATTATGCAGATGATGAGCTAAAACTGGGGCTGAGAGAGCACCAACGTTCAGTTTCACCAGAAACCCTCAGCGCTCACTTGCCTCCCCAACACTTCATCATGGGTAAGTCTCATTTGAGTCTCATGCATAGCTTTTATCATGATGCCAATTGCAGGGTGCCATTACTAAGAAATTAATATTATTGTTAACTGCTTTGATAGAAGTATTATGATTATTATTACATTTATGCATTTGGCGAGCCCATGATGTTATCAACAAGAATAATAATAATAATAGTTTTTATTTAGGCCTTTTAATAATATTTAAGTAAATTAATATGTTTTTAATATTTATGTTCATTTACATAAAAAAATATAACTTTTAAAAAAATATCTCTTGTAAAGGTGAACAGGCAAACACTCTGAAGAGCATCCTGAAGGACAACAGTATGGCACGTAACAGTAAGTACATGCCTGTGTTTCTGTTTAACTGTAACACATTACATTAATTTCAAAGTGAAAGCATATAGTCAGATGAAACTAACTGAGTAAAAATCCTTCTTTTCCTCTACCCCAGTGCCCCAGAAGCAGAGTAATTCTGTTGGGGTTGTGCGCTGGACACTATCAGAGAAAGATATTCAGGTCCACAGTTCTGCACCCACCAGCCCCTTCAAGAACAGTAGTGGGTTTTCTACCCGTTCACAGGTAATACTAACTCACGGATGTTATGGGAGATTAATGTTGGGCCATGATCACAATAACTTGGACACCACACTCTTGCTAATTATTTTGTGTTGGTTTCCAGCAAAGGCAACGTCAGCAAGGCCTGAACGATCTCCGGAGTTTGGATGAGTGCATCAGATTTATAAACCACTGGAAGCAACAGGTGGCACAAGTTTGCAAGGTAGGCCATGGATTATTATTTTATTTTACCAGTAAAATATATATCGGCACGGCTGTGATTCAGCCATATCGAAATCTATCTATCTATCTATCTATCTATCTATCTATCTGGGTTATTTTTTATACATTTAAAGTAAAACGTATATAAACAGACAGATGTGTTTAACAGCTTAAGTAATAATTTCTGGCAAACTCCTCTTTGCGTGCAAACTCAACGGCAATCAATGACTTTTTTATTGGTATTATATGATAAGCGTTGCCATGAGAGAAATATATGATGCTTAATTATTAGTTTATGTTTCACCATGGTAACTGATAACACCTATATCAATAACCAAGCAATACTGTATGTGAAATTCTGGGCCTTGTCACGCTATGTATGTGATAAAGAGTGTTCGTATCATATATCAATTATTTATTTTGGCTTTATATAACAATATAATTGAAAGTTATTTAATATTGTCTGTAATATGCTTTTTATGCTTTTCCTTTTGACATTAAGAACCAAAATTGCATCAGGAGATGACAAAGGAAGAATAATTTTAGGGATACACCAATTTTAGGCCGATACTAAGCCAATATTTATAGTCATGTTATGATCAATAACTGATAAACAGACGATATAAAACAATATATTTACTATTGTTTAAATAAACAAATAATCAATCACTAAGAACTAAAATAATTTTAAATGCTACAAGAAAAATTAGTGTCTCATCATAACATTATAATGTACAATATGAAAATTTGATATTCATTTTAAATTTTGCTTAAAATTTAATTTGACAGTGTAATTAAATGTTTTTAAAGATTTAAGGTTTAGTTCACCCAAAAATGAAAATTCTGTCATTAATTACTCACCCTCATGTCGTTCCAAACCCATAAGACCTTCATTCATCTTGAACCGCTGATGTCACATGGACTGTTTTAATGATGTCCTTACTACCTTTCTGGGCCTTGGACATAGTAACTCCATTGCTGTCTATGCAGGGTCAGAAAGCTCTCAGATTTTTTTCAAAATGTTCATTTTTGTGTAAAGTCAGCATAAAAATAGGGGAAGTGAGCATGCAATACAAAATCAACTGATAATAAATTAAACTAACTTCTATATGCTTCCTATATATCATGCATCCATAAATTTGTGTCTGTCACAGAATGAGGATGATCCCGGTGAAGGGTGCAGCAGTCAGGCAGAGAGGCAGATCGACCCCAGAACTGAGCGCAGTCTTGAAGAGTGTCACAAGCTTATTCTGCAGTGGGCCAGTGAACTTCAAAGTGTAGACAAGGTGAAACTGACTGTACTACAAAAAATACAAACATCTCAATCATACTGTTCTGTTCTTCATATACGATGGCATGCTCTTACTCAAACTAAGTTTCCTTGTTTCTTTGTGTGACCCCAGCTGTCTAAAAAGAATCCATGGATGAAGGAGAGGATTGTTGAAGAGGAAGAAGAGGACACAAAGGAGGATAAAGATCAGAGCGAGGGGGTGCAGAAGATCACAAACTGGGCCAAAGAGATAAAGAGTGTGTCAGAGGTGGGGCAGCAAGTATATCTATATTATCTTGAACGCAGGTCTCTTATGCGTGGTCACAAACGCTTTAAGCTGTCCTAAGTCCAGTCATGTTTTTCTGCTTTCTTGGAAATTGTTTATCTTTCAAAGTCTCCACTTGTAAAATGGCACTTTAATATACAGTACATGTACTTTTAACTAGCCTATAAAAAAGATAATCAGAAGAGATGAAAAGTATGTAATATTTGTTCTTTCTGTCGAAATGCAGAGCTCTGGAATGCTGGGAGATGAACTGGCACGGCTGTTGCGTCTCCTGGGGCTGAAGAAGAAGAAACTGGTTTCCCTCATGCCACTGCTGGAGTTCATCACTTGGAGTTTGCTGAAAGAAGACAGCAAGGTGGGATGGCTATCAATACAATTCTTTCACCGTTTGTGTTTGGGACAGTGTAGTGTAAATGTTTTGGAAAGTGGTGCCATTTAATGAGGAAATGGCGAATATATAAAACTAATTAAAGTACACTCTAAAAAATGTTTGGTTAAAAACAACCCAACTTGGGTTATTTGGCAACCCGGCGCTGGGTAAATATTTGGACAGAACACATTTTTTGACCCAGCTGGTTGGGTAAAACGTTTTTACCCACCATGATGGGTTGTTTTATTTAAGTCATCTATTGTTTAAAAATAATTATATTGCTGGCTTAAAATGGGTTGGAAATTAAAAATCACACATAGAATTACTGATAGGCAACAGCAATAATCAAAAGATGAACGTATATTATTAAGCAAGAACACCCATGGACAAAATACAAGACAAATTTAATTTATTTGAATTTATTAAATGTATACAAACCTTTATTTCCCCGAAAGAGTTCACCAAATCGGTGGCGGCGGCGTTGAGAACTGCTTTCTCCTGTGGACTTAAAAAGCCCGTGCTCTCAGCAGCTGCGTTGTTGAGAAGTTTCACCCGAGATAAGCTCAACCCAGCGGTTAGGTAGAAAAAAAATAACCCAGCGTTAAAATGACCCAGCACATGGGTAAAACTTTTTTTAGTAGTTTAATAAAAGGCTGAACCCAGCATTTGGGTTAAAGGTAAAACTATTGATAATAACCCAATAAAAGGCTGAACTCAGCATTTGGGTTAAAAAAAAAATTACCCAGAATTTTTTAAAGTATTAAAATGTGAGTATGTGTGTGTGTGTGTGTGTGTGTGGTTTACAGCCTGTGACCAGTTATTGCAATCTGTGATGTATGACCATTTGCATTTGAAAGACATTTATTATGTACCGTAAAACATTATATTATATCGTGTTTGTTTAAAAGTTATGAAAAATTATTTATTAAATTATGATTTTAAATAATAACTTTTTGGTTTGAAATATGGTTTGATATGGTAAAAGTTTGGTGACAGGTTCAACTTCAAACAGCAATGTCTGTAAATACGGCATATCATGTCATTTTAACCCTTATACAGTCTAAGTGATAGAGGGTGTCTCATTAGATGCCTTTATTAAAATGTCTTGCTGCTAATTCATGTTTTTTAATATTTATTTTAGGGCATGGTTCCTCATCTATGGCTTTCAGCTAAGCAACGCACCTGGAAAGCTGGTGAGGGATCTGAAACCTAGCCTAACATAAAATGAATAAAGCTGAAAATATGAATAAAGCTGAAAAGTGCACTAATGAATAACTTTCTTCTGGGTTCTTTTTTGTTTTCAAATAGGCATGCCACGATACATCCCTAATTCAGGTAACTATAACTTTTATTAGACCCCGTGGAGCACATTTGAGATTTGAGCACAATAGCATTTCTATGACTATCCAAATTTTGAGAGATAGATTGATTAGAGTAAAAAGAAAGAAAGATTTCAATTTGGAGTTAAATAGTTGTCTGAAATTTAATGAATAAAACAAAGTATAGTATTATGTGTATTTAAAAATTGGAAATCTGAAAAAAAAAACCCTGCTAGATTTATGATGTTAATAACTGTGAAAATGTGTTATCAGTCTGTGAAAAGGGTCTATAGTTACAATTTGCCATGGGAGTGTGATGGCCTAGCTGTCATAATGATTAACTTTCATATATAGTTGTGTATTAAAATGTGGTGTCTAAACTCAAGACTCAATATTTTTCTCTTTTTTTTCAGTCTGGAACTGGATTGTCAGTGCAGGAGGTAAGTTTATATCTTTTAAACTTGACCTTCTCCCCAAAAAACCCTTCACTCCAGCATTAACAAAAAAGTGTTAAATGCATCAGTCCTAATGCCCTCACGTTCTTCTCTCAAATAGCTGATGTAACTCTTGATCCCATGACCAACCAAGCTTGGCTGCAGCTCTCTGATGACCACAAGAAAGTTCAGGAGGGCCTAACAGAGGCCAGTCTGCCTTACAGCCCTCAGCGATTTGACAGCTTGCCCTGCGTCCTAGGCTGGGAGGGCTACATGAGTGGCCACCATTACTGGGAAGTGGAATTTGCAAACAATGGTTATTGGAAAGTTGGAGTGACAACTACTTCCTCAAAAAGGCATGGCCGCTTTCCAATGAATCCTTCTACTGGTTATTGGGTCCTGTGGCGCAGCACACGTCAGTTTTTCGCATGCACCAATCCCGAAACAGCATTGCCACTGCTGCTGGTGCCCCAACGGATGGGAATATACATTGATTACGAGGAGGGGCAGATTTCCTTCTACAATGCAGAGAACAAATCACACATCTACACCTTTACGGGACACTTTCGTGAGAAGCTGTACCCTTTCTTTGCCCTGCTTGATGGCAGGGGAGTCATAACCGTATGGTCTCCTAAAGAACATAGCCGCTTTTAACAACAGAGCAGGTTTAAAAGATCATCTTTCATTCTTTGCTTCAGTTTGAACATTAATACCTTAACAAATGATACACTGGAGCCAAATAAAAAGCTACTCCTAACAGCGACCTTTCCATTTAGATCAATCAACACTGTTGTGGGCTGGACCTGCTCAATGAAAGCTATTAAAACTACAAAGTAAAGATTTCAATTATTTCCTCAAGATGATTGCTACACTTACAGTATGTATCTCTTTATTCATTTATATAGTAATTATAAAAATGTATCTATGCTTGTCTGCTTTCATGTATGCAAGTAACAGTATGTGTTTTGACACAAATATTTAATGTGTGTTATATCTGTTCATCCTGCAACCATCAATAAGATAACTACACGATATTTATTGTATCACTGTTTATGTGTGAATAATGTCTATTCAAATGTTAATCTACTTTTATAGTAGCTCTGGCTGATTCTACATATGTAGCCTATTAATAAAACATAAAATACAGGTCACCATATGTCTTTTTATTGCACTGCACTGTTGTACACACCTATAATTTAAATAAATATAAATCTAGTCGTTCTTAAAATAATTTTTATGTGCACTTGTGCTCAGACTGAAGAGCAATGGGGTCAGAAAAGGACCTTAACCAAGGGGGCATCCTTCTTTCTTTCTATATCTATCCAAAGAAGGCAGTTGGACAGAGTGAAAATCCTGTAAGGGATCTGTAGATAAAATATAGCCCCATCATTTTCGTTAAATATCACTGGCAAACACTCATAAGCCTTTGAAAAGCAATGCAAAGAATACTGTAAAATAAATGCATCAGGTTTTCTTAAAAAAGAATCCCCCAAATTAGTGTGGAACATGTTTGTTTTGTTTTTTATGTTTTACTTTGTTTATAAATACGTGCATTATACCTGGGGGAATTTGAAGTTGGGCAAGTTCAAGCTCAAACCGCTACGGTTTCCGGTTTGAACGACATGTTTCCTGGAAACGGTGGGCAAGACACGTTTTCTCGTTTGGTGGGTGTGTCAGAAATGTCAGCCCAATCAGCAGCAACATGTATATAAACCACGTGGTATTAAAGAGACAGCTTGCACAATGTAATTGACATCAAAATAAATTCACAAGAGCAAGTATATTGTTTGCACGTTTATTTACATTAAAGGCAAAATAACTGAAATACTATACTCCTCCGATTATATAATGGTAAATATTACAATATCATAGCACAACAACAGTGATTAGCAATAATGATATGCCTAACACTCACAATAGAAATAATAAGGTAATATAGATCATAACACAATGGATTATCCTTCACCAGAAATATTTGTCTTTTCATCCTGAAATGCGAGGCAAATGTTGGATCACAATAATTAGGAACCACAGTTTCCGCAAATCCCTTCACTCGATTGGGATGTTCTTTTTATTCTGTACGGCAAAGGCAGTGACTGTAACATCGAGCGTATTTTGCAGTATTAAATACGTATTTATACCGATTTTATCAGGCTCCGAAAATTCTTCAAGAAGAACACAAAGAATGGCCTTCTCAGCTGCCATAGTTGTAGTGATGGGTAGTGATAGGTCGTTCTTGAATGATTCGTTCATTTTGAATGAATCTTTAATGTGACTCGGGAAGAACGAGTCGTCTCGGGGAGTGATTCGTTCTGTCGCGCATGCGCAACATCCTATAGGTCCTGCACTGAATTAGTTCACATGTCGTTTCGAGTCTTCAGGTTTTTCGAGTCCTTCATTCATCACGTGACAGCCCCATACGCGTAAAGGCTGATTTATACCAAAGAGTATAGGCTTCTATACTCTTTGTTTATACTTCTGCGTCGGACCTACGCCGTAGCCTACGCATAGACGCACACCCTACGCCGTAGCATGACGTGCACCTCTCCTAAAATCTAAAATCCTTTTTGTAATTTTAAATAATGATTTAATGATTTGATATTTATTTGCCGCCGTCACGGCTATAATGCTTATCAGGCAAGCCGCTTCTTCTTCGGCTTTTGGCGTGGTACTGCATAGGGTTAGCTGATGAGGCTGTCACGTGATGAACGAACGACTCAAACCTGAAGACTCAAGAGATGAACTAATCAATTCTCTTTCCAGCTGCATTGGTTAAGTTTATGGGGTGAAATAACAACTCCAACCCGAAGACTTGTCAGATTTAAGAGGTGAGGTGAGCTAATCATAGACTAAAGACCCAGGTAAACAATTATTTTTTTCTGTTTCTTATACCATTATAGTTTTGTATTGTGTGTAGTGTGATCAACGTTTGTATAAGAAGTAGATGTGTTAGGGAAGTAGCACCTAACATTTTAATTATATTTTGCTAAAATGAACGAAATGACTCAAAAAAAGATTCGTTCATTTTGCTGAACGAGACTCAAAGGTCCGAGTCAGTAAAATGATCCGAACTTCACATCACTACATAGTTGCAACTCTTGCATCATCAGAACAGGGTGTTCAACACACCACCGTTTCCGTTTAAAAAAAGTTTGACACCGTTTTGCCTGACACTGACTTTTTTTTTTTTAACAGTAGGGCCCCCCGGAAACAGATGGATAGGATTGGGCAAACAGACTGTCAACACAGTGGTATAACCAATCAAATCCTCTCTTTTAGCTGGGAGGGCGGGACATTTAGTGGAACCTCGATCTTATTGCCTCTGCTCTCTAAAACGGTAACGTTATATGTTCTTCATTGTTTTTGTATATATATATATATATTGTGAATATGTTAATTGCATATTTGCTGTTTTAGTTATCAAAGGATTTTGCTCCTTGTAGACCCTAATAAATCCGACTGAGTCCAGAATGGAGCACTTGGAAACAACGCCGATGTTCATGACAAGGTTTGCTGTGGCATTATTCATCTTCGTTTGTTACGCTGGGTGGTGCTGATGGTACACAACAAATACATCATGCCAACAGCCACTACAAGTAGCCTATTGCTACTACTGTAAATCCAAAGGAAATTAATATGAAATATCAATTAAACCGTCTTAGAAGCCTTCAGTCCATTTTTATTACATCTGTGACTAAGTTACCACAATTCTGTTGTATTAACAATTAACTTACATGGTGTTCTGATGGATCTTATGATTGCCATGAAAAATTTTCCCAAGTTCAAGATACAAGCTCACAAGTTCAAGCTTATCTTATTTTTAAATAAGATTAAATAAAAAAATGAAATGAAATTAAATTTCATGACAGTGATGCCACTGCTGTAACAAGACTGTTTACAACTTTGAGTTTGTTCCTTTGCATGGTTTAGACTTGGGTCACAGATGAGAAAGCCACTTCACACAAGTAAGTAGATCCACAGGATAAAAAGCAAACTGGGTCATTGTTTTGTCTGCATGGTTCATCCTTGTCTCACTGACCGAATGCTGCTGCTGCTGCTCTCACACCTGTTCACATCATCACCATCTCCACATGTGTCTTCTTCAGTTCCCTGATGTGTGACCTTCCCCTGAAGCAGGGGGTGTCAAACTCATTTTAGGTTGATGGTCGGATCTGATAATATGTCCCCTTGTGTGGGCCGAATTGTTAAACATTAGTTTGCTCACAATAGCATTAATATTAACCCTACAAACTACAATATAGTAGGATGATGCTAGCTTATTATAAAGGTGTGCAATATCAACAAAAACAGCAACATGGCTGCCAACTGCTCCGGGTGTGTGTTCACGACGTGTGTGTGTCCACTACTGTGTGGGATGGGTTAAATGCAGAGCACAAATTCCGAGGGTCACCATACTTGGCCACACGTCACTTCACTTTCATTTTCACTTTCATATGTGTAATGATAATTAAACCATATTTTTATTAATTAAACCATATTTATTATATTATATTATGGACTCTCAAGATGTTATTGTTATATAATAACATCTAGATAAACATCTAGTTGAACAATACACAATACATATTGTTATAACAACAATTATGATATTACAGTAGAAAACATTTTCCATTCCAAGCTTCAGTGCATCTCATATTGTTGTTTAATATTGCACACTTTTACAACACAAAATGGGTTTGTGATTAATGCTGGTCGGCGCTGACCTCACAGAACATATAACCTTTTTTCATGTTTAAAATCACTAGTAGCCTTACTTGCCACACAAGCATCAGTTACAATGCAGCTAACATCACTTATGTTCCGCATTAAATATTGTAGCGAATACACTTTATGTAATTTTCAAAATAACGTTTTAGTTGCTTTATATTATCGTTCAATTCATAACGTGGGCGGGATGGTTTGGCCGTCTTCGGTCTATGTGTTTGACACCCCTGCTCTCAAGATTCCAGATGCACCTATTTATTCCTGTTCATCTCGTTCACAATTTCTGTTCCTAAAAGGTTGTCAGTTATTTGTCTATCAACTGTCACTATTACTATCACTATCACAAAAATCCCACTCTGTGTTTATTCATCCTCCTCTTGACATTTTATTCACCACTTGGTCAACATGCAAATGTTATTGTCATTAATCCAGTGGCAGACTGCAATGTTTAATTATACAACTGTACTGATTGCATTGGTTGATATCTTGTCAAACATATTTCACCAACATTACAGCCTCTTGATTGAAAATGAGAGGGTGATGTTGATGGCTCCTGTATACACTGCTGTCTGGAATAATTAAGGTTTTTAATACACAAATCAGCATATTAGAATGATTTTTTGAGTGACACTGAAGGCTGTGTGTTAATGGCTGCCGAAAATTCAACTTTGTCATAACAGGAATAAATTAAAAAAAGAGAAGAGAATACGAGACGAAAAGAAAAGGGACTTTTGGGACCTTTATTTTGAAATCTGGATGTCGCGGTTTGTTTTCAGTTTCTCACTGCTCACGTGTGACCACGAAACTTCAGAGCAATCAGAGGATTCAAGTTTGCGCAGAATCAACAACACCAATGGACCTTAGACTGCGCGTGAAATAACACCGAATTACTCTTAACACTACTGTACCTAACAGCTAAAATGGGAATATTATACAAATACCTGAATGCGTTTTCGAGATTTCTGTTGTGCAAATCTAGACGGTTTTCAGTCAAGTTAACTTGATTATAAGGAGCATGTCAATGAACTGAGTCTTGTCGTCGTTTCATTTTCTCAAGCTGCTTAATCACTAATAATGTCTCTTGTGGAGTCTGACGAAAACACTCCGCTTCTCAGAGGCGAAATTACAAGGTAAGTTTTGATAATTGCATTTGCAATTACTCAGTATGCCAGAGCTGATCTTGTTTTCTGTTATGAAATGTCTGAATTGGAAACATTTAGCTCGAGCAATCTAACAGTGTTGCCTGTGTGTGTTCAGTCACAAGGGTATTTGTCACTAATGCACAACATGATGATTCATGTTCAGAATAGATTAAGTCGTCCCAGTGTGAAAGTGAAGATATGACTGTTACATCAATCATGAGCTCCTGTCATAATGCATGCATAACATGCATAATGCATGAGATCATTGTAATTAAATAGGCTTAAGTGTAAACAATCAAGAGCTATGATTGTTAGTTATATATCCATGAATGTTAATAAACTGTCTTTTCCTCTGTTAGTGGTGGGGATGCAGACAGAAGCCGCTGGAGGTCCATCAGGGTCATGTACTTCACCATGTTCCTTAGCAGCGTTGGTAAGAAACACGTTCTTTATCTCTCACACCCTTATTTCTGCTTTGACTGTTACTGATCAGATTACAGTAAACGCTGCTGTGCAGATGTATTGTGCTCTCCGGTTCAGTGAACAAACATGCATCCAACATGCATTCATTTCAAAGTTGAAAGCCTGCTGTAACCTGCAAGATGTTTGTTTGTGCAATATCAGAACACTGACAATGTGTTTAATTGTACACTTGTAACTTGTTACACTGCAGTGTAATCCAACATATTATGCCTTTAAACCTCACAAAAATAGCAAAACAAGAAGGAATCTCTCTGTACACCTGTTGTAGTTACAATAGATATATAAATTAATGTTAGTTGCATTGTTTGTATAGTACAAAGTACATGCATGTAATATATATCACTGATTGCATTGTTTTTTTGTTTTGTTTTTTAGGTTTTACGATTGTCATTACTTCCATATGGCCCTATCTGAAGAAAGTAAGTGTATTTGGATTTACACACACTATATAATACTTAGGCTATAAATTTTTTAAGTTGATGCATTTCTTGGAAATTAAACTCATGACCGTGGTGTTTCACAGCATCATGTTCTACCGCTTGATTTACAGAAACTAAGTGTATTCTGTGCAGCTAAAATTTGAGTGAAGGGAATGTTCATTATTATGGCAGTTCTATAAATACTGTGCAGAGTATGATTCCCTGTGTTAAGCATGATGTACAAACTAGAAGTGAAAGAGGGAAGTCGGTATATGTGCATTCCATTTCTAAGAAAGTGTGCCAAAGGTTCTTAAATGCATCAACTGAAACCTGTTGAATTTTCAGATTGTGATTTCCCCCTGAGAATGTTAAATGTTGTCTAAAATCTGTTGTTTCGATTCTGTGAATATGTAAAAAAAAAAAGATAGATATATATATATATATATATATATATATATATATATATATATATATATATATAGGTATATCTCAAAAAATTTTAATATCGTGAAAAAAATCTTTTTTTTTGGTACCGATTTAAAAAAGTGAAACTTTCATATATTCAAGATTTATAATATGTAAAGTAAAACATTTCAAAAGATTTTTTTACATTTTTATGATAAGAGCTTACAGCTCATGAAAATAAAAAAATCCAGTATATCAAAATATTAAATTGTTTCCTAAGATCATTATATATATATATATATATATATATATATATATATATATATATATATATATATATATATATATATATATATATATATATATACGTATGTTTGTGTACAGTGGGGAAAATATTTATTTGATCCCCTGCTGATTTTGTAAGTTTGCCCACTTACAAAGAAATGAAGGGTCTTTAATTTTTATGGTAGGTTTATTTTAATGTATAGAGACAGAATACCAGCCAAAAAATCCAGAAAAAAAACACATTATATAAAGTTTTGAAACTGATTTGCATTTCAGTGAGTGAAATAAGTATTGCACAGTAATACACATACATTTAAAATGCACTCCAAATGTTATTTTGTTTTATTTAAATTTATAAAAAAAATATAGTTTATTAAAAAATACGTTTTTTCTGCGATTGCTCGGTTGACTGAAGGTAGTTGCACAGTAATTTTTCAAGCCTTGTTAGTCTATGACTGTCTTGTAAATCCATCAGTCATGCTTTGTATTTCTTTTTTAGATTGATAAGAGTGCAGATGCCAGTTTCTTGGGGTGGGTGGTTGCTGCATACAGTTTGGGTCAGATGGTGGCCTCACCCCTCTTTGGACTGTGGTCCAATCACAGGCCTCGACAAGAGCCTCTAGTCTGCTCTTTATTCATCAACGTCTCTGCTAACATTTACTACGCCTATGTCTCCCTACCTTCCTCACACAAAAAAATTCACATGCTTTTGGCTCGTACATTTGTGGGCATTGGAGCAGGTAAACTTATATACATTTATTAATAAATTTATATGCTTTTGGCTCGTACATTTGTGGGCATTGGAGCTTGATCAAAAGTGACAGCAAAGACAATTTATAATGTTACAAAAATCTATTTCAAATAATTGAAATTATTTTAATTTCTAATTTTAATATTTAAGTATTTTAATATATTTTTTTGTAATTTTATTAAAGTATTAATCATAAATTTACTGTATTTTTGATAAATAACTGCTTCCTAGGTGAGCAAAAGAGACTTAAGATATATACTTTAAATAAGAAAAATGCTATTATAATTAGCTAATATAATTTAAAATTCTAACATGTTTATTTTGCAATTATTATTTTATTTATTCATAAATTATTCTAACAATTATTATCAAGCACAAGGTAAAGTATTTTATTTGGATGCATTGTAAAGGTCCTTTATTCTGTCCCGTAGGTAATGTAGCAGTTGTGAGGTCCTATGTGGCTGGTGCCACTTCCCTGAAGGAAAGAACCTGTGCAATGGCAAACATGAGTGCCTGCCAAGCTCTCGGCTTCATACTTGGCCCAGGTTTGTGTAAAGGCAATAAAAGCATGTTAATTCCAGAATGCGTTTGAACTGAAAATGGTCTGCAAGAACAGTAATTGTTCCCAACTTAGTTTGATAGTGTCTTTTTAATCATTAACTTCAAAAAATGTTGATTGCATTAATTTCTCAGCCCTGCAGGCTGCTTTGTCATTCATTGGAGAGACTGGCGTCACTGTGAATGTCATCCAGCTTCAGGTTAATATGTACACTGCTCCAGCGCTGTTGGCCGCCTGCTTCGGGATCATTAACATTCTGCTGGTTATATTAGTCTTGAGGTAATGATTTAACCTCGGTATTTTATAGCATTTGGCAATAGTTAAATACATATAGATTTAAGGTGTTTAATTTCAGGTTTGACCTAAAGCTTACATTATTTGACTACTTGAATTAAGCAATGCATAGAATTGAAAGTGTTTTACATGATTTAGGGAGCACTGTGTGGATGACCATGGAAATCATATCCGTGCAATTAACTACACCTCAGAAGGTAAGAGATTTATTTTATGGTTTAAATACTTTAGCAGTATACCGTTGCATTCTAGTGGTGTCACTGTACAGTCTGTTTTACACAGTGATTGTCTTTCTGCCTTTAGAGCAAGTAGATGTGGCTCCTGAGGCAGAAGGTGATATTGACCAGATCGCAGTGTTCACATCTAATGTCCTTTTCTTTGTCATTCTCTTCATTTTTGCTGTGTTTGAAACGTAAGTGGTTATACTTTAATCTAGACTCATATTTAAAGGCATATCTGATTAGTGCATATTCATGTGTAATTTTTCCCTTCAGTATATCTACTCCTCTATCAATGGACATGTTTGCATGGACAAGGAAAGAAGCTGTTTTGTACAATGGTATCATATTGGCTGCCATTGGGTTTGAGTCCATCCTCGTGTTCGTGGTGGTAAAAGTGGTCTCAGCACGGTAAAAAATGTTTTGATTTTGGTTATTGGAATTTTTTTTTTTTTACAGTAATTGCTCTTTCTTTATTGCAATATCTCATGTATTTGAAATGTTTTGAAGAAGCATGAACATGTAAATCGGCTTTTTTACTTCAGTTTGACATCTCAAGCTTATGGTGCTGTAAACCTCTTATAAGAAGTCATCTTAGGAAATCTGTGTTGGTTGCATTTTTTTCTGCTGTACCCAACACATATAATGAATGTTAGCAGTTTTTGAAAACATGACTTCCTCATTGCCCGACTTACTGAGACTGACTGATCAGATCTTAGATAAAATCTGTTATTTCTTTGGTTGTTTTTTTCAGGGTAGGAGATCGCCCACTGCTACTTGGAGGCTTGATTCTCATATTTGTGGGTTTCTTTATCTTGTTGCCATGGGGAAATCAATATCCTAAAATACAGTGGGCAGGTAAGGTATCCAAATAACTCAGCAAAGCTGGTTTCCTTTATTATTAAAATAGCAATAAACACTACTTTTGAAAAAGGGTTTTAAAGAAATAATTTTTTCTTCTGCAAGGATGCATTAAATTGATCAAAAGTGACGGTAAAATGACACTTTATTTTACAGTGTCACATGTTATATTTACTTGCTGCAGTAATAACAGTAAATTATGCATGATAACATGCAACTAAACCTAAACCAAACCCTATTCCTAAACCTAACCAAGTGTTTTTTTTTTTTTTAATAATATTACTCAGTATTTAAGTGTATAGTAACACTTTAACTAAGGCACCTTAAAATAAAGTGTAACCAAGATTTCGATTTCAATTAAATGCTTAGTAATGCTTTTCCTTTATCCCGGTTTCTGCAAAAATATCAAGCAGCATGAAAGTTTTCAACAGTTTCTTGAGTGCCAAGTCAGCATATTAAAAAGATCTTGTGACACTGAAGACTGAAGTAATGGCTGCTGAAAATTCAGCTTTGCTATCATAAGGATAAATGACATTTTAAAATATATTCAAATAGAAAAGTTATTTTAAATGATCAAATTATTACTGTATATTTGATTTAATAAATGCATCCTTGGTGAGCATAAGAAAATCTTCTAAAAACAAAACCCCACACTTTTGAATGCTAATGTACAGTATATTACAATAGAAATATGTGTATATTAAACAGATATTATCCCCATAAACAGACATTCAGAATAACACTGGACTGGCACCCACTCAACCCTCAAACACTTCTCTGGAGCCCACTGGATGCCCATACAAACAGGCCTGGTGCTTGTTTACCCCTGTAATTCACCTGGCACAGTACATTACCTCTGACATCCTGATTGGAGTGGGTTATCCCACATGCAACGTAATGTCATACACTTTATACTCAAAGATACTAGGCCCCAAACCACAGGTAAAAAACACTTTTCTTCTGAAATTTCAATTAAATCTCAAATTAAAGTAACACAAAGATTGGTTCAAATGAATGCTATTTATTCTCTTCCCCAATTGTGTGCGAACTCAGGGCGTTTACATGGGCTGGCTGACAGCATCAGGAAGTGGTGCGCGGACCCTCGGGCCTGTGTTCGTCTCTCAGGTCTACACCATCCTGGGACCCCGATGGGCCTTCAGTGTTATATGTGGCATAGTGCTAGTTGCAATCGTTTTCCTCAGTGCTATGTACAAACGACTTGTCGCCTTCTCCATACGCCATGGAAGGATAGAAGAACGTCATGACTGACAGGTGCCTCCACCAACTACTAAAGGACAGTTTAGAAAAGTGGGCCTGGCTTAAAGATGGAAAACTTTAAGATAACTATATAAATTGTGGAGCTTTCCAAGCATAATCATGATTCATAAGAGGCTTAAGTAGTCGTAAATATCTTTATATCTTCTATTTGTTGAACTACAGTTTCCCTTGTTAACTAAACTGTGAATATAACCACTATTGTCGCAGCATGACATGGATTGACACCATATAAAACTGAACTGTGCAGACTCTAAAAAGTCCTATGTGAACCGCAGTATTAATGTTTGGCAGCTCAATGGGTTATGAAGCATCGCAGATTATGAGGTCTAAGCACTGAGCGATGATTATGATTGTTTTGGTTTTAAAAATCTATTTTAATAACTTGAATTTCTGGCATTGCCAAGCATTAACAAATGTGTCAGGTGACTTATTAAAATCTGCATTGATGGGACAGGCTTAAAATCTCTGTTAAAGTTTCTTTCTTTTTAATAACACTAAGCTTAAAATGTACACTAGGTGCTGAGCATCACTTGACTTTGACTGCCTCCATAATCACTGGTGATTATAATCTACAAGACTACTGTATTTTAAACTGATACCAAATGCTTTTGTTTTGTTTGTGTTAAAGCACATACATTCTAAAGCACTGAGAACTAATTTCTTGAGAACTGGCAATTAATTGTTCCTTTAATGTTTTTAAAAAAGTGAAGTGTGACATGCTTTCCAGCTTTTTTTGTTCCCGTTTCTTTAAATACATTAAAATTATATATTTAACAAGAAACCTGTTTGTCGTTTTTGAAAAATACAAAAATGGGTTACACTTTATTTTGATAGTCCACTTTAGACATTTTACTAACTACAAGCAACTTTGCAACTACATGTCAACTAATTCTCATTAATTTGCATCTACATGTCTACTAACTCTCAGAGTAGACTGTTAGGTTAGGTTAGGGTTAGTAGAGTAAGTTGGCATATACTTGCAAAGTTTCTCATAGTCAGTATGTTGTGGACCCATCAAAATAAATTGTTCGAAGATATTAAGCAGACAGTCTACTAATACTCTAATGACTGCTAGTTGGCATGTAGTTGCAAAGTTACTTACTGTTAACAGAATGTCTAAAGTTGACTATCAAAGTAAAGTGTTTTCCAAAAATGACATCCATTCCAGTAATACAGTAGTTGTATTCAAAGATTTTATCCACAGATCGTCACTGTTTGAGCCACATAAATTGGAACAAAGCTTCTTTGAAACGTTACTCCAGACCAAGCATGAGGTTTGTTCACACAACGTGTCAGTTGTACTGAGAAAGTTGTAGTGTAGGATGAGCATGTGACAAAAAGAGGATGCAAGAAGACAACTATGGCTGTACATACACAACAACCTTCTTTTATAGATGTAGGTTTAACACCAGTTAGCCGTTTCACACTTTGTGATCTCACTGTTTGTGATCACGATGCAATTTTTAGCAGCCACAAACCCATCCTGTAATGCACTCTGTGTGAGTGAGATCATGTAACTGTTCTTCTCCTCTTGTTCTTAGTTGTGGATTTGCCAGCAATGTGTTTTAACAGTCCTGGAGCACCACGGCCACCTGGCACAATCATTCTGTTGGCAAAATGTGTAAGAGAATTATATTAGTATTAAACAGACTTGAAAAAACAGTTTGTATGAGTGCAGAAATCATGATATTAAGTGTTAGTTTTTACTGTAATTGTATTTTCATATTGTATTAGTGGATTATTATCTTGACTGATTATTTTTTTTTTTTTTTTTTTTTTTTTTTAGATTTTTTGAATTTCAATTATTATAATTTTTTTTTTACAATTTAAATCATTTATATTCATAGTTAAAAAAAAACACTTTATAATAAACATTTACTGAAAATTACAAAACAAAAACAAAATTACTAAAACTAAAAAAACAAAAATAAAATTACATACAACATACATCAAATTATATATATATATATATATATATATATATATATATATATATATATGCGTATGTATGTATGTATGTATATATAATTTTATTTTAGTTTTAGTAATTTTGTGCTTTTGTCATTTGTATTATTTGATTTATTTTTTAGGTCCTTAATGTCAATATAGTTTTAAATTTCTATTTCAGTTTTATTTACTTTAGTACATGAATTTAGACTAAAAGTAAGAAATGCTGCCTTGGGAGCTAATGGAAATAAGTAATTATTTAAAAAAATATTTTATTTCAGTAAATGTTTATTATAATTCAAGTAAAAAATTTTTTTAAGTTAACCCTGGTTTATACTCGCCGTTTATTGTGTTTCTTAGGACAAGTTCTAAGTTTGTGTTTTTGGCTGCCACAGTTGAAACAGCCAGTTTGGCTCTGACCACAAGGGTGATCAGGGAGAGCACAGTGACCACATGAGGAACAATGACGCCATGCTGGAGAGAGAATAAGATCAGAAAGAAAGTGGTAAGAGAGCGAGAAATAAACACATTAGGAAACATCAGTTTAAATGAATTCAAATCTGCTTACAAGGCTTCACACACCGTCCACATTCATCACAGTGCCTCCATTCTCGCCCATCCTGTGAGATAAATAGGGAAATGTCAGTTAATCTACTCCTATTCCATACACTGACTAAGAAATAAGCATTCACCTTAGATGGGCACGTGTCACACTTTGGGCAGTGTTTATTTCCCGCTGACACATACCTCTCACAAACACTGCAAAATCTGAGAAAGATTGAAAAAAAATAAAATAGTTGTGAATGATAAACCACCTTAAAGCAGTTTATAACAGCATATATAACTACTTATATTAAAAAAATCAAATGATTAAGTGCATGTTTAATCCTATGCAATCAAAATCTGCAATTGGTTCTCTCTCTCGCTCTCAATATATATATAGATATCATATATATATAGATTCATGACATGTATTTTGATAGTCATTGCTTATTTGTAATGTTTGGTAACTATTTTTTTTTTTAAAGTGCATGTTTTAGACTTTTGTATGTATCTCTTCCAAATCAAAAACTCAGAATGCATTATTTTTGTGCACCTGTAGCCTTCATCCTCTGGTAGAATGATATCTTTGGGGCTCAGATTGGTGAAAAGTCGAACAGGTGACTGCTTACGGCCTGTCTTTCCGTGTTTATATAGAGGGTGGTTATCATAATCAACCTGAGAATGAAGAATAACACAGGACTATAATATATTAATTCTTATATTTATTAACATGTTTATAACACAATATTCCTATAATACCTGGTAATCCAGCATAGAGAAGGAGGGAAAACACTCCAGGATACGGGACTCAAAGAAGTAAGGGAAGATCCAGATCATTGGCATCTGACCTGCATTGCTTACTAAAAATCAACAACAACAGATAAGAATGGTAACAGATTATGAAGTGTCTGAGTCACTTGCTCACCCTCATTCTGTTCCAAACCTGCATGACTTTATTTCTTCCGTTGAATATAAAAGGAGAAATTCTGTGAAATTGTGCTGGTCTCTCCTTTCAATGCAATTACGAAAAATAGAGGGAAACTGAGGGTTTCAAGTATGCAAATAAGTAACATGAAGCCATATGAACTGAAGCCAGCTTTGTGTGAGATCAGCAAACACAATTTTTACATTCACCTTCCACTGAAGAAAAAAAAAAGAAAGAAGCCAAATCGAAGTTGAATGGCAGAATTGTCATTTTTTTGGTAAACTGTTGAAAATGTATTAATGGATTTTCTTTGAAAGTTAAACATGCACAAGTACCAGTTGTTGAATCAAAATAAGTCATCCATGGCTTAGTAAAGCATGCCGTTTCTCATACCTTTATTTTGATTTTTCCAGGTGATTGCCATCTGAGAGAAACTGTTGGCTAGTGGCTTGACTAGGCCTCCGAATGGGGGGTCTGTTATCATGACTACCTTGGCTCCTTCCTCCTCACGCAGAAAGCCTTGAAAAAACGTGACCGCTTCCTGCAAAACACCGTATCATGACTTATCAGAATGTAGTACAGTTGACCACATTTGACGTCAAAGGAGATTTTTTTTTTTTACCTCATCATCAAAAAAGTGATGGTTGAACATATTATAGCGGCAGAACTCATCCTGCCCGTAAAACTGGCAGTACCTAAGAGGGCAAAAAAAAAACAGAGGTTGATGCTTTCAAAATGCATGCAATGCAAGTGTCAACATGCATTTCAGAATAGCGAAATAAAAACCACAATCTGCCGCTACTTCCAAACCCTGCAGCAGGTCAACAAGTCTGGAATTGAGCAGACATAATCCTGTCAGTTATGAAACATTGCAAAAGCATTCACACGCACACATATGCATATGCAGCAGGCTTTGACTTGTTAAAAGGGGCTACACACATTTTTTTTTAACACATTCCACAGACGAACATAGCAGTGCTTGCAGGGAGACGACGACAACTAAACAAATTCACTAATTCTCTTATCCATCTCTTAGGTAAGTTATTTTATTGCATATTATTCCAGTTACAAAGAACACAACTGTTCATAGAACTGTGTAACTTGATAATGTGCCAATGTTAAGACAGAAGCCTTATGTGCAGGCTGCTCAAAAGTATGATTATGATTAAAATGTTTAACTCCTTGCTTCGGGCTATGCAGATAGAAATGCAACTTTTGGCATTCTGTGTGTTCTAGTAAAGGCTTGCTGTGACATTTTATGCATTAGCAAGAAGCCATACATAGTGAGACAATTATGATCACTAAAAACTACTTAAGTGGTGTTTATGATGTTTCTACACATTAGCTCAGAGGAGACTTGGAGAGATGGCAGAGGAAGACTTTCGGCCTTTATCAGAGGAAATAAGTTCCTTCTGTCTGGTTACCGAGGCTCGTTCAGGGACACAAGTTACCCAGCCCTTCCCACGCTCTCCAAAACTGATCAGGAGAGCTGGAGCCAACTCTCCGAAACCCTCAGAGGTAATGACAGATTTTCTAACCTGCCAGACAAATAAAACGGAAGAATGTGGTCATGCCAGAAATCTACTATAGGAACATTGTTATAGTTGTTGTTAAAGTTTGAGCATGTGCTCATGGGCTGCAACAATGAAAAACAAGTTTAAGACTTTCATGAATGTTCAAAAATGTGGGGTTGGTGAAAATTTTTAAATGTTTTATGCTCTCATGCTCAACCATGTATCACTGTATACAAGTATCAGTGAAAACAATTAAATTGATAAATGTTATTATAATTTGAAGTAACTGTTCCATTTTAATTTATTTATTTCTGTGATGCCAAAGCTGAATTTTCAGCAGCCATTACTTCAGTCTTCTGTGTCATATGATCCTTTAGAATCACTCTAATATGCTGATTTGGTGCTCAATATATTTTTTTATTATTATCAGTGATATTAAAAGCTGTAATATAAAAATATAAAAGTGATAACATCTTTAGGGTTCTTTTGTGAAAAGAAAGTTCAAAGAACAGCATTTAGTTTTGATCAATTAAATGCACCCTTGGTGAATAAACATACTCTGGTTTTAAGAACAGCATTTAGTTTTGATCAATTAAATGCACCCTTGGTGAATAAACATACTCTTCCCAGGGAACACATACTGATTATATATAATTGGTGAATAAACATACTCTTCCCAGGGAACACATACTGATAAAAAAAAAAAAAAAATATGTAAATGTAAATATACAAATCTTATTGTGAAGTAATAAATAAATAATTCGAAAATATTGTGTAAACAGCTGCCAGTCTGGTTGGATGACTTGAAGAAGGAAAGGAAAAGAACAGAATCCCATCTGGAATCAATTAAAAAGCGGCAAGCAAACCTGAATGTAAGCAAAACCCTGTTGGGAATTTGATTTGATGGTGAAAAGTGATCTATATGACTGGTGCTTGGCATGGAGGGCTTGTTAAATAACTAACTGTTAAATAACTAATGAATCAAACATCTCTGCTGAACGAGTTCAGAGGCGATGAAGCAGCAGGTACAGGAGTGCTTCGAGGAGCTACATATGGCTCTGCACGAGGACGAGAAGGCTGTCCTGGACATGATAGAGCAAGACCGCCGGGAGACCGGCAGTAAACTAAACCGACTTCTTCAAGACTGGAATCAACACCTCAGTCTCCTGCAGAAACACATCAGCGCTATTCACGCGGCTCAACAGAGCCCCGCAGAATCCATGAAGCAGGTAACCATCAAGGATGAAACATGCATTTCATGTCGTTGTAATAATCCTGTTGACAAAATGTATGGATCACATACTGTATATTCTCTTCTGCATGTTCTCTGCTTTCAGCCATTTCCTGAGGATTTTACGTAAGGCCATATTTTTCTATTTCATAAATAGTGGATTTTGTGATGGGTCCTTGATACAAATACTTATAGATAACTTAATTATTTTCAAAACAACATGCCTTTCCATGTTCTGTTCGATAGAAAACATGCTGTATGTTTGATTCTGATGAATCTTTAACTAGACTGACTAGCTGTCGTAAGAAACTGGACCCAGCTGAAGAGGAGATAAAAATGAATGAAGAAAGGATCCATAAGCTCATGAAGGTTCTTAGGAACATCTCAAAAGATCTGAAAGCCCAGCTCCAGCGAAAGAGCCTGCTGCTGGGTACAAAACACTATCAACACCTAAAGCCCATAAATCAAGTTAATTCAAAATATATATTTTTAGATTATATTATACATATCATGTGCGTATCTCTCTCTCTCTCTCTATTCTATTTATCTCTCTCTCTCTCTCTAAAAGTTTGAGTCAGTAAGAGAAAAAAAAAGAAAAAAAAAAAATTACTACTTTCTTCAGCAAGGACACATTAAACTGACCAAAAGTCACAGTAGGGGTATTTATAATTTTACAAGATTTCTATTTCAAATAAATGATAAATCCTGTTCTTTCAATTTATCAAAGAATGTTGAAAAAATATATATATATATATATATATATGTGTATATATATATATATATATATATATAATATATATATATATATATATATATATATATATTCCCCCAGAATTGTTAATAATTAGTAAATATTTTAATATAATTAAGAAATTATTTTAAAATGTAATAATATTTCATAAGTTCTTTAAAAAAAAAAAAAAAAAAAAACTTAATGATCTCAAACTGTTGAACGGTAGTATATATCCTGCATACTATAATTTTAAAAAATTATAATTTGTGTTTGCATAATTTTTAAGACTGTATTACATATTCCATATATCATACTGTATTGAAAGGATTAGCTAATGGGCAACAAGAAATGTTTAGAATATGCTGTAAGTAAATCAGATGTTTCTGAATATTCTTGCGTTTCATCTTGACAGACTCCTTTAACGTGGCGATTGACAAACAGAGCTGTCACAAACAGATCAAGTTGACCTCAGACGGACGGGGCCTGTGCCTTTCCTCAGAGGATCGCTGCATTCCCAATGAGCCTCTGAGGTTTGATCAGTTATTCTGCGCCTTGGGCTCTGTTGCTATTACATCTGGGCAGCACTACTGGGAGGTAGATGTGCGCTGCTGTCCATCATGGGCTGTGGGCGTGGCTTATGGCAGCCTACAGAGGAGAGGACGGGACAAAGGTGCCAAGCTTGGAAGGAACAGGTGCTCGTGGAGTCTTGAGTTTCAGAATGGGCATCTCATGGCCTGGCACAATGATCGACACGTGGCACTACCCATCACAGCAGCTCGGGCAGCACCAAACAGAGTAGGGGTGTTTGTAAAGTATCAGAAGGGCCGTCTAGTGTTTTATGATGCTGAGACTATGAGAACGCTACAAGAGTTTTCAGCAGTGCAAACGGCTGTGTTTGAAAGAGCACATCATCAGTTTACTGAGCCTCTCTATCCAGCCTTCCGCTTTTTTTCACCCAAAGACAAAGGCCATTATCATATAGAAATATGCGATCTCAGTCTTTAATTATTATTAGTAATAATAAAAACAAAAGTTAATAAACATTACTGACACTTTTGTTCTATTTAATCTTTACTGAATAACAGTGTTAATTTCTTTAAAAGACTCAAAAAAAAAATTATATTTCTTAGATAAAGGACGATCTTTATGAGCATTAACAGTTATTAATAGTGAAAGCATATAATATATAAGCCTATGTCCAAAAAAGCAAAGGTTATCAAGGTAACCTGGAGGAACAGTCTACTCTTCCACCTTATGCAAAACAATGAAAAAATAGAGTGTAGTATATAATAAAAATATATACTAATAAATAAATAAAAATAAAATACCACATAAAATACTCTCTGCACCCTCTTAACAGAATTTAATTCTGTCTATGTGGTTATTTAACCTTGTATTTGCAAAGAATTATGGGTAACACTTTATTTTATGGTGTCCTTGTTACATGTACTTACTATTATAATAACAATAAATGATACATAATTACATTCAAGTAGCCCTAAACCAAACCCTAACCATATAGTAAGTACATCTTGTTAAAGGGATGGTTGACTGTTTTTTTTTTTAGGCTTGATTGTGTTTATGGGGTGCAGTCTAACATGTGTTAATGCTTCGTTTTTGAAAAAACACATAATTTTTCACATAATTGACCTTTGTTCCACAACGCTCTGTCCCTTCTCTGAGAAATCCGCTGATCATTTCCTTCTTTTATGAAGTGAACAGTATTAAGAGCCGCTGCTTTAGAACATTGATTTTGAAACTTGTGAATCCATTAGAATCGTTAAAAGACAGAATTGCGATTCATATATGAATAGATTTTTACGTGCACCTCTAGTTTTCCCTCCCTTTTCTCTAAAGCAGTGCAGTATGGCCTTGCCCCTTTTGCCGCCTTTTCCCGAGGGAAGTAAGGGGAAGTCCTTTTCCCGAGGGCGGGGTTTATCTGGGTTTGTTACGCCACGAACCCGGGTTTTAAAAGACAGTATCTCCGTTTGCATTGATCTTTCATCTTCGTAAGTTTGCAGATATTGTTTATGCTCAAACAGCAACATTACACACTAACGTTAAAAAGTGAAATTGCAATCAACCATCCCTTTAATTAATATTACACAGTCCTTAAATGTATAATTACACTGTAACAAGGACACCTTAAAATAAAGTGTAACCGAATTATGTTGTATTGTGTTTACCTGTAATCAATATCCAGCAATAAACTCTTCATTTTAGGACTCTTGCCCTCCATATTCCGCAACTTAATCACCTCATGTAATCTGTCAATGTGTACAAGAGAATCTTCAATTATAAAGTTAAAATGTGGAGATATGTTATCGATTGTACACATTCGATATTTTGCCAATTTAAAGGCCTGTTCACACTGAGCGAAATGAATATCGGACGCGATGATGCGCTGGAATAAAACCAGTGTAAACAAACCGAAGAAGAGTATCCCAGATAAGAGTAGAGAGTGGATGCGGAGTTCTTGTTATTGTTGGTATTTGAGAACAGATTTATTCTCATGTGTTCTTTATACAGAATAACATTTCTATTAATTGTCCACTGAACTGTGTGATCTGTAGAGCACCGTCCGTTTTCTTCCACGTGCGCGAGTGTTATGAGTCAGAGCGTGTTCACTCTTTTTCTACACATGTAATATGAAACCAAATAAACATGATTATGATGATATATTTTCTGTATGTGTTTTGTATGCAGCTCATGGTATTTTTAGAGCAATAAAGGATGTTCATGACAAATATTAGCAGTATTTATCTTAATTTAATGCTGTATATTGAGCAGCGGATGATGTTAAATCCATTTACGAGATACATATCTGAGGAAAAATGCATTGTTGGTTGGCGCCACCTAGCGTGCAGGTGTGAATTAGCAGAAGGCGAACAATCGGTGTGAAAGCACCGTTCGTCTGCGATTCGCCTCGCTTTTTCGCATTATACTCAGTGCGAAAAGGCCTTTACAGACAGGAAAATAATTGCACACACTTTAAGATTTTTAAAATATAGAAATTTGTATAGCAGTAACTGCTTACACTTACCGTGGCGTCCCAACACAGAGAATTTTCTGGAAGCCTAACCCCAAGAGCATATCCAGGAGAAAATGACAGCTACGATCTGCAAACAGATACTGTGCATTACTCTTCTTGTTATCTAGAGGACACAGAAGTAGACTGGGCCTTTTCAATCTCTGCACTGTGGTGTCCTCAGAAAGTGCCTTGTGTTTTGCATGAGTCGCCCGTTCCTCAGGAAGAATCAGCAGCTGACAGTCCACACAGAACCTTCTCTGCTCCAGCGGGAGAGAAACAAACTCTCTAAATCTGAAGAAGAAACAAACGTACACATATGAATGATTTTATTGAGTTGTAGTATCTCTGGTACTATTTTTTAGTTTCAATCTGTTTTCGTTTCAGTTTTCAGTCATTTCCTCTTTCCATAAACAGACATGGCAGTATCTGATCTGATGAGTGTAGTTTTTTTAAATAAAAGTTATTTACCTTGAGCTGTATTCCTGATGACTGAAAAGAGGCATCTTGGAGCGATTCTGTTCTTCTCTGGCAAGCATCCTTGCCTCAGATATCTGAAGCATAAATTAAATAAAGTGAATTAAAAACTAGTATTCATACATATGTTTTTTTTTGTTGTCTTTGATTAAGGTTTCATTTTTGTTGTATTATGTTTTACATGCTTGTGTTCAGCTGTCATATTTTAGATTATTATATTAACCTTATAAAGCTTACTGTATTATATCTGGTACACAAGTTTCTTACCCTCGCTGAAAAACCTGATGTACACAATCTACTACGTGTCTTCTGTTGCCTGACTGATAATTCTATTCCAAAAAATAGACTTTTATAACTTTTATTCTTTCATAACTTTTAGATTTGTATAAGGGTCAAATACATTTTAATCTCCACATAAAGAAATAAAGAAATTTAGCAAAAGTGATTTTATATACATAGACAATACTAAATCCAAGTAAAGTGTCTACTTTTAAGGTTTCAATTAAGTTTTGGGAGAATAAAATGTCAAAATGTGGGTGAAATAATGTTCCATTGTCATCCAGTGTAAAACTTATATTTACGTAAAAATTATTGCATTGAAAAGGAGTAAAATTTTATTGCTGACAAATGGCCTAAATGTAAAATTACAAGTAAGTAGTATTTCCGGTAAAACTAATTAGTGTTTTAACATGTTGTGAACTGATTTTTGTGGTAAATATGCCTGACAGGCACTGAATGACATTTTAGTGGCTGTTTTTCATAAATCATGGTTAAAAAATGTAGCCTATGATATTTATATTTTGCATAGGAAAAAAAACTTTATTTAAACTGGACACTTCTAATGTATTAACAAAAACAACAACAACAGTTCAAAGTTGTATTACACGTATTGTTTTGATGCTTGAAAACCCTCTTTCGTATTTGACGCATAACTATTATTTCACGTCAGGCTTTACAGGATTTAATATATTCGTCTTATTTTTTTCAAACTTAAGTTTGTTTGTACAATTCTTAGTATTTCATGAAAAAACTTTTGTAAAGCTGTTACATTAAAATTGGTACAACAATAAATACAATGTTAGTCCTAGTAAACCTTTTCGTCAGCCCACTGAAAAAAGTTGCAGTCCTTTCTGTCCCGACAAGCAGAGCATGCGTAAAATCTTCTTCCTTTCTCCTCTCCATTGCCAGTTTTCTCAAACAACAAAGCGGGTCCTGAAAAAGCACGTATCGATGATTACATATGGTATTAATTGCATTTTAGAATAAGACAATTGACGGCATTAATAAACGTATAATTGATCTCATACCATGTGGGCACCGTGGTGCAGTTTTGTCCTCTTCGTTCTGAATAATAACTTCTATTCCGCCACTATCCACGGCATCATCCATTATTTTACTCATATTTGCCAGAAACCTCACACGTGAGAATCAAAACAACACTCGCATGCTTGACAGGAGGCTGCCGTAGTAGACAGTTAAATGTGTCGCACACATATGACGTCGCGTACCGTCGCCTAAATTAGTCAGGAGGCGGGGTTTCGCCTAACGTAGCATACGTAACGAATACATAGCAATGTTATTTGTTTGTTTGTTTGTTTTGTTTTTAAAATAAAAAAATAAAATAAAAATCAAGTAGATAGAATAGAACAATAATAGGGAATGCTAGTGTTAGAGGCTCATTTTTAAATAAAAATAAAACAAGTCAATAGAACAGAAAAAGAATAGATAATGCTTGTGTTAGAAGGTCATTATTTATAATAAATGAGAAAATACGTAGAAAGAATAGAGAAAGAAGAGAGAATGCTAGTGTTAAAGGCTCTTTTCTTTTTAAATAAAACAAGTAGTTAGAATAGAAATAGAATAGAGAGTGCTAGACTTAAATAAAGATGAAAGAGATGTATTTTCAGCCGTTTTTTGAAAATGATTGAGGACTTGGATGCTTGGATTGAGTCGGGCAGGTCATTCCTCCAGGAGGGAACAGTTAATGTAGAAGTCCATGAAAGTTTTATCATATCAAAATGTGTCAATACAGGCATTTCAGTCAAATGTATTTATATGCAATATTTCAAACCTTTTAACAGTTTATGTAGTTTTCAATTGGAGTTTTTTTGTGTAAAATTGTCACCAGTTTGAGAAAATCCTGAACTAAGCGCATCCAGGCCAGTAAGTGGCGCTAGAGAACCTTCGCTATTAAAACAGAAGAAGGTAATTGTGAACACCTGCTCCGAGTTTTGTACTGTTTATAAAAAGTTCTGAAGTTCTGTCTTGTGTTGTTATTATCATGGCTTCACGAAGAACTAGAAAAGTCTGTCAGGATTCTGACGGTCAGCCCGAAGCGCAGCACAACTATGACCAGAAAATTAGACTTACTAAGAGAAAGGAGCTGTTTATACAGCAGTTTGAGAAGGAAGGTCAGTCATATATTACAATCAATATGCTCTTTCCTGTTTATATATATTAACGAACCCAATCTTTTACTTGCACCGGAACAGCCCAGGACCGGATAAATGAAATGGAGGCTAATCTGAACAAATTACTGGCCACTGTGGACCGAGTCTTCAAAATAGAGCTGATGAAAATGCCTCAGTCGCTCCACACCACGCTGATTAAAGACCTGATGAATGGTACGACAATTACAGAGCCTGTTATTGGTGTTTTTTTATTATTATTTATAATCTCTAATGTTTTTCAGATGATGACACGTCTGTGGGGGAGGTCACTATGGCGCTCAAGGTAAAATAATGATTTTGCTGTCCTCTGAGTTCACTTCAGATAACCGCACCACTTACATCAGTACTGGTGGTGTTTTTTTCTTTTTCTTCTTTTAGTGTGCGTCTCCAGAAATTCAGAAACCCTTATCTCGAAAACCAAGCAAAAAAGGTTTTATTAAAATTTTATAATTTTTTTTTTTTTTTTTAAATGTAACTTTCATTCCTTTAAGGATCGCTTTAATTTCTTTTAGGTTTGAGTGTCGCAGTAGGCCAACAGAGGTCATCAGGTCAAAACAAGACCGCTCCAGTTGAAGGCCCAAAGGTACTGACCCCCCCATTTATGTCATCTTTGTGGGTGCCTAATTTACTTTACTCATGAGCTTTGCTATCACAGAAACCCACTAAGAAGACCCTGCACAACAGTAAGAGCACTGGAAGTCTGAGGTAAACTACATTTTATTTAACCTGGTGGTTTTAGACTGCTGTTTGTTTTGATTTTATTTTTTGATTGGTGTTGTATGTTTTGAATTTATTTCTTAATTGTGTATTTTTTGATAATGTGTAAATACAAATGCAAAACCTAAAACATTTTTCTGAAAATGATGAATTGCATGGTGCAATTATATTAAAATATAATTGAAAATGACTTTCTAATGTTATTTTTTTTCTTTTCTTTTTTTTTTAAAGAAATGAATTGTGCATACTTTATTGGTGAATATTTTGCAGTCCTACAAAATCCCCTCAAAATACAAAATGTTAAAGAATAGAAATTAAAATG
The DNA here is from genome assembly GCF_018340385.1 of Cyprinus carpio. NCBI lineage: Eukaryota > Metazoa > Chordata > Actinopteri > Cypriniformes > Cyprinidae > Cyprinus > Cyprinus carpio. The sequence goes on from NC_056608.1 coordinate 12,975,108, forward strand.
CAATATAGTACATTTTCCATTAATTTGTCTTTAGTCTGTTCTGACTGCAGAGGATTGTGATTGCCTAAGTGTTGAATACCAGAGGGATAAATTGCTTTTGTACGTGTTTGGCTGTTTCCTAAAGTTTTGATTGCTCCTCTGTTTCTTTGACAGGTGTGCCTCAACTGTCAGTGCAAAAAGAACCCAAGGACGGGTTGTCAAAATGGGTGATCAGGCTTTGGGGTTGGGTAAATTCAGGTAGTTTCCTCACTTATCTGGTTTTACCAGTGAGTTTCTTGTGGTGTGGGTTTTCACTAAAAATGCTGTTTTTCTTTTGATAAACAGACAAACGAGTCGCTCTGTTGGTGATGAAATGATGGCGACAGCCACAATAGTAACTTCCCTTGGAGAAGTGAGTGCGTTATAGTATCTATTGTTTGTGTGTGCGTGTACACTTTTTTTTTTTTTTCTCTCTCTCTGTATAAAATTCAGTAATGGTTATTTTCCACCTTTGAAGACACTGTTCCTTTCTGAAGACAATAAAGATGACATCAATGTTGAGTTGTTAGATGATGCAGCTGTACATCAGATGCGAAAAATCAAGGTGAGCAGTTTAAAACCTGCATAATTTCATGTGGTTGCTTAAAGAGAGACTGAAATGTAGCATAAGACATTTGACTTTTGTTGCAGGATCTAATGGACTATCTGTGTAACAAAGTGGGGCTCAATAACACCCGCTGATATTTGAAGAGAAATGTGTATATATATTTTTTAATTGTAAAACTATTGTAAGTAAATGAAATAAAGTGATTTATTTAATTTGGTCTGTCATCCAATTTGATTGCCCCCCACTCCTTTCCAAGTAAGAGGTCTTAAAGCAACTTCATTTAGCACTGCTGATTGTTTGCTCTAACAAATCAGACTTTTGTCCAGTTGTGGTATTAGTGGTATTCAATCTCATGTAGGATTCATTTGCATGAATTGAAGATTTACAATCTGTCTGTCTTCAACACTAGATGGCGTTAATTTGCTTATGCACATTTTCCTATTGTGCAGTTGCGCAATATCAGGGTGGATACAGTGAACTAAAGCCATAAATTTATTACTTGAAATAAAGATTAACTGAAATAATAATAAAAGCTTATTTCATTTATTTCTAAATTTCATTTAATTTTACTTGATGTACTTAAATTAAACTAGACGTGTAAAAATATCTTAATGACAAATTTCTCGTCCCACACTGTTTGTGCTTTGACTAATGGTGCTTATTACTTTAAGTGTCGAGTGGAGGCTTGTTGTGGGCCACCTGAGCCCCCTGGGGGCCCCAGCTATAGCTTGTTACAGATATGAGTGGTTTTCTTTCTTGGAACAATACAAAGGGAAATCCTCACTTTGGGTGGGAAGTTTTGCTTTAATGTCGTCGAATATTAATTCTTTCGTTTAGCTGGTTATTGCTGTGGCTGATCTAGAGTTTGATTCGCGCACATAAACTCCATTTCCCAGAAGCCCGCTGTCACAGTGCGTCTCGTGCAGGAATGGTGCTGAGGCAAATACGCACACGCGCATCACAGCCATACGGCAACACCCCGCTCCTGCATGCGCCTGCAACGCTGCGCACTACGTTTATTAGCGGTTTTACAGCATATAATAACAACGAATTTTCTTCAGTCGGAGGTGCGAGGGCTTAGTTCGCGATCTTTTTAGTATATTTTATTATTACCACGTTGACTCGAGCACTTGTGCACCGGGCGGTTGAAAGATGCACGGAGCGCGTTGATGGCTCGGCGTGAATGACGATCTAGAGACATACATGACATTGCACTCTGGAAAGGTCTGCGGATAACGATGAGCACCGGTGAGTGTGTTGGGAGTGCGTCGCGTATACTAATCTCATTACCTAAGAGCCCGGAGATTCGTCTGTGTCTGTATGGTAGTCTGGATCCAGCGCGTATGTTGCAGTGCAGCCGTGTTGTATGGAAATGCGTAATGTAGTGCTGTCAAAGGTGTATAGTGGCTGTCCCTTTTGTTTTTCGTGTGATGTGTAGCGTGTTCAATAGTGTCCCAAGCCTCCCTTAGTGTTCTGCAGCTGGTGACAACAACCCCTTTAAGTTGGGAAACTTGAATAGTTATTACTTAGGGTTTTATTAAGGAAAATATTCTGGGTTTATTTTATTTTGAGAATTGGCACCATTTATCTATAAATCTTTTTTTGGATAGTCTTAAAAATCTTAAGTCTGAATGATGCTTCTCTCCTATATTTATTAATAAAATAAATCCTGTGCATAGTCATGAATTTTTTTTTTTTCTTGCTCTTACACTGTCAGATGGATACCTTTTGTACCTTCTTTACCCCCAAAGGTTGCATAGTATCTTATATTAGCAATCTCTATTCTTTTGGTGCTATTTTTAGCCCTTGTACCCCTAAAAGAATTTTTTTTTTTTGCACTTTTTTTTTTTCCTTCTCTGACAGTGTAGGTGCATTTGGAAGTCCTATAAAAAGTTGAATAACCAGTATTTTGTTGATTTTTGGTTTTTAAAGGAATAGGTCTACAACAGTCATTCATCATGTGGTAGCTTAAGTTAACACTGAGGGTGTTAGAAGGATGGTCTGCACAATCCCAGGTATTAGTTGATTTTGCTGTCAAGGTGGTCAATCTCTAACCTTAATCAATATTGTCTGTAGATACAAGTTCTCTTTTGATGTGGTAATGATGTTCTGTAACATCTATCCCGGGTTGCTTTTCCAAAAAGCATCGTAATCATAAGCAGACAGACGAGACCGTTGATGCCAGTGGTTTCTGTTCTACATATGGCTGTACATATTCTGTAAGGTTCATAAAGTGGTTGCTTTAATATGAATGAGAAATTTAGTTTGAAATGAATCGATTATTTCTTTAAAAATGTTGTTCTGAAACAGTATGTGAACCAAAATGATGCATAATTTGGTGAATTTATGTTCTGTATAATCTTATTTTCAGGTCAGCATAATTTGTGCCAGAAATTCAACTCATGTGAATCTGACTGATGTAATATCATCAGAGTACTAGCTAAATCATCATGGGAGTGACTTTGGAGTGAGGTTGGTACATTAGGGCAGTTCTCAACTGGGTCTGGTTGAGGACACATTATTTTTATATCAGGTATCAAGTGCTGTCCCAACACTGTGGCATGCATTTTTATTACGGCCTGAGCACCGACGGTGTGAGCACCCTAATGGAATTGCTGTTTCTTTTCCAAAGTAAATTGCATTTTTGAGGGCCTAAACGTGCTTCAAAACTCATGAAACTTCGCCCACACGTCAGAACTGGTGATAATTTATGTCTGATATGGGTTTTAGAAGTGGGTGTGACTTGATGGCATCGCTTTAGAGTTGGTGAAAATTTGCTTCTGATCTGGGTTTTTGATGTTTTTTTTGTTTGATGGCGTCACCTGTACACATTCACAAGTAATAGGCTAGTTTGAGATGCGCCTTGCCTCGCCTGAAATGTAGGCGGCTGCAGTAAGGGGAGGGGTCAAAAAAAGACCTTTGAAGTCGGACACTTCCCGAATCTCGCTGTTTTGTCGCTTGCAAACGTCAGCAATAGAGGAGATCGCGTTCACGTTTTTTATCGCAGACGCAGTGGATGTAATCGAAATACCACTGTTTTGTCATCATGTGCATCAATTCCTTCGTTCTGCTGAACACAGAGGAAATTAAGAAGAATGTTTGCAAACAAGTAGGTTCCTGCCACCATTTCACGTTCATAGTATTTTTCCATATGCAAGCCAAAGCTGTTTTGTAGCAAACATTCTTCAGAATTTCTTTCCTTGTTTTAAGCCAGACCCTGACCCTTCTCAGATGAAACCACACAAAGATGAGTCATAATGGCTAAACAGTTCATTTAGATATGTATGTGTGCATGTATATCTTTAATGGATTGATTTATTAATTCACACAAACATGCAATAAAATAAAGTGAAAATTACAAGGAAGAATTCTAATTAAGAGAAAAATAAAATAAACCCATGTCCTAATTCTTAACTTCACTAGGTGTTTTGTTTTTGTTTAGTTCACATGTAAATATAATTAAATAAATGGGTAATGTAATTCTTAGAGTAAAGAGAAAATGTATCAGTTGACATTTTCAGCCAATGAGCATGAAGCTGTCGTCAGTCAGTCGTTTCCCATCATGCTTTAGAATAGCGCAGTCGGTGGAGAGCAACTGCGCTCGACTGCTCAATCCGACACAGCCGCCTCGCTGTCGCGAGAGTTTTTTGGCACACGTCAGCATGACATCAGAGCAAGGCGGATGTAACTCGGACACTTTTATAACCGGCATGCATCTCGCGGTGATCACCGGTGATCAGTTCTGCGCAGATTCTGCTAATCTATAATATGAATAATGTCTGATGTGTGACAACCGGCAGGGTGTTTGATAGTAGTTCTGTCCTGAACACATACTCATGCCCATATTCAGTTATAGTCATAGTGCCACCTGCTGGCAACAGGAAGTAACATGTTTAACACTTTGATGCACTATTAGCAATACAGTAAAATATGCCATTGTACTAAACATGCTAGAGATATGCTCAAACATGCTAGCAACACTTACTGAGTGTTAAAGCATGCTATTAATGCCATGAAATGGGAAGTTGTTGTAACTCATGCGTACAATGCCCAATCTGCCCCAAACTGCACATTTTCTACATGCCAACATTCAGTTACAGTCATATTGCCACCAGCTGGCAGTAGGAAGTTTGGCACATATAAATGACTGACATTCCTCTTATATTTATCACTTTAAATGGATATTACCCACCGTTAGCGGTTTTCCTAAAGGTGGTGTTGAGTCTGGGTGCGAGGGCACTTTCATTGCTGCTTCATTCCTCTTATACTTATCACGTGATTTTGTTGTTTAAGTGCAGGCATGGGTGAGCTGTTTACTATTACTTTGGGTTATATATTTATAATGCATTTATGCTACCTCTGGGCAGCATTAAACAGTTTGTCAAGATGTACATATAAATGCCATTTCACTTTTGTAGTGTAAATTTGGCATTGATAACACGAATTGGCACCAAAATAGTGAGTTTAATTGGATATAAGCCCTTTGACATCTAAAACAAAAGATATGTCAATATCACCTTTTTTTTAAAAGTTGATGAGTCTCTTTATTTTGGTGTTGATTGTACGGTTAGCACAAAACTGCCGTATTAGGGTATAAGACTTTCTTTAGAAAATATTTGGTTCCAATTAAAAAGATTGTGGGTTTTGGCTCTTTGCAGAAACTGAGCAGGCTGAATGTAAAATTTTTACAGCTGTTGGAAGCAAATAGAGAAATAGCTGGTGATATCACAGTAACTGCAACAGTAAGTCCCTGAGAAACAGGCACTAGCAATTAGCCCTGAAATCTAGAGTGGTCCTGTGACATTTTCCTTGACCTGGTTTTATTGGTACTCACTGTGAGAGGAATGGCCTCCAGCTTTTTCATCAAACACTAGCTGCGGTAGGGACAAAATCAGAAAGCTCATTTTTCACGTAATGTTGAAGAATAGATTGGAAGCTGTTTTCAGCTATTTAAGGTGCTGTTCTGACCTGCAGAAATCAGAAAGGAGACACAAATTGGATATCACATATGAAAAAGTGTTTGAAATATACACCCTCGTCTTCTGCATGAACCCTGCTGGTTTTGGTAATTGAGCCTTGGTTGGAAGCATGCTGGGAGAATGCCATTTCATCATCAGCAGGTGTGTTTAGAGGGACATTTCAAGAACAGTATCTGTGTTTTTCATACACATACAACATACCCCCCCTCCCCATCACTTTGTCAAATAGACCTTAGAGTAGTGCCATATTTAACTCATGACAGGAGTGAAATCAAGACTGTAATGATAGAAGTGCAGCGTGTTCAGTGGATTGTACTGTTGTTTACTAACAACATACTGTTCAGCTGAAGAAACTTGTTTATGAAAAGACATTTAGTAGACAAAAGCTCCATAAAACAGTTTTGAAAGTTATTTGGTGGAAATTATTACATGATCTATCCGTTGAAAAGACAAGTCTATTATCTCACAGACTTGTTTTAATTGGTTGAATGCAGTATGATATCTAACCTGACTAAGGTCTGTTGTTCATTTGAGCATCAATGAGTCTGCTCAGAATGCTTGGTAAATATTGCATGTTTTTAGATTGCATTATCCCACAAATGGTTTGTGTGATTCTTAAAAATGCCCCTCAACAAATTGAGGCCTTGTAAAGGTCTTAAATCAGAGCAAAAGCCTTAAATAAAGTCATGGCATTAAATGTTGCATGCATTGCAAAAAATGAATATCAATGTTTTGGTTTCCAATACAAATATTAAACATTCATATATTAAGAAAATCAAAATTAAATGTTTATACTTTGAACAAGAACAAATCTGTCAATGGTGTATGAAAATTAGTTTTTTTTTTTTCCTTTTAGAGTTAAGTTGATTTTTGATTCTAAATTCACAGAAATTGAGACGTTTTGCTATTTTGCTTCAGAAACCTGTACAAAATACACATTTTTTTAATTTAAATTTTTGTTTGCAGTCACTATCATGAGCATAATGGATAATACACTTGTATTGAGTTATTGAAAGATGCTATAACCTGTCTTTTTAGACACACCCTTTTTACAGTTACATCATTAAACATTTGACTGTGCACATGTATGTGCCAGTGACTTGATATTTGATACTGGTGTTTGCTTTGAGCTGAGTTTTTACTCCAAGGCAAAAGTCATTTGTTAATATGACCAGTTATTTGCACTTTTATGCAAAATAGGCTTCTGTTTGCCCATCAAACCCTAAAGGCATGCTGTCCAGAGATGACCTGCTGCTTTACTTGTGACTGTGTGTGTGTACAAGTGTCTGTGTGCATATTCTGCCTTGATAACTTTCTTCAAATGCTCAAAATAACTTTTTGCTCTGTCACATGTTTTTATGATTGTACCATGCCTCTGCACAACAGTAATAAAATTCAAATGATGCACTTTCTTTTTGAACATTTTCGTTATTTTATTGGAATGTAGCTCTGCTGAATATAGTACTGCTGAGTCAGTGAACAGTTTGCAAGTCACCTCAGATGGAGGCTCATCTGGTTTGACCAAATTTTGTTGCCAGCTTATGAGATATTGAAAATGTTAACCATTTTGCGAGCAATTTGCATACATGTATACACTTTCCTTAATACACTTTGAATATGTCTAAATATATCTTCACACTGTCATTTTTGTCTGATCAAACATGTCTTTTATCCCAGGCAGCTCCTTTGGTTCAGCAAAAAAACATCTTGTTGAGCTGCTTTGTGCTGTAGGGTTCTTGAATTGGCTCTGTGGTTCTTATTTCCTTATTAAAAATGATGTTCTAATTTGTTTGTGTGTCAGGCTCAGAAATTAAGGTTTCCATTAGGTGGCAATTGTCCCTGAATCGATATTAAGGACTTTTTTTTTTTTTTTTAACCTTTCAAAGGGTGTGTATTTATTATTTATTCATTATTTGTTATTTTAACTTGGAAAGATTTATATATAGAAAACAATAAACTGAATGTGTCTGATTGGCCACTGCATTCAAACACTGAAATGTGTGTGATTTGGCTTTAATGCTCAACTGAAAAATGAGTAAAAGAAATCTTTGAGCAGTTATTTCACATTAATTGTGACCATTATTATATTAAGTTCAATTGATTTTTTTTTTTTTTTTTTTGGCCAACTTATCTTAAATTTGGGGGGAATTTTGGTTAATTTTGTTGGCTTTTTTGCCCAAAGCCCTTGATAATTTCTGAGCGTGTGTGTGTGTGTGTGTGTGTGTGTGTGTTGTTGGTGAATCTTTGGCATGGAATGGAATGTTAGAGCAGAGTGTGATGATTCTCTACCCATCACCCCTCTCATCCCGCCGCTGTAACCAGAAGAGTGCTGAGGTAATGGGGACAAATCCAGAATGTAGCGTCCTCGTGCTAAACTGATAGGTCAGGTCTGAATTTACTGGTGGTAAGTGTTCTCAGCTTAGGAGCTATAAATCAGCAAATAGATCAGAAAAATTTGATTTTTTTTTTTTTTTTTTTTTTTTTTGGTATGTTTTGGTTTAAAAGTGAAGGAAAATTTGAGTGAAATTTCAACAATCTTTGTGAAACCGGAACTCAAACTACAGTAATGTTTTTGTAATACAAATTTTTTTTGAATAACTATCAATTTTTGTTGAAATAATGACTGTTTCCAGACAGGTTTCAGAACACTCCCCTGTCTGCCATTAGTTACCCAAACAGATAGACCTGCCATATACGCCATTGGTTGAACCAGTGTTGCTGCTGTGTCAGGCAGGGATGCGTTTTCCATACAACTCGTTTTTGCTAAAATAGAGCAATGCGTTTTTGAAGAAATAACTTCTTGCAAAGCCGCAGTAACCTCACAAATATGTTGTTCAAAAGACAAAGAACTGGTGTTAATGACGCAGGTATTATTTGTGTAATAACTTCAGCTAATTAATCAGTTTGAGCTTGAATTAACATCATAATTAGCTGTAAATAAAGAAAATGACTCCAATATTTTTGTTCTGATGTTTTGCTTTATTTCCAGATGTTTGATTCAATCGTTGCTTGGCTTTCACTTCATAAAATGTTGCTTACCTTCTCTTGAAAAACTAAAAAATGTAGAATGATTAAGATAATTAACCCCCCCCCCCCCCCACCGAAAAAAAACTGAAGACTGAAACAGTATTTTCTTTAAATTTTTGGTAAAATCTTTAAACTGTTTAACTACAGTTGTCTTCATGGTTTTCCATGAATTTCCATAATCTAATGTACTGTAGTTCTCACCCTCAGTTGCATGTGTTGCTGAGATTTGACACCTGAGCACCGCTGCTGTGCTTTAGAGTCTCAGGTTACGTGGAGAGGGTAAAGGACCTCTGTAAATTATTCATGACTTGAATCTTAAGGGTGTCCGAGTTGGAACAAGCAGAGTACATCCCCCATCCCTGTTTCTCTCTCTCTCTCTCTCTCTCTCTCTCTCTCTCTCTCTCTCTCTCTCTCTCTCTCTCTCTCTCTCTCTCTCTCTCTCTCTCTCTCTGTTATCTCTCTCCTTCTGTGGCCCCTATTACTCTCTCCATTAGCTCAGGCAAAGAGGATATGGGATGAAGTTGAAGTAAAAGTGTTGAAGGACTTTTGAATGCTGATATTTTGACACTGGCAGAGTTCGTGTACAGGATGTGAGTGCATACTTTGTTTTTTCTGGATCCTGATGAGGTCACAATATTCAGTTCAAGCATACTTTGTTTTTTCTGGATCCTGATGAGGTCACAATATTCAGTTCCATACAATTTTACGTGATTTATTTTTTTATTTTATTGCTAAAAATGCTTCTAAAAAGATTGTCGTGTACAGGATGTGAGTGCATACTTTGTTTTTTCTGGATCCTGATGAGGTCACAATATTCAGTTCAAACAAACAATTTAAGTGGTTTTGGTGTTTGCCAACTTATCTGCTTCTGGCTGTCTTACCGTCTCTATTGATCATGCTGTTTAGATGATAAATAGCCTGAAAATATCCTATAATTTTTGTAAGCAAATTTGTTTAAGATGATGACTGCATACAGAGGAGAAAACGCCCACAGGGTGTCAAACTTTTAAAATAAATCATCTCGACGGACAGACAAATGAGCACAGATTAGTCAGGCACATGTTCTCTATCTTTTCAAATCATACAAAGGGAATTATGTAATGTGTTTTCTCTGAAGGCCGAGGTTGGCTCGCTCACTCTATCGCTCCTTTTTTCTGTTTTGCCATCTCTCACTTTAGAACAATGCCTCTTTCATTATTTTTTCCATGGATTGCCAGCACAGACTTTCAGCGGTGTCTAAACAATCATTTTTAATGGTGCAGACAAACTGAAGCCAAATGCTTATGACAGCAAATTTAGCACAGTAAAAAAGAAATTCCATAATCAGTTACTTGTTTGAAGCCCCTGGCAGGTGCTAGCTGCCCGTTCACAAGCCTGATCATTATTCAGGACTTATAGAGGACATGTGAGAGAGTGAGATAGCAGAATGACATTGACTCGTGATTACACATCAAACAGTGAACCGTGTATAGAGCTGGAGCTGGAGTGAGGGGTCTTCAGAACTGGAAAAGATTTGTGCCCCTCTGACCGCATGAATGCATTAATTAAATGGACCGGGCGTGTGAAAAGTTCTGCAGTTCATAAATGCCTGCCATGACTCTGTTCATATTTTCGAACTTTCATTAGAGCGACTGCATTCAAGTGTGGTCTTGCTAATAGAGCACTGATGATAAAATCTCAGCTTGAAATTGTTGTTACAGGCGTCCAATCCATCACAATCCAGTCCTTTTCCAAGGAAAGGTGGATTCAAAATGACAAGGAAAACACCAACAAGTCAATATAAAGCATGATCTCATGTGCAAAGGTATGTAGTAATAAAATAAATGGTTAGAGTCAGATAGGGCTGAGTGTAGCATTATGGGATAGCAACAGATGCAGCTGGTCACTTTTTTTTTTTTTTTTTTTTTTTGCATGTTTCATGTTTATTTGGGGCATCCTACATTGTAAAAATAGTTTTCACTTGCTTTAGCTATATCCTTGTGTGTATCATTTTTATATTAAATGAACTTATTCATATTAATATTTTTCATAGTTTCAACACACTTTATTATTAGTAATTAAAGTTCTAGAAAAGTGGAACAATACTACTATTATTAAATAATAATAGTAGTAGTAATAATAATAATAGGCCTAATAATAATTTGAGGAGGCATCCTATATATCCTAAGTAAAGGTACCTATTCTAATTTCATTAAATTGTAGGCTATATTATGAATAATGTGTGAGACTTCCAGCATTTAGAAAAGTTAAAAAAACAAAAAAAAAACAAAAAAACGAAATTATGGAATGAAAAATGTTACATTATATAAATATTAAAACATTGATGACATTCCAGTGTCCTATAGACCTGACATAAGTTTATAGCCTAAACCTTTAGCTTATGTATGCAGCATGTTTCTCACGTTATTAACAGGTTGATATTGTATTTTTTCCCCCAACTGAGCTAAATGATAGTCCAGCTGCGTACCTCACACAGAGAAAATACGGTAAACGCCCTCAGATATTTGGGAAGGGGTGTCATGTTTTTGATCGAGAAGCTTCTATTTATAATGGATTGCAGCAATAGCTCGAGTGTGAGGCGGGAATCATATGACCTGCGTTCATTCCTGTTGTATCGCTGTGACACGCGCTGCGTGAAGCGCATTTCTCCGTCGCTCGCGAGAGGAGCTCAGCATTAACATGTACCAGACCGCTGTGCTCCACTGAAATACTGTCGGATATATATATATAGCCTATATTTTTAAAACAGCAGGCTAATTCTCTTATTTAAAGAATAGACGTGATTACGGGAGACGATGCCTGAAGAAAAAGGTAATGTTGCGCTTTGACGCACTGTCTGGTTTTTATTATTTCAGGTGGCGGTTCTGCCGCTTTGTAAATGGGATCCTGTCATTTACGTGTTGATTTCATTTAAGTAATGTCGAGGCTTGATAATATATTGTAATCTTATGATATTCAGCCTGTTTAAAATCACTGAATTTTGAGCTTTAAAGATGATGGCATTTTGATTCATGATGCATTTTAGTAAGCAATGGCATGCATAGCAAATATACAGACATGCAATCTGAGCATTTTTGTTAGATTGAGGCTCTGCAAAACATTATTATGATGATTGTCTATTAAAACAACAACAATAATAATACACCTAGAGAATATGCATGGTTTTGGCAGAAGGACATACTGTTGCACTCCAGGAGCTCAGATGCAATCTGGCCTCTGACAGCAGTCTAGAGATGTTTTGCTTGTGTGTGTGTGTGTGTGTGTGTGTTGTGTGTGTGTGTGTGTGTGTGTGATAGGAGACAGTGAAAACATGGAGGGGAGTGGGGAAAGATACTGACATGCTGAGGTAGTTATTTTTTGAGTACTGTGAGTTTTGATTGTCATGTTAAGACACTGCAATGATGTCTAAATAAGAATGGCAGATAATTGCTTTTTAAATGTGTTCAGTGTGCATTAAGGTTGTTAGCAGGCAAGAATGGAAAATTGAATGTGAGTTGGTGTTAAGACTGGTGGTTGATGATGAAGATAGATAAGCGTGGTTGGTTGCCAGTGAATGCAACATGTGATCCTTTACTCTGCATTTAGTTTTAAAAAACATTTGCTGTTTTAAAATATTCAAAACACTTTGAAAACAGAAACCGTGTATTGTTCAGTGACAGTGTTGATTGTGTAACTGAGAATAGGAATCTTTTTTTTTTTTTTTTTTTTTTTAAAGGAATAGTTCATATCAAATTTAAAATCTGCTGACAATGTACTCATCCAAGATATCAATGAGTTTATTTTATAATTTGAATGGGTTTGCAGAATTTTTAGCATTCCATCACTTGCTCACCAATGGATTCTCTGCAATGAATGGGTGCCGTCAGAATGAGAGTTCAAACAGCTGATAAAAACATCACAATATTCCACTGATTGACTGGAGCGAAAAGCTGTGTGTTTGTAATAAACAAATCTATCATTAAGTTGTTTTTAACATTAAACCGTTGCCTCCTTTAATCCAAAGTATTGCTTTTTGCACTAAAAAGTTGTCTTGTCTGAATCAGGAGAGAAATATGCACAGATCAAGCACTGGCACCCAACACTTTGAGATCAAAAGTAATACTCTAAATTGCTTGGATGGCCTTACTGTCACACTTTCACAAGGGCAAACACATCCATGTCATGATATAACTGTTGGAAGAGTCTCAGCAGCTGCAGAAATACCTTAGTGCTGACCTTGGTGACAGTAAACAAACTCTCTTTCTGTGCTCTGCCTCTTCTCTAATGCAGGAAAACCACTCTGAAAGAAATATTAAGAGATTAAATATAAAAGGTAGTTGTTGTCTTTGCAAATTTAAACTGGATTTCTATAATCTAATTCTTGCTCTTCAAACGTAATGGTGCGTTTCTGTTTCATTTGAGTACGAAATTGGTATATCAATGAACATAAGTGCACAAATATAATATGTGGCATTGAGTCTTGGATGTTTATCTTGGTTTTTCACTACCACAATGAATGAGACTTGGGTTAAGTGCTTTAAATCCATTACTGTGGTTCCTGTTGTTGTCCTCCCAGACAGAAAGCTGCTGAAATGGAGTTACCTCTGGTTGCTTCAAAATGGGCACTCTATGCTCATGAGCGTGTAATTTACTTAAAAAAATCCTTTAATCATCCTGCCATGTCCGAGGATCATCCTCAGACACACAGCTGCGAGCCTTGTGGACAAATTAGTGCTTTAAGTTTCTTATAGAGAGATGTAAGCATGTCTTGGAGTATTTGCTGTGACTTTACCACCAAAATCTTTTCATTTTGCAGGATTTTCCTCACCAGTGCACAGTAAGCTACTTGTTTTCCTCAGCCATCTGAAAATACATTTAACTCTAGAACTAAATGAAAAGGAGTATGTACAGCTACACATTTATGTATGCAGTAGCTTGTTATACAAAACAATTATAATTTAATAACACTTACTTTATTGTAATCTTTAGCAAGTCTTAAAAAAAAAACTGTACATATACTGTATACTTTTAATTTTGTTATTGTTATGTTTAAATTTATATTTTTAATTTAATATTTTTGTTTTTGTTGTTTTTTTTTATTTATAGTATTATTTTCATATTATCAAGTATTTTAATCTATCTGTTTTTATTAGGTGACTGTCATAAAATAAAAATAATAATTTGATTCCCTTAATAATAATTAATTATACCTTATCCCTAATTTATCTAATTATTTATTAATACTGTTATAAATCCTTGCTAGTGTCATTGGATGTTTAAATTATTATGATTATATATGGCTGGTTGTGAATGAAATATATATTTTCTATTCATTTCTTGTCTTATTTTTTCTTTCCATATTTATTTGTCTTGCTGAAGTCTCTTGAAACTTCTCATCGGCTGTTCCACCTTGCACAGCTGATAACCTGACGAGTGACATTTAATACAGAAGAATCATCAAAATGTGACTGTTAGGTCACTTTGAGGTCAAGACGTGACTTCATATGTTTCATGAACTTATACACTTCAGTTGAAGTGAATGAAGAGATGGTGAATGCAGGAGATGAAAATATAAACCTCCTCTCGTTGCATATAGGGAACATCAAACAGCTTCGACATGCACGGTGTGATATTTGAGGAATGGGGCTCTTATATAACTCATAACTATAGAAGTAAGCTGCAGTATTGAATTATGCTGCAGCACAAGGCTAATAGGATGAATGCTTGAGTATTCAAAGGCTTTCTATTATTCAATCATACCCCAAAACCCACAATTGCATTTGCAAAATAAGGCAAATGTCGAGTGATTTTTGGCTAGTTGAATGGCAGAGAGATCCTGTGGTGGAAATCTGAACCTTTCAAATACACAGTCATGTCAGCCATGCGCATGGACCTCAAGCAGAATGTAGAAGGGCATGATGGAAGCCCCACGGGTTGACTAGATGCTCTATTTATGGAGAACCTGCTTAAAGATGGATGACTCTGGCTGTATGAACAAGCAAGTTGGTGAAAAGTAAGGTGTGTGTGTGTGTGTTTAGTGACATGTTGAACAAACTCTTCCCTTATGCTGACCTTTAGTTGTTCGTGCTTACATAGGTTTTGATGTATGATGTGGACATCTGAAGCATGCAGATGAGTGTGAAGAGAGCGGGTGCGGCAGTGATAGGAATCTTACTACTGCAGTAGGACTTCATGCCTTTATTACTTTAACCGCAGATCTTTGGCTCAGGTTGAAAGGAATCAGAGATTTGGGAAAACTCTGGATTGTTTTTGTACTTCATGAGAACCTGATTATGATCCACCCTGACTCTTTGAGTTCTTATCAGAGGAGATGTGGTTAGGCTTATAAGATTCAATCACTGTTTTCTCTCTTTTATGATGTGGTTTGCTAGTTTATGGAAGCTTTGTGCTGGCTGGAACCACAATCTCTTTATACACCCTACAGTACTCTTGAAAGATATTGTGACTTGAAAGCTATAGTAATAGTTCGCCCTTTCTTTCTTCTGCACTGAAGGTATTTTGCAAAATGTCTTGGGTTTTTTTTGTACATAAAATGAAAGTAAATGAATTCTGATTGACGATGTCTTCATCATTTGAGTTAACAATCTCAGATGCTGAGAGGTACAAAGTGCATGAATGTTTAATGAGGTAATCTTTTAGACTGTTTACGATGTTTGTTTTTTTGCCATAACATTTAACCCATTTTTAAGAACTGTGAAATTAAATGTTTATTAGTATTTTTGAATCAGCTTCTATTTGTGTATTTTTAGTTGTAATTTCAGTTCCAGTTTGTTATTTTGTGCTTTTGTCATTTTTATTCTTTTTTAAATATTTCTGTTTAAACTTTAAATTCTTATTTTAATTACTTGTATGTACAAGTAATTGAAATAAAATGTATTTCAATTGAAATAATTGAAAGAAAGTAAATAAAAATGTATGTCAAGTTATTTATTCTAGGCACCTAAATGAAAATTCTTGGCCGAAGCCGAAACCCAACAAAATGATACACTGGGCTGAAGATAAGTAGATTGGTAAAATATTTTTTGTCCATTTTTGAGGTCCCCTTCTGGAATCAGGCATGTATTTTTTTTTTTACTGTACAAATAAATGCAGTCTTGCTGAGCAGAAGAGAATTCTTTTAAAACATTTGAAAATGTTACAGATCCCAATTTGAACACTACAGTGCCGTGAAAATGTTTTTGCCCCTTCCTGTTTTTTTTTTTTTTATATTTTTTGCATATTTGTAACACTGTAACATTTGTAAAAATTTACATTATCAGTCAAATTTTAATATTACACAGAGATGATGCAAGTCAATACAAAATGCAGTTTTTAAATGATGATTTCATTTATTAAGGGAAAAAAGCTGTCTAAAACTACCTGGCCCTGCGTGAAAAATTAATTGCCCCCTCCTGTTAAATCATGAAAGAACTGTGATTAACCACGTTATTTTAGAAAGCTGAGTTAAATTTCACTGATTTCACCTGGTTACTGCCAGACCTGTTGAATCAAGAAATCACTTAAATAGAACCTGTCTGACAAAGTGAAGCATGCTTAAAGAGCAACACTTCATGCCACGATCTAAAGAAATTCAAGAACCAAAGAGAAACAGAATAGTTGACATGTATCTGTCTGGAAAGGGTTATAAAGCCATTTCTAAGGCTTTGGGACTCCAGCGAGCTACGGTCAGAGCCATTATCCACAAATAGAGAAAACTTGGAACAGTGGTGAACCTTCCCAGGAGTGGCCAGCCTAACAAAATAACCCCAAGAGCACAACAACGACTCCAGGAGGTCATAAAAGAACCCAGAACAACATCTGAAGAACTGCAGGCCTTACTTGCCTTAATTAAGGATAGTGTTCATGATTCAACAAGAAAGAGACTGGACAAAAACGGCATCCATGGGAGAGTTCCAAGGCAAAAGCCATTGCTGACCTAAAAGAACACAAAGGCTCATCTCACATTTGCCAAAAAATGTCTTGATTATCCCCTTGATTATTTGGGAAAATATTCTGTTTACTGATGTGACAAAAGTTGAACTTTTGATTATTATTAGATTTATTAGATTTTAGGGGGCAATTAGTTTTTCACGTAGTGCCAGGCAGGTTTGGACAGCGTTTTTCCCTTAATAAATTAAATAATTATTTAAAAACTGCATTTTGTATTTACTCGGGTTATCTTTGTGTAATATTAAAATTAGTTTGATCCGAATCATTCAAATTGTGTGATAAATATGCAAAAAAAAAAAAAAAAAAAATAAAATCGAATCATTCAAGTTGTGTGATAATTTTTCAAAAAAATGTGTGTGTGAATATTATAATAAATGTATTAAGAGAGCTATTGTAATTATTATTATCATTATTACTGGCTTTATTTTACAGAACAGCAGTAAAATTATAATACTAACGTTTAAGAATGTTGATGGAGTTTTAGAGATTCGGGAAACCTGCAGGAAGTTCTCAGTGCTTCTTTTTGTTGACAACAGCAGATTAATAAATGATTCGCATTACGAATTTAGGAAAAGAAAATTGTAAAAGGCCCATTATTTGAAAAGGCAGCATTGATAAAGTTTAAGTTTTTTGTTTAATTTTAAAACTGTTTTGTTTAAGCTTTATTTCAATGCCTGAAAATTATTTTTATAAATGTATTAAGAGAGCTATTGTAATTATTATAGTTTTAATTTTAGTAAACAATAGCTACACTGGGTTTAAAAATGGTTAAAAAATGTAGATGAGTCTAAATGCTGGTCTATAACGTAGCAGTGATAGTTTATGTCATCATTCTTTGTTTGTGGTTGTAGTTGGAATGTACCAGGCATTCATTAAGTTCATTAACCTCTTTATGAGGGTTGATGGGACATAAAGCTTGCTTTTCTTTATTGGAAGCATATTTCATGGAAAAAAATTACCTGTAGAGCTGTTTATGAAAATACTGTCTGTCTTCTGTCATTTGACTGTAACCTCAAAAGATTAATTCAAGGTATAAAGCATTACCATATACAGTCAGAGTCAGCATGCTAAAAGTGAGTCATCCATTGTTTTAATTGCACTTTTATGGATAATCATACATGCGTACTGTTGTTTAACAACTCTACCTGATCTGTGAAAGCAGGAATTTAAAACATTCCCAGCTTGCTGTTTCTGCGATTCAGCAGCAAAAGAATTTCTCTTAGGATCTATCCAAAAACAAGTTGATGTAGTGGAGGTTCACAGAGAGTATTTGTGTCAAGTTTAAATGAGAGGTTAAGCCAATCGGTGGATTAATGGTACAGGTAAAAGTGATTGACATATTAACCAGCCCATTTCTGTTTTCTGTCATCAGCCTCTGAATGACAAATACTAATTCTTAAACTAACCTTTCTGGTTCAGAGTACTGCATATGATTTATTTAGAGAGCTTCGAGGAATATCTCATTCATGAAAATGTAATAACTTACTCAAAATTTGAAACATCTTTTCTGCTGACGTTGTTAGGACATTCAGGCTGTATTGGATAATGTTAACCAACAGCCAAATTGTTTTTAGGCATTGATTTGGCAAACTCACAACTGGTCTGGCTCCATTTCGATATAGCACCTACTTTCTATGATTCAACTAATTTCCAGTGTCTGAGTCCTATTCTACATGTTTTTCTCTGAAATATGTCACATTACAAATTAAAATGGGATGAAAATCGAAATTCACATTGACTTTAAATTAGTGTTTCATACTGTGTGACCACTATTATGACATCATGACAAATGCAGTCAAACACACACAAGCAAACACACACACATTCAGTGATTTCTGTAGTTTCCTCCCTAAGCACTTCTATCTAATTGTCAAAGGCTCAGTAATTCTGTGTGAGTGAGCTTGAAACTAGCAGCTTTTACAAACTTCTCGAGGAATGAGGGACAATACAGGTTTTCGCCTTTGAGAACAAGCAAAAAAACATTTCTCTGTAGCCATTTATCCCATAGACTTCACAAAGTGAACACCTGCTGTGAAAATCCCACTACAGAATGGAACGGGACGTCCAACAGAACCAGTTTTGCTACACACCCTTTGAAAAAAAAAAGAGGTTGAAGGTCTTTCTCTAGCTGTGTGTTGGACTGTATTATTAAGTGTTTGTTTGAGTTTACATGCCATTGTAATGGAGTAGGTGTGAATATTGGGTGCCAGACAGGTGCAAACAACAGTTTAAAAATTCACAAAGGAGAGCAGAGCCCTGACGTCATCCATGTCTACCGCAAACTCATCTTCACTGTTCTACATGGTGATTATCCGTGAACAGTGGTGTGAGAGAGGGTACAAGGTCATGTAATATTTTAGTATAGCTCATGATCTGGAGGGGGAAAAAACAAGAATGCATTCCCATGACATTAATCAATTCTCTTTTAGTTGATTTAAAAAAAAAGTAAACTGCAAACTTTCCCAAATGTCAGAAAATTCACAACAATAATATGATGTAGACAACTTAAGGATTTACATTTTAAAAGTAGCACGTTTACAGGCTTTTGTAAAATAAATAAATAAATAAATAATAAACATTTTCAAGAATGTACTATTATGTAACTGTTGTAGTATTCATTTAAATTTTTAAAGTTTAGCATTTATTTTTATAATTTTATTTATTAGTTTAGGTTTTTAGTAACTTTTATGTGATTGTCACATTTCTTAGTTTTTTACATTTACATTTAGTCATTTAGCAGACACTTTTATCCAAAGCGACTTACAAATGAGGACAATGGAAGCAATCAAAATCAACAAAAGAGCAATGATATACAAGTGCTATAACAAGTCTCAGTTAGCTTAAACGCAGTACATATAGCAAGGGCTTTTATAATAATATAATAAATAAAAAGAAAACAGATAGAATAGAAAAAGAATAGAGCAAGCTAGTGTTAGAGGTCTTTATTTTTTAATTTTGTTAATTGTATAATAAATGAAAAGAAAACAAATAGAATACAAAAAGATTAGAAAGCTAGAATATAGTGTTAGAGGTTTAAGAATGGAATTAGAATAGTGAGTGCTAAAGTTAGAGGGTCAAATAAAGATGGAAGAGATGTGTTTTAAGCCAATTCTTGAAGATGGTTAAGGACTCAGCTGCTCGGATTGAGCTGGGCAGGTCATTTAATTTAAAAGTCCGTAAAAGTGACTTTGTGCTTCTTTGGGATGGCACAATCAAGCGACGTTCACTTGCAGAATGCAAGCTTCTAGAGGTCACATAAGTCTGAAGTAATGAAGTTAGGTAAAGGGGTGCTGAGCCAGTGGTGGTTTTGTATGCAAACATAAATGCCTTGAATTTTATGCATGCAGCTTTTTGTATGCAAGCATAAATGCCTTGAAAAGGTTTATTCTTTTCGGCTTATTAAAAATTAATTTTAATTGCTGCCACATTCTGGATTAATTGTAAAGATTTGATAGAACTGGCTGGAAGACCTGCCAAGAGAGCATTGCAATAGTCCAGCCTGGACAGACCAAGAACTTGAACAAGGAGTTGTGCAGCATGTTCCGAAAGAAAGGGCTTGATCTTCTTAATGTTGAATAAAGCAAATCTGCAGAACTGGACAGTTTTAGCAATGTGGTCTGAGAAAGTTAGCTGATCATCAATCATAACTCCAAGGTTTCTGGCTGTTTTTGAAGGAGTTGTGGTTGATGTGCCTAACTGGATGGTGAAATTGTGATGAAACGATGGATTTGCTGGAACCACAAGCAGTTCTGACTTTGCAAGGTTGAGTTGAAGGTGATGGTCCTTCATCCAGCAAGAAATGTCTGTTAGACAAGTTGAGATGCGAGCAGCGAGCGTCGGATCATCAGGATGGAATGAGAGGTAGAGTTGAGTGTCATCAGCATAGCAGTGGTATGAAAAGCCATGTTTCTGTATGAGAGAACCTAATGATGCCATGTAGACAGAGAAGAGAAGTGGACCAAGAACTGAGCCCTGAGGCACCCCATTAGTTAGATGTTGCAACTTGGACACGTCACCTCTCCAAGATACTTTGAAGGACCTATAGGTAAGACTTAAACCACTGGAGTGCGGTTCCTGAGATGCCCTTTGCCAGTAGGGTTGACAGGAGGTGGTTACAAAAGCAGTGGACAGATCAAGCAAGAAAAGTACTGAAGATTTGGATTCCGCTCTTGCCAGTCTTAGGGCTTCAACAACTGAGAGCAAGGCAGTCTCAGTTAAATGTCCACTTCTGAAGCCAGATTGGTTGCTGTCAAGGAGGTTGTTCTGTGAAACTGGTCTGTAGTTCTCTTAAAGAGTTGGGTTGAGGGTGGGTTTCTTAAGTAGTGGAGTTATACGAGCCTGTCTAAATGATAAGGGGAAAAAAACCAGTATGGAAGGATATGTTAATGATGTGAGTGAGTGCAGGTACAACTGCAGGAGAAATGGCTTGAAGGAGATGAGATGGAATAGGATCAAGCGGACAAGTAGTAGGATGATTAGAAAGGATGAGTTTGGAGACTTATGCATCAGAGAGTGAAGAGAAGGATGTGAATGAGAATGTGAATGTTTTTTTAATATTTATATTTAGCTTTTTTAGTAATTTTAGTTCTTTTAAGTTTACATTTCTATTTTTTTTTTCAAAGCGTCCCACCTAATTTTTTTAATTATATTTATTATTTATGATATTTAGTTACCAATAACTTTGCTGGCTTTACCCAGAGTTTAAAGATTCATTGGGGGAAAAAAAACTAAACAAAACTCATGGTCATTGTTTTTTGTTTTGTTTTTGTTTAAGTAAACTGTTGGTTTTGATGATATTCTCAGATGTCAAAAAATTCACGACAATGAGATGTAGACAACTTCAGGATTTACTTCTCAAACATGCTACATTATTGTTACACCTAACAAAATCGTGTCCAAAATAAGTTTTTGTTTACATAATATATGTGTGTATACTTTATGTATATATGTATATTTATTATGTCTATATAAATACAAACATATGCATGTGTATATTTAAGAAAAATGTTTATGTACTAAATATATGTATATATAATATAAAATATAAGAATGCAAATGTATATACATGTAAATATTTAAAAATATATACTGTATGTGTGTGTATTTATATATACATAATAAATAAACAGTACACATACATATACAGTATTATGTAAACAAAAACTTTTAATCGCTTGACAGCAAAAATTTTATCTAATAAAAAATAATGAATAGACATTTTAAATAATAATAAAATAATTATTTATTTATTCAAAATTATTACAGATATTCAATTCTGACTAATCAATGTTTAAATTTGCAATAGCATACTAGCATACTAGGTTAGATTAGTATAGGTTGTTGACTAATTCCTAAATGTTTCTATACCTGTCAACTGTCATAGACACTTTTCAGTCAAACTTTTTTTTTTAACTTTTTCTCAGTGTTTTTTCAGCAGGATGTTGTTAGTAGTCTGGTGGAGCAGAAGGGGGGGCGGCGGAGGGGCTGCTTCATGTGTTGTAAATGTTGTGGGAAGTGCTAAGGCGAGGTGCTCCGGGTGCAGAACAAACACTTCCACATCAAGTGCTTTGTCTGCAAAGGTAACACGTCAGTCACGACCCACTCACTCCCTCTACATACTATTATTGTGTGGCAGTTTTCAGACAGGTATATAATGGCTTTTACCCCAAGGGAATCTTGAAAGGCGCTTTGAATGTACAGCTTCTAGAACCTGAACACAAAACAAATGTGATGAAAACATTTAGGTATTTTGTTGTGCAGTGTGGCACTGTATTTACATTAGCAAACTCAATCATTCTCTATGAACGGGGAGGGTTGGGTGCATATTGTTGTGACGGTGGTCTGCCACAACCATAGAGCGCATAGGAAGTTTATTAAGGTGACGATGTTTCATCTGTTTGCGATCTGATTTCATTAAGAATAACTCCAATTAAGCCAAACACATAGGTCACTCTGGATTCTTGTTTTGTCTGTCTGTGTATGTGTGTCTGCTTATGCATAAGCAAGATCATTTCTCCCAGCACCGGCTGTTTTCAGCTTGATGATGTTGTGAATACAGTCAGGGGTTGCTAGGTGACCTCAGGGTTGAGACAATGTGATCTTCTTAATAGAGTTTAGCAAGTTTATTCTTACCTCACAGCATCAGTCAGTGCGGTTACTGCACACCATTTGTCAAACTGCAGTTGCTGCTCTTATTTTTTTTTTTTTGATAACCTCCCACCCTTAATTCTTATTGTTTTAAATAACTGTCACGTTTTAAGCTATGCACTAATAATTATGGATTTAATACAGAGTGGTTAAGGCTAGTATTGTAAAACAGAATAGACAATTCACCCTTATTTTGTGGTTGGGTGTGTATTTAGAAAAAGTTTGTATTCTCTGAATAATCAATGTGTCATGCTTTTCTTATGTGTGTCTTATCACACATTGAACTAGGGTTGAGCGTGAAAACAACATATTTCTTATGATGTGCATGGATATACACAACCGTTTTATTCAACAACGATGCATTAAATTGATCAAACGTGAGAGTAAAGATATTTTGTTGTTACAAAGGATTTCTATTCTATTTTTATTGCTCTGCTTTGAAAAAAATCAGTTTTCTGCTCTGTTTAGGGGTTAAAAAGGTACAAAAGTGTACCTTTTGAAAAGGTACCACCCCAGTGACAGCTTTTGTACCTTTTGTTTCTTGTACACTAAAACAGCATATTAGATTGATTTCTAAAGGATCATGTTGCGTAAATTGAAAACTTGAGATTGCTGAGATAAAAATTCAGCTTTTCCATCATGGAAATAAATTACATTTTACAGTGCATTAAAATAGGAAACAGTTATTTTAAACTGCAGTAATATTTCACAATATTAACATACTGTTTTTTTTAATTACTAGTCCTAAACTTTTAAACAGTAGTGTATAAAGTAGAATTTTTAATTGTAACTATTACTATTGAGTGTAGTTAAATACTTATAGGTTTGCTTGAAAAAGGGCATTTTTTGTAATATAATTGAGTTTCTGCATTAGTATTTACAGAATTATTAAAGGAATCTGCATAAAATTATTTATTGATTAAAGAAGACAAATGCCAGCCCCTCAGATTGTTCTCACTTTCACCCCATTAGCATTGACAGTGGTGAGACTGTGATTTTTATTTTTATTCATCCAAAATGCTTAATAAAATTATATAATAGGTGCATCGACAAAAAATGTGATGAGCAAGGAATGTCAGTATTTCTAGACATTAATTGCTTTAATTGTAAAATTGTTTAATAGTTTTATATAATAGTTGTGTGGGTAGAAAATATGATTAGTTTTACTTGATTTGTTAAAATTAAAGTGTTTCATTTACTTTTTTTTATTGTTTTTTCTTTTATAGGAGTCATTCTAGGAACACTGGTTATGTGGGCGGGTGTTGTTTTTACAGGAAGTGTGTTTAAGATTGTGTTTTTCTAGCACTCATTGCGCTGTCACACCACCTTCAACTCATTTGTTATGTAAAACATCAAACAAACCAGATGATATTGCTTCATTCTAATATGTTTTGGAGCCTTCGTATGGAGGTCTGGAGAAGGACAGAGACACATGGGGGAATTCACTTATCGTAAAACTGCCTGTATTTGTTTCATGCACACCATGACAACATGGCAATGCTGTTCTGCACAGTGGGAATTTCATTACTCTATAAAGACTGCACTGAGCACGCCCAACACTCGTTCCAAAGATGTGAGCTCAAATATATTATTCAATCAAAATACACATTATACACATATATGTATAAAAATATAGATATATACATGCAGCTTTTGTCAGCAGGTTTGAATAAAAAGGAACATATTTTTAATGTATAGCATTATGGACACAAATATACCCTTAGTATATAGTTTTATGTAAATTGGAGTAAATGTAATGTAACTGGAGAGGGATTTCTGTTCTAAACATACTCTAACTTAATATTAATGAAGCATTACATATAACATATTAAATACCAACCATTTAAAGATCTTCTAAAATATACATGTTCTCTGTGTGTGTGACCTACACCCTACTGAAAACACCCTAATACAGCTGCCTTTTGTTTGCCTGAATCCCCTAGTGAAATGTTTTTCTATCAACAGATACACACTATCCACACACAAACACACATCAAAGTAAAGTCTTGAATCTTGATACCTCATCTTGGGAAAATGTTGAAATGATTTGATTTGAATTCTTAGAAAGTCGGGTGATTTCCCGAACCTAAAAAAATCCTTGTATTTTTGCCAAGGCAGCCTGTGTCACTTCTCTCTCTCTGACAGCACTACATCTACAGCACTACACTACATCTGTTTCAGTTCAACATCTGAAACATGATGAGCCTCATATATTTTTTTATATATTATACATGCATTATAAGTGTGTTTGGCAAGTGATATGCTTTCTGTAGGCCTGTACGTACGCACACTTGTATGTGTGGACATTTTCATCATGCTGGCTTTGTAATTCCAAAATATGTTGATTTAATGTTATTTTCTATGTTATATAGGAATGTTTTTACAGTAATGTAGAATTTGTATTTACAGGTGGGCTATGTCATAATATGGACTATAATATAGCTACTGTTTTATCTTGAATTTTTGATTTGTTTGTCATTTCAGTGTTGTTTCAGTAGTTTGTCAATGAAACCTCCAAGTACTGTACATGTATCCCAGTTAAATTAAATCATGTCAGTTTGATTTAATACACAAAATTAAATTGTTTCACACTCAAGGACAGAGCACAATGTGTTTCCCACTGCAACTGAGCCGCCACTGACTTTATATAACAACTCCACGGATCCAGAAGGATTCAGCAGAATTAATAAATGACACACTTATTCAGTTCCTCTTTTAGTAGCGCTCATCAGGGACATTTAGCCGCAGAGGCTTTCTATTCATAATTTAGCACTAATAACTCAACAATGGTGTATTGAAACCATGGATGCTGTGAAATGACAAATATGGATTTCCCCCATTATCTGAAATTTTGATTGGATTTGGGAACACATTATTCTTTAATCCCATCCGTCACATTGGATTATGATCATCTTAGATTCAATCAAATATCATTGAATATCTCTATCAAATAGGCAGGATGCAACTGCTTTTTTGCTGCTCATTTACAGATGCTGGCTCATCTGTAAATAAAAGTGTGTGCTGCATGCAGTAGAACATGTTTAATTAAGTATATTGTGCTCTTGTTGTGTGATTATGTGTGTGTCTGAGAAATTTTATTTCTAAGTTTTTTTACATCTACTGTAAATCTGATACACAACTTAGAAGATAGCACCTTTTGTTTGAACCCATCCATTGCTCATGTGAGCAAAATTACTGAAACATGTGACTGACAGGTGTGTTTTGTTGCCCTGGTGTGTCCTGTTACATTGATTAATCAAATAATAAATAGCACTGAATGTCTGCGCTAAGTTTCAGATTTGGGTTTTGCCTGTGTAGACTGCATTTATAGTTAGACATGAAACATGAAAACCAAAGAGCTGTCTATGGGTGAAAAACAAACAATTGTGAAGACGAAAAACCAATCGGAGGCATTGCACAAACATTGGCCATAGCCAGTTCAAACATTTGGAATGTAATGAGGAAGAAAGAAACTAAGTAACAGATCTCGAACAAGTAGACCAAGGAAACCTTCAGCAGTTGATGACATGAAACATTGTGACAGCTGTAAAGAAAGACCCTAAAACAACTGTTAGTGACATCAGCAACAACCTCCAGAGGGCAGGAGTGAAGGTATCACAATCTACTGTTTGAAGAAGACATGGAATTTGCCATAAAGTACAGATATGAGCCTCAATAATTCTGGGACAAAGTTTTATGGACTGATAAGACAAAGATTAACCTTTACCAAAGTGATGGAAAGGCTGAAGTTTGAAGAAAAAAAAGGATCTGCTCATGATATTGAGTCTTATTCACTTTAATCTAGCTAAATCCATATGTTCCAATACTTTTGCTCACATGTTTTTGGAAGGGAGTGTATATGCTCATGTTATTTAGTATTATTAAAATTAATAATTAGAAAGCCCCAAATCAGCATATAAGAATCATTTTTGAAGGACCATCTGACACTGAAGACTACTAACACAACTAAATGATACTTTAAAATAAATTTAAATAGAAAAATATTCATTTTAAATTGTAATAATATTTTCTAGTGAAAGTGACGTGACATACAGCCAAGTATGGTGACCCATACTCAGAATTCGTGCTCTGCATTTAGCCCATCCGAGTGCACACACACCCGGAGCATTGGGCAGCCATTTATTCTGCAGCTCCGGGGGAGCAGTTGGGGGATCGGTGCCTTGCTCAAGGGCACCTCAGTCATGGTATTGCCGGCCCGAGACACGAACCCACAACCTTAGGGTTAGGAGTCAAACTCTAACCACTAGGCCACGACTTCCTCCAAAGATTTTGTAGAAAAATATTCATTTTAAATTGTAATAATATTTCATGATATTACTGTTTATACTTTATTTTTTGATTAAATAAATGCCTTTGTTGGTATTAAAGTATTGCTGTGTTGTATTATAGTTATTTGTAGTTACTTTAATTTAATGTTATGTTATGCATTTTATGTCATTTCACATCAGACAATATGGTAAAAATGGTGTGGGTATTTTGTTTCTATTTTTGCGATCTCTTTTCAAGGCCTGCAGGAGCACACATTCTATGTATAACAATAACACTAATACCACTATCCCACTTATATAGTCGATATACACTCATTGGACCTCCGATGAAAAGATAATATGAAGTTTAAAGTGATACAACTGTATTTATAGTAATATGCTCTATGCAAAAGGTGCCATATTGCAAACAACATCACAGCAAGACAGCAACAAATACTGTATACTCCCTTTCTTCGTTTGACAAAAATTGTTTAGTTTTGAATCAGTGTTAAAAAAATTATTGATGCTTAATTGGTGTTTAATTGTCATAATAGCTAAAAATGGATAAAGAACCGTAATTGATCATAATTGAACACATTTCGCTTTGCTCTGTTGGATGAGTTGTCAACCTAATCTTTTTTGTTTATGTATGTTTGTATATATTTTTTGCTGTTGTGTAGGCTAAGTATTTATTCAGTGCACTAGTTTGTCTGGCTAGTAGCCCAGGCCTTTCATGTGCAGTGTCTACAGTATGTGCTTGTTCAGAGATGCATTTTCTTATCATATTCCATTTTCTCTGTTGTGTAGACAGTCAGCTACATGTTGTTACATGTCCAAGCCTTCTTCATTGTACTAGTGCACACTAATTTGCTCTCATGTGTTAGTTATTGATTAAGTTAATGTGTAATTGCATGTCATGTAGAACAGAACACTCTGTGCTGTAGTTCAGTGACCACTCAGGACTCTCAAGGTGAATGTCACAGCTGGAGCTTAAGATCCTCTGCCAAATGAAGGTGATGATGCAGGAGTTCTTCTGTTCATTAGGTCATTGATGCGAGGTTCATTGGCAAAGGTTTGCTGATACCTAATAGTGTTGTTTTCTGCATCATCTGCAGGATGCAATATTGTGATACTGTGTTTATCATGAGGCAGTCTCAACCTCAAAAATACCACCCACAGTCCATTAGCAGACTGTCTAATCCAATGGCAGTAGCTGTACTTAATGCCTTTATTGACCTTAAAGAGAGTACACTCTTATATTTCCAAGTTACTCTGTATTTTGTATTGCTTTGCATTTTATCTTCTTTTCTAATTAGTCATCTGCACCAGACCATTTTGGCCAAAATGAGCCCATAAAATCATATTTGCCCGGAGGTATATGCAGCATTAACAGTAATCCGATTACGCGTTACTGCTGAGCTTCTCCCACTACACCGTGGGGTATGATATGGTCCAGAGTCTGGTGGTCTCAGCGGTCTTCAGTCTGGTGGTGCCAAATTCGGTGACCACTTAGTCCTTCCTGGTCTGGTGGTCACAATACTCCCTGATCATGTGGTCCCAGTACTCGCTAGCCTGGAGGTCTAAGTTTGGTGGTCTCAGCTCTCTTAAATCAAGTGTTCTCAGTTCTCCATAGCTCAGTGGTCCTAAGTCTGGTTGTCTGGGAGGCACTGTCTGGTAGTCCTGGAGGTCCTTTCCTTGTCATCAACACTTCCAGTAAAAACTACTGTCATTTTGTGTGTCTGGACCACACACACTTCCCTGACTGCCCCAGAG
Source organism: Cyprinus carpio (assembly GCF_018340385.1). Lineage (NCBI taxonomy): Eukaryota > Metazoa > Chordata > Actinopteri > Cypriniformes > Cyprinidae > Cyprinus > Cyprinus carpio. The sequence continues at coordinate 13,003,817 of NC_056608.1, forward strand.
GTGGTGACGTCATCTGCGACATCCCCAGAGCCAGTAGCATCTGCTGTGGCTACCCCTGACTCCTCAGAGTTCCCCATTATGGCCAAGAGGGTCATCCCTGAGTCTTCCGAGTTCTCTATCTTGACCAGGAGGAATTTCCCTGTCTCTTCTACTCTGCCATGCTGGTCATCTGCTTTGCTGTGGACTCCAGATCCCCAGAGGTCTTCTGTTCAACCCTGGAGGTCCTCTTCTCAGTTGGCACAGCCTAGGTCTCCTCCTCCTCCGGTAACCCCTGGTGATCTCCGGCTCAGTCATGGTGGTCTTCTGTTATGCTGTGGTCGCCATCTCAGCCAGCTTTTGGCTGCGGTGGTCTCCTGATCCTGAGTTTTGTGATCTCATGGAATGAGTCTACAGAGACCTCAAAATGACATGTTCAGCTTTTGTTGTATTTTATTCTAAGGTAGATGTGACATCAGTAGCCTGTTTGCTTGATTGTTGCTGAAAGTTTGATCTCATGATGTGAAATTGAAACCCCTCTCATGTAGAGGAACAGCAGACCCTCTCAAGGCAGCCAACTCCCTGAAAGCATGCACTATAGCGGCATTTTAGATTGCCAGAGAATTCAGTCTGAACACTAGAGCTAGCTAGTTGGCTTAGACAGTGTGTAGAGGGGTTATATTACCCTACAGGAATAAAACGCTTCCCTCTGTTGATGCGAATCCTGCCAATTACATGTCACTGGTGCTAGCTTTCACAATTCTTTGGCCTTGAGGAAAGAGATTTAACCCTACAGCTTCATTGATCTTTCACTGATAGCTTCCGAGATTGTTCTAAAAGTTATCACTTATATTTAGAGTGCCTCAGGTGAGGAATGTGTAAAGGAATTGCTTTTGCCCGCCAACACGTTTTTTATAATCTTGTTTACTTGCTCTTGTTGCATCGCAAAGTTTAGGTTTCAGAGAGTCAGACATGTTAAGAATTATGATCCAGAGATTTTATTTCGAGTCCAATATTAAGATCCTTAAGTTTCCATGTTGACTTACTAAGTTCACCCTCCCAATTTCTTCTTGTTTGCACTCCTGCCCTATTCTATAGTTTGTTTATCTTCCTTCACCATCATTTTTCCATGTTCCATTTCTCCTAGCCCAACCCATCCTCTTTTTAGTTCCGCTTGTATAACCTCCTTAGCTGTGCTTTTTTTTTTTTCTCCATGTTTTCTAATTTATCTGCTTTTTTCTGTATCTATACCCTTCAGTCATCATATGGCAGGTGTGACATTCTTGGGAGCTTAAGCACACAAAGTGTTCATTCCCAAGGTGCTGATGGGGTGTCCATCTGGAGCACTTAACCCCAGGGAGGGCTGTTCCTGGAATTGTTCTTGTATTTGCTGTTTTGGATGAAAACATCCTTTAGATTTCAAAATGATAACTTAACATTATAACTTGCATACTTTCAGCTGAGTGAAGACTGCTCGTGTGCGTGATCATGAGAGCAGCGCTGCTCACAGACATTCCTTGCTGCTCTTATTCAGGTGCTGTTTTCTGTCTGCAGCTGAGCTAAATATACACAGCAGGGTGAAAGACACACCCTGTGGTGCCCAGTGTTGAGGACTTCTTATCATTGCAGGGTTTGTGTTACATTCTTTAGTACTTGATGGGCGAAAGTATGCTTAGAGCAGTGGTTTTCAAACTGGGGTCCAGGGGCAGGGCTGCAATGGGATGATGAGGGGTCCACAAAAACCTTTACTGAAAAGTATTGGTCAAAGTCAATGAATAAACATAATAAATGTTTCATGTAATAATTTAGCTGACATTTGATATTATAACTTCATTCTCCTTTCTAAACATTGGCATTAAATCATGAGATCAGTCACAACTATTTTATTCTATTGACAGATCAATTAGTGACTGAAAAAAAAATCTTGTCTTGTTAGTATGAAGAAAATATTCTACAGTATATATATATAATATTTTAATAGTTAATAATACTTCTTTTTTTATAATTGACTATATTTGTCATATTACTTTAACCTATTTTTTTTTTTTACTATAGTTGTAATATTTCTTTATTTTTATTTTTTAAATTTTACATTTTTTTTTTATTTTTGAAATTTGGTGTGCTTATATAATAGTATAAATATATATTTTTATATACATTTAAAAATTACATTTTATATATTAGGTTAAAACTTATATATATATATATATATATATATATATATATATATATATATATATATATATTTAAGAAGTATCTTATGAAACTGAATAGGATAATATTACAAATTTTTAAAATAAGATGCATGTCTATCATTGGTTAAATTCATGTAAATAAATCATACATGGCTTCTATTAAAAATCCATTTTGCTTTTATATACATTTAAAAATTACATTTTATATATTAGGTTAAAACTTCACTGCGCAAAAAAAACTGTATATATTTCTTTAAGACAGTTTGTGCTTTTAGGAGGAAGTTTTAATTCATTTGGAACAGAATTCACACATTGTCACACCGCATATGCCTATAACCTAGCTAACCTTCCACATCGCCAACTAATCATTCTTCAGCAGCTGTGGAAAATATCATTTCCTGAACAACATTCCTGTGTTATTGTTTGGTTTTTTACTACTAGAGGATCATTACTAGAATGCATTGTGTTGTGCTAGGACGGGAATTAGTACACGTATTAGTATAAGTGTGCATTTAGGTGTGTGTGAAAGAGAGCAAGAGAGAGCCTGTTTTCTGAGTGCCGAAGCTTATTATGTAACAGCAAAGTGAGGTCATTCAAGATAGGATCTTACAGAGGCAGGTGGATAACTGTCAGGCACTTGGAGAGAATAGGATTCACTCACTCTATAATATACTGGGATTGTAACAATTTTACTGCTCAGCAGTTGCTCTTTTAGATCAAAATGTTTTCTATGTTTCAGCTTATTCTCAAATGTTTATCCTGTTATACAATAAACATAAACAGACAAAATGAGGCAATTGTTGACTTGCAGTAAGAATAAAAAGCAATAAAATGAATATGGATAGTATAGTCCGGATTCGATTTTAAATTTGAATTGAGTTTTTCCTTCTGTACTGACAACTTTTTAAATATTTTTTATAATGTTATATTATATTTGGATTTTACAGGGCAAATTTTCTTTTGTATTTGTTTGTTAAACACGTTAAAAAGCTTCAGCTGTGGTTGCAAGAACTTTACTGTACTACAGTAGCAGATTTGCGAAAAGAAAAAAACAATGAATATATAAAAGGAGGACACAAATAAAAAACACCATCATGGTAACGAACATGGCAGTAAATAATACAATAAATGTTAACAACATAACTGTAAAAGAAAAAACAAACAAACAAAAAAAACAAATGTTTAAATGAAAAAACATAAAATGAGAAGTGTCAAACAGGAAATTCTGGGAATGTCAATTTACTGTTTTTCACTGTGAAGTATAAAATGACTTGTTCTTATTTTGAAAATATTTACATGTATATATTTACATGCCTATATTTTATATTATATATAAATATATTGAACATATGAACATAACATGTTTTTCTTAAATATATACATGCATGTGTTTGTATTTATATATAGATAATAAATATACATATTATACACACATACATTATGTAAACAAAAACTTTTATTTTGGATGTAATTAATCGCGATTAATCATTTGACAGCACTTATTTTTTGCGTGTTTTACTGTTAAAATTATAAAAGCAGACAACTAAGAACTGAAGAAAGAGGTGCAGTTGTTTTTGTCTATTATTCAGAATGAGATATCTCAGCTCTGGACAGACGAAGGAAATTCCACAGTTATCATTTACCTCAGAGGAGGTGGAAAATGGATCAGCCCTGAGAATGATGTCATCGGAGCGTGTCTGTGTGTATTATGTTCCTGATGTGGTTCCTGTTTTAGTGGAAAAATGACTGTGAGAAAAGGAAAGAGAGAGTGGGGAGAGATTGAGTAAGTCAATGAGGGAGAGGGGAAAATTAGAGGAAGGTTGTGTTTGATTTTGTTTTGTCCTGTCCACTCATGCACCTGCCTGGTCTCCAGTCTCCATGTGCCTGGATCATGTCATGCTGTGCTGATTAGAAACACAATAATTACTCTACTCACATAAACAAATGGACACACACCCAAACACATGATTTGGGTTGTCATTATGTCATTATGGGCAAAAACGCATATTTATTCCTCAGACCCATTAAGCACAAACCAGTGTTCATTTTGACAGCACATTTTGATTCAGTTAAAGTCATAGCCTTTTGACTAAAATGGCATTTAGTTTTAGTCATCTGAATTGTTTTAGTTTTAGTCTGGTTTTAGTCAACTAAATATCATAAGTTTTAAGTCAACTAGCCTACTGTATACTAAAATCTAACGGGTTTCTTCTCCATCCTCACCAGAATGAACTTTTCAGGTTTTGCACACATTTAAGTGACTACTTTGACAGATTGAATTCTGGAAATGTTATGTTATCAATAAAGATGAACACATTGTAGCATTAACAGTCTCTCTCTTTTTTTTCCCCTGCAGTTTGTGGATGTGATTTGGCCCAGGGAGGCTTTTTTGTACGTCAGTGCGAGTTTATCTGCACTCTGGATTATCAGCGGCTCTATGGCACCCGCTGCTTCAGTTGTGAAGAGTTCATTGAAGGGGAAGTTGTGTCCGCCCTTGGCAAGACATATCATCCACGCTGCTTTGTCTGTGCCATCTGCAAGTAAGACGCACATTCGGTCCTTTAACAGTTTTAGCTTTATGTTTTTAACATTTTCATTTGGATAAGGTACAGCAGCAGTAACCAAATTCAAAATGTTAACCATATATGTGACCCTGGACCACAAAACCAGTCATATGTTGCACGGGTATATTTGTAGCAATAGCTAACAATACATTGTATGGGTCTATATTATCCATTTTTCTTTTATGCCAAAAATAAGATATTAAGTAAAGATCATGTTCCATGAAGATATTTATTACATTTCCTACCGTAAATATATCAAAACTTAATTTTTGATTAATAATGTGCATTGCTAAGAACTTCATTTGGACAAACAAAGGCCATTTTCTCAATATTTAGATTTGTTTCACCCTCAGATTCCAGATTTTCAAATAGTTGCATCTCAGCCAAATATTGTCCAAACAAACCATACATCAATGGAAAGCTTATTTATTCAGCAAGCATTCATGTAAATTTGAATTGACCCTTATGACTGATTTTGTGGTCCAGGGTCACATTACATTCAATATCAGTTTTATCAGTAATAATAATTTACACATTTAATGTCTTTTTCTTCTCCTTCTTCAGACATTAACATTCCTATGAATTTCTTTCAGTGTAATTATATTATGTAATTAATGTGGACAAAAATGACTTGCACACTGCATGTAGAAATTTTAATTAATAAATTTTTTTTTATTTTATTATTAATTATTTTTTTTTTTTTTTTTTATTTATTTTTTTTTTTTATTGAATTATTTTTTATTTTTTTTTATAAAACAATTTATTATTATAAATACAAAACTCTACTAAGATTTGCTAAATGCAAGGTATGATTTTTTTCATACCTTTACACATGAAAAAAAGAATAGGCTTAGTAGGTGTCAATGTAATGTCCAAGACTGCTGTTGTATTGGCAATACATGCTGTATAAATATATAAATGCTGTGTGAAATGCATCTTTATTAGATTCAGCACTTCCTGCATGCAGGGTTTTGCCCTGGATGCACAAGTTCCATTTGTATCTCATGGAGATTCAAACTAAATGTACTTATTGTGTTTCCGTGTGTGCATTCATACTGGCTCGTGTAGCTGCCATTTGTGGTGTTTTATTTCGAAATGTTCTGCTGCTGACTCTGTGTGTGAGTGAATTTTATGGGAAGGCAATCTTGTTACTCAGGGAGGGGAAGGAAAGGGGACCCGTCAGCTTTCAGTAAGAATGTTAAGTGTGTGCTCTGCTCCCGGGCCACTTATTTCCAGAGTGGTGTAGGGTGTCCCTCAGTCTCTGAATGGATGTTGTGTATGTGCATGTGACATGTTGCTCAGAACATGGCCCTCCTATATTTCCATAGCGATGCCCATGTTTCTGTGGACACGGTGTACCCAATTGGTATCTTGGGTGCGACTGGCTCTTAAATCACCTTGTAAATATCTCATTTGTAGTTACTCTGGATGACTTTATCCAACCTATTCCAACACATAGTGTTTCTACATTTGCCAATAAGAAATTATTGTTACTGCTATTATTATAACGTTAATGGCAGGCTAGTAGGTGTGAACAGAGGTCTACAGAACTAAATGATGACATTTTTACAAACTAAACTGGTCCAACAACCACAGGAATAGAGTATTCGTTGTTATACCAAGAAAAACAGAGAACCAGTATCCATTACAGAGTTTTGGATAACCTAGACTAGCTCATTAGTTTTAAATTCACTGTCAGGCGATGGTGTGTTAACTGGACATGGACTTTCACTCTTCCTTTGGGTGATGAGAGCATGAGCCGATGATCAACATACTGTGATATCATCAGCTCTCGTACTGAACTATCAGCCAAAGAGATGATTGGACATGTGCCATCAATCATAAGCCTGTCTTATAATGGCCTGCTTCAACTAAGAGTTCTTTTGCCTGCCATGTTCATTTTGCTGTAGCACCAGAAAATGATTTAATGTAATAGTATAAGATTAATTCACATTAAACTTCTGTGGAATGCAAAAGGCAGAATATTCAGGATGTTTATTTTCATACACTGTAAAACCAGTAATGTATTAATACTAAAACTATATACTGTATGTTGGATGCTGCTTTATTTGAAAAGCAATAAAATGTTAGTTAATTTGATTTTTGGAATTGTAATTTTTTATTTAATTTGATTAAGTTTAAACTACATAAACTATGTGTATATAGATTTTATCTTTAATATCAAGACAATATTTTTTATGAACTTAAATTATGTTACACTGTACTCAAAAATTTACAGTGGTGGCCAACATTATTAGAAGACTAGTAGTTTCACCAGCTTAAAATGACTTTAAGTCAGTTATTTCTATCTTTTGCTGTAGTATATCAGTAGGAAATATCAGTTTACATTTCCAAACATTAATTTTGCCATTAATTGCAATAATTAGGGACCAATCACTGAAGGTGCGTAGGCACCTATTGTATTCGTTGGAGTTCTTATTATTCTTCTTTCAGCTTAGACTTTATTAGACTTTCTTTCAGCTTATTTTAGGGTGCTCTTTGTCATTTCAAAGACAGACAGCCTTCGTTCTCATTGCTTTTAAATTTATGCTAAATGTCACCTTTCGTTAATAATAGAGAGTTTCCCTTTTTTAGTATATGCATATTAAATTTTGGGTGAACTATGCCTTTTAGAATGCATCTGCCTTTGCTTATGCAAAGTTATTTGATTTAATTAAAAAGATTAACAGAGCAGTAATTCTTACAATGTTTGCCAGATGCGAATGTGCTAAAATGTTTCGTTTTGTCACCCTTTTGTGAGTTTTTCATAATGTAGTGTCCCTGCATCTGATCCTAATTGAAAATGGTTTGAGAAAGTAGTGTAAAGTTCATCCTCATGTGAAAGTGACTTTATAACTTTAGTGAATGATGAGGTGACTGTGTGTGTGTGTATTTCTGGCAGGCAGCCGTTTCCAGCTGGGGGTCGCGTGACGTTTAATGGCAAGGAGTGCGTTTGTGAGAAATGCACTCAGCCTGTGCCAGTCAACAGCACGGCATCACCACAGGCTGTGCACAGTGAGTACTCTGTGTTTCTGCATTGAAATCTATTCCATTCTATGTTAGTCTCTTTGTCTTACACACACACTCACTCATTCATTTCCTAAATGTCTTCAATGACAGCTTTCCATGCCATTTCATTAGCAATACACTACACTTTTGTCTCTCTCTCTGCAGATTGCTGTGGCTGTGGAAAGGAGTTTAAAAATGAGCAGTCTCTGGTGGCGTTGGACAAGCACTGGCACCTTGGCTGCTTCAAGTGCAAAGTGTGCAATAAAGTGCTTAATGCAGAATATATCAGCAAGTTAGTCCAACTCTTACTCTTCTCTGTGTGTGAATCTGTGGATGGGTGCTTGTGTTTGCTTTATCGATCGTAGTAATGTGATCTGCAAGCCTGCTGAACCCTCTGGAAGCACTCAACTTTATTGATGTGCTGTATTATGAAAGAACAGGGGATTCTCAAGGCCAGAGAGCAAACAGAGATCTGTCACCATCCTTGAGTGCTAGTGAAATACATCATCTGTGATGTGTGTTGATGTTCTGCAGGGACGGGATCCCCTACTGTGAGGCAGACTACCACGCCATGTTCGGCATCCAGTGTGAAACCTGCAAGAAATACATCACTGGAAAAGTACTTGAGGTTTGAAGAAATCTTTTCTTTTTGTCAGGGGTCCTTTAATGAATGGATTTATCAATAGATGGAAGTAGATGAATGGATGGCTTATTTATATTGTTAACATTGCTTAAAGTCCACATGAAATCAAAATGAACCCTTTTTCCTTTTTTTAAAGACCAAAAAAAATAAGTTCAAGATTGAAATTGAAACTTTGGACAGTGTTATTTATATACTATTTTAGTATTCTTAATATTTTAAACTAGCATTTACTATTAGATTTTGTTAGATGTTTTAGTTTTTAATTTTCATTTAGGATTCGGTAATTTTGTTGTGATTTTGTCATTTTTATTAGTTTAAAAAATATTTCTGTTTAGGTGTAGTTTATTTTTATTTAAATTTTAGTTTTTGTGATTTTAGTACTTTATCCTAAACTTATTTAAGGCAGCCCTAGTGAAAAATAAATATACTAAATCTATTTCAAATATATTTGTTTCATGCTAAGTATACTACAAATACATTTACATATTTATACTCAATAAAAATACCCTGTAATTGTACTTTTGGTATACTAAACTAGTATACTTAAAATCTGCTAAATTGGAACAGCTAATTTGTACTTAATGCACTTTTAATTGTGCAGAAGTAGTGCTGAAGTCCAACTAAAGATATACTGAAGTATATGTGATTGTGCTAAATTGGAAGTATTGCTAGAATACTTTTCAGGTACACTTTAAATATCTTGCATTTAAAGACTGAAATTATTAAGACCATACAAATCTCATCAATAGTGACATTAAACACATTTTGGGCTTAATATTAAGAAATATGCATTATGCACAAGTAGTAGGACTACTCCAAATAAAGTTTAATTATAATTTATATATCAGTAAGTCTTGAGCAATATGTCAGTAAATATGTTAATAGATTTGAACTATACTTAGTATGAAATAAATGTATTTTAAATATATTACTTTTTTAGCTGGGAGCCCTTCTAATTTTCATTTAATATTTTTATTGTAATATTTATATTAAAATCTTTTTTAGCTGTATTCCAGAAATTCATGAAAATGTTTTTCATTAATAGTAAAAACACTTTGTGCAGGACATGTTGAAGGGTTCTTCTTTTTAAATAGCCGATAGGGTTTAGTTATATTACAGCCATGAATGATCGGGAGTGACATTCTCATGCTAGAGAACATTTGATTGGACAAAAATCTGCAGTGCAGGATGAGTCATCATTATTTTGATCCATTTAACTTGTGCATTTCTGCTTAAAAAAATTGTCAACTTTAAAGAGTGCACTAGCATAAAAACCAAGATCTCAAAGTAAACAGAAAAATAAAGCCATTTTCTCCATATTCTGTTTCACTCTGAAGTATGTCACATTACTGAGTAAAATGGCTTGTTAATGCCATTTCATGTTGCCTTTATAGCAAGACTTGGTTGAGTTTTATCATATCTTTGATTTGTGTGCGAAAGGCTGTTATTCTAATCTGAGAGCTTCAGGCTGGTTCTCTGTAATCACAGTGGTTATGTTCACTCTTAGAAATAAAGGCGATTCATAATGCCACAAAAGAACCTTTTTGTCTAAATGGTTCCATAAAGAACCTTTAACATCTGAAGAACCTTTCTGTTTCACAAGAGGTTCTTCATGGCGAAAGAAGGTTCTTCAGATTATAAAAAGTTAAGAGATGGTTCTTTAAAGAACCTTTGATTGAATGGTTCTTTGTGGAGCCAAAAATGGTTCTTCTATGGCATCGCAGTGTTGGAGGGGGCAGAAGATAAGTGGTTGCTTACAAAGACAATCTCAGACAGTCAATTTACAACCCATCTGAAGCATAATTACAGTATAGTGCAATATATCTCCTCATTTTGCGTCTCCTTCTCACTCTTTCTGTTTTGTTCACTCCATTTTGTTCTTACACGCAAACTCTTCCTCATTTTTCTTTAAACAGCTATTTTGTTAACCCCTAACAAGCACCCTATTGATGTAGTTGTTCTTTGTATATGCTAAGTTTCCCATTAGTGGTCTCATATGAGTAAATGTTGCTTGTAAAAATACTTAAGTTAGGTGTGCATTTCATATCTGTCACATATACATAAAAGATCTACAGCTTTGTGTACTTTAAAGCTCTATAAATAAGTGTATGTCTGTGTGTGTGTCAAGAGTGGTTCTGTTGCTATAGTGACTGTCCCATTGGCACTACCACTTGCTCTCAGTAACCCAAAATTAGATAGAGTCACTGTGTGACATCATGGTTTAGGATGGTAATTTTAACTATACAAAGTCTTTGCCAAATGCTTTGAGTAGATTTAAAATAAACAATATCTTGGCTTTTTTTTTTGCCCTTGGCAACATTTTTTACATGAACTGAAGTCTAGTTGATACAGGTATCCTATAATGTTAGTAAGAATAATTAGGCCACCTTTCAGGAGTAATGCCAGGTCACAAGCCTAGACAGCATCGGGGTACTGAGGTACTCTGAGGGAAAGGATTTTATTGTGTATTTGAGGGATTTGTATTTGAGATTTGTTGTTGTTTTTGTTTTTGTTATAGAGTGTGTGCACAAACAGAGCATGATTTGCAGGTGCTATTTACTCTGTAACATTTATTGGGAATTGTATCTGAGCCGAAATGTCATGACATTTTGAGTGGCAAGGCTGTAACTGTGTTGAAAGTGAATGGAGAGGGAGGAGGGGCTGAGTAGATTTTCCAGTTCATATTTTGATACATGAGAAATTAAATCACTAAAAGGAGTGTGACACAGCATGCTGAAAATTTCCAATCGTATATTAGTCTTTTAGGAAGGTTGATGAAAAATGGATGACAGGAAAATATAAAAGACTGATTTTACGAATCTGTACTCTTTCAGGGTGGACGGTGCTGTTTACCTCGTGAACTAAATCTAACCTGGCAAGGACACCAGTATTTAAAGGAATATTGCAAAAAGCTCTTAAGAAACACTAAAATGATTGATAACCAGGTTAATTAATAGAAAGCTAGCGAGAATAAGAGAGATAAGGACCAGACTTTTTTTAAAGAAATTAATGCTTTTACTCAGTAAGATTACATTAAATTGATCTAAAGTTCACAGTAAAGACATTTGATTAAAACATGATCACATGATACTAAAGGTGAGCCTATACTTTCAAAAACCTTTGAATGGTAGTGTATATAAATTATATAAATAACATTTATTTATGGCATTTTATTTGTCTCACATGCCCTTTTATTATGAAGAGTCAGTCTCACAAAGAATTGTTTGGGTAAAATTTCACCCCAAGGCCCAAAAGGCCAAAAGAGGGCAAAAAATAAATAAATAAATAAATAATCTGAATTTGACATACCAAAGGGTTTTTTATTATTTATATTTTTGGTAAAAGTTTTAAAATGAAATGTGGCTATCAGAAGTGAAGTGTGGCAGCTTTGCATCTGTGGTCCCTCTACTGTTCAGACACAGTTACTGCAGATGGTGTCCCCTTGCCTACTTCTATCAAATTAGCATTTAAACTGCAAATAAACTGAATTATTTGAGGAATAAATCAATTAATTACATTGTCAGGAGAATTAAGACAAATGTAGTCTTGATAATCCCCAAATATGAGTATATAAAATGTATTCATTGAGAGATTTCTGCAGTGAAGGTGAGTGACTGATATGTGTTCTGCTTTGTGTCTATCTGCAGGCTGGAGAGAAACACTATCATCCCACATGTGCCAGATGTGCACGTTGTGACCAGATGTTTGGGGAGGGGGAGGAGATGTACCTGCAAGGTAATTTAAACATCAACAAATTTGCATGATTTGCTTCAGATACTAGAATTGGCTGATGTTTTTTTTTAAACAAATACTTCAACACAATGAATATTGCTTCTATTTTATTTGTAAATTATTTTAATGTGACAATTAATGTGTCAACATTTTACAGATTATATTCAACAAAAGTATAACAATGTAAAAAATATTGATTTGTTGGCTGCGATAAGCAACAGTTACAGTTTTAACTGATGTGCTTTTAGAAAGCAGAATCAGTTAGAAGCCTTTTTCAATCTGGCTAAAATAAAATGAAAGGCTGCTGACTCATTCAAAGAGTGAATGATTGTGTTACTTAGTTTATGAATGCCAGTTGATACGGTAGTATATATGAACATGCTGATTCCTCAGAGAGATGAGTTATGTGAAATATGTTTGTTAAATTAAGAACGGAGATATTTTAAAGATACAGTGGGCACAAAAAGTATTTAAGCCCCACTTAAAAATGTACACTACTGTTCTTTTTTAAATGTTTTTGAAGTGCCATTCAAGATTTTTGCTGTGTGAAATTGAAGGCAACTGACCTCCAGTTAGTTCAAATTAATTGCATAAGTGGCTCAAGAAAATAAAATTGTGCCATTTTGAGTGTCAAATACTTCTTAAAGCCTGCATATTTTTAACATGGACTTACAAGTTATTTTTGGCTTTCTCTTTCACAGGTTCTTCCATCTGGCATCCTCCTTGCAGACAGGCAGCACGTATGGAGGAGAAGAGTAAGGTAAATCTAAGCAAATTGTAAAACTGTGACTGAGGACAGAGGGAGTGAATTCACTAAAAATTTGCAGCACAAAAAACTGCATCTAATTTAACTGCAATTTAATTTGACCAGGAACTAAATGATCTGAAACAGACTCTTTCGCTTGTTGTAAATTAGGCTTATTATATAATGCACCTTATTCAAATACTTTAGCCCACAGAAAATGGATTGACAGTATTTCAGATACATTTTGCTTAAGAAAAATGATGGAATAGTTGGTCATGGCAGCTGTTATTCATGAAATAATGGAGAAGTGTTGTAATTGGGCAAGTGTTCAGATGCATGTCATTGTTGAGTGCACTTTTAGCTTTTATAGTGCTGATTATGGTGCCTGGATCTCGGTGGTGGAGTGATGTTGTACAGTCCCAGTAAAATATGCAAGATTGCGGTAGTCTGGTGTGTCTAGCTCGTAGAACCATCCTGAAGGTTGGAAAATTTCTCTGTGTAAATTTTGCATGTTTGTGCTGTTAAAAGAGAGAATCATGCACTAAATCAACGCAGACAGTGCACATAAACACTGCTATCAGCGGATCCACAATTTTTATTGACTTGAATGTCATTAAAGACTAAAGTCTAGAATCAGCGACAGACCCTAAAAAGACAGTCAGCAGAGGTGTGGGATTTAAATTTTATCCTTAATGGGATACTCCTCCCCAAAATGAAAAGTTTGTCATTATTCACTTACCCCCATTTTGTTCCAAACCCGTAAAAGCGTCATTCGTCCTCAGAACACAATTTAAGATATTTTGGATGAAAACCAGGGGCTTGTGACTGTCCCATAGACTGCCAAGTAAATTACACTGTCAATGTCCAGAAAAGTATGAAAAGCATCATCAGAATAGTCCATCTGCCATCAGTGGTTCAACTGTAATGTTATGAAGTGACGAGAATACTTTTTGTATTTGAATAAAACAAAAATTACTACTTTATTCAACAATTTGTCTCCTCTGTGTCTCTCCACATCACTGTAGCACCATTTTGGAGAAAATGAGCTGAACAGAGGCAGCTTATGCACTTCTGTGTCAGCCACGCCACATGGATACGCTGTTTTCTTTTAAATCAAAGCGTAAATACACGTAGAAAACGTATCCTTGAGGCGCGGCTGACACAGTAGAGTTTAAGCTGCCTGCATTCAGCTCATATTCTCCAAAATGGAGCTATGGCTTGTGTGGAGAGACACAGAGGAGACAAATTGTTGAATAAAGTCGTAATTTTTGTTTTATTCACGTACAAAAAGTATTCATCACTCGTCGCTTCTTAACGTTACAGTTGAACCACTGATGGCAGATGGAGTATTCTGATGATGCTTTTCATACTTTTCTGGATCTTGACAGTGTATTTTACTTGGCAGTCTATGGGACAGTCAGAAGCCTCCCGGTTTTCATCAAAAATATCTTAAATTGTGTTCCGAATACTGAAGACGAACAAAGCTTTTACAGGTTTGGAATGACATGGGGGTAAGTGATTAATAACAAAATTTTAATTTTGGGGTGGAGTATCCCTTTAAAATTGCAACAGTTCCTGACTTCAGTGAGCTACACACACAATTTTGGTGTGTTTGGAAAGAAGACCCTCTGGGCCTTACTATCCATCATCCAGAGTAAATAATGCTCAAAAAGATAAAAAGTTATAGACACTGAAGTGCCTTGAAAAAAAATTGTACCACAAAGTTTTTTTTTGTTTTTTTTTTATCATATAAATATACATGAAATTAGTCCTGGAGCAATCCAAAAAAGTAATGGGCTGAAAATCAAATGTCTCATGAGATTCTATTTCAAATCTGAAGAAGATACCATGAAAAATTTGATTCCTGCAACCATTTTTCTGATACTATGTCTAGTCCAAAGTTAATGATCTTATGGTATCTGGGACCATAGTCACCAAGCAAAACAAACGTAGGTAACACACTATGCCACAATGGACTAAAGTCCTGCAGTGCCCGCAAGGTCCCCCTGCTCAAGAAGGCACATGTACAGGCCCGTTTAAAGTTTCCCAAATAACATCTAAATTATTCAGAGAAGGCTTGGGAGAAAGTGCTGTGGTCAGATGAGACCAAAATTTAACTCATTAACTTTACTCACCCTGTTTGGAGGAAGAGAAATGCTGACTATGACCCCAAGAACACCATCCCTACAGTCAAGCATGGAGGTGGAAACATTATGCTTTGGGGCCGTTTTTCTGCTAATGGTACAGGATGACTTTCACCACATTGAGGGGCAAATGGACAGGGCCATGTACTGTAAAATCTTAGACGAGAACCTCCTTCCCTCAGCCAGAACACTGAAGATGGGTCATGGATGGGTCTTCCAGCATGACAGTGACCCGAAAAATACTGCCAAGGCAACAAAGGAGTGGCTCAAGAAGAAAAACTTTAAGGTAATGGAGTGGGCTAGCCATGTCTCCAGACCTCAATCCTATAGAAAATCTGTGAAGGGAGCTGAAACTTCGATTTGCCAAAATGACAGCCAGAGAGGATCTGTAAAGAGGAGTGGACCAAAATACCTCCTGAGATGTGTGCAAACCTAATGACCAACTACAAAAAAATGTCTTACCTCTGTGCTTGCCAACAAAGGGTTTCTACACCAAGTACTAAGTAATGTTTTTCTGTGGGATCAAATACTTATTTCAATCACTGAAATGCAAATCAGTTTTCTAACCTTTATATAATGTGGTTTTTTTTCTAGATTTTTTGGTTGATATTCTGTCTCTACATGTTAAAATAAACCTACCATAAAAATTACAGACTTAAAAAATCAGCAGGGGATCAAATAAATATTTTCCCCACTGTAAAAGGTGTCCATATCCATAATTCCCAGATGATGAAGTTTTGTAAATACTTAGCTGTTAATTAACATGAGAACGTCTCGGTTACGTATGTAACCCTTGTTCCCTGAGGGAGGGAATGGAGACGTCACGTCTGTGATGACCAATTGTGATGAGTGGGGTGGGGCCGAGAGCCGTGGGAACGGAGCGAGGCCAGTGGAGTAATTGAAAATGAGCGACACCTGCACCACTCACCGGTCTCTCATCCTTCACTGTCGTTACTCCTCCTCTTATCCTTCCGGAGCTTCTCTGTGGGACTCGAGACCAGTGAGTGGGATCTCACCAGAAAGAACAATCCACTTCAAATGTAACTAAACAAGCCAATGCACATTGGCATGCGATTATTGCATCCAACTGCTGCTGATCACAGTGTGTATTAGAGGCAGCACGTGCACCGCATTCATTCACGCTTTCGCTGAGGAGCCGAGCCGGTGACCCCGCAGCTCAGAGGCAGTGCGTGGAGATGGTATGTGACATCTCCGTTCACTCCCTCAGGGAACGAGGGTTACATATGTAACCTGAGACGTTCCCTTTCAGTCAGTCACTCTCGACGTCACATCGGTTAAGACCAACGAACTGGGATCCCTACCAACACGCCACAGGTGCTGCCCCCTCCAGTGCCCTGTGTAGGCCTCCTGATCCTTCCTATAAGGCAGACGATATGACCAGGCTCTACACAGAGAAGGTCAACTACAGTTGTTCCTCGCAACCCAACAGTAGGACTTGGATAACACTGGGAAGAGGACACACTATGGATTCATCTCTTCCCAGAGGGGGTTAAGTGACATATACTCACGTGGAGTAACCCCGAGGGGTCCTACTGCATATGGAAGTCTCTGAGATGGCTCATGGATGAATTATTTAGAGACGGCAGAACATGGTCTGCCAGGGAAAACATGGCCTTAGTATCTGTACCATGGAAATACACATATGGGATCCCAACCCAACTGCACTCATATGGGCACTAGCTTCACACCAGATTTCAGGAATTAATTGGTTGAAAGACCTGGTGCCAGAGTGCTGGAGGACTCGACAGGGTCTGCCTGGTTAGGGGACTCTCTGGAGACACCACAAGCCGACTCTACTCCACTAGCCGTTTGTGGTGAGAACACAGGAGTAAACCGGTTCGACACACAGGCTATAGAACCTAGCGAACGTGTTAGGAGTTGCCCAGCCCGCAGCTCTACAAATGTCTGCTAGCGAGGCACCAAGAGCCAGCACCCAAAACGTTGCAACACCCCTAGTAAAGTGAGTATGCAGCCTGAGTGGGAAGGGCACACCTTGTGCTTCATAGGCCAAGGGGATGGCATCCACTATCCAGTGGGCCATCCTCTGCTTGGAGACAGCCTTCCCCATCTTCTGTCCCCCATAACAGACAAAGAGCTGTTCTGAGATCCTAAAGCTCTGAGTTCTGTCCACATACTGTTGCAGTGCATGTACAGGACAGAGCAAAGCTAGGGCTGGGTCTGCCTCCTCCTGGGGCAGCGCTTGCAGGTTCACCACCTGGTCCCTGAAGGGAGTGGTAGGAACCTTGGGCACATAGCCGGGCCTGGGTCTCAGTGTTGCACTGAAATCAGCCGGCCCAAACTGAAGGCACGATTCATCGAGCAAAAATTACTGCAGGTCCCCTACACCCTCTTGATCGAGGGTGAAGGGGGCAGTTTGTAGGGCTTTTAGCACCAATGCCAAATTCCAAGAGGGCAGGGAGAAAGGCCTAGGAGGATTTAACCTTCTGGCCCCCCTAAGAAACCTGACGACCAGATCATGCTACCCCACCGACCTCCCCTCTATGGGGGGTCGTGATGGGCTAAAATAGCAGCAACGTAAACCTTAAGGGTGGAGGGGGACAGCCTATGCTCCAACCCTTGCTGCAAGAAGAAAAGCACGGCTCTGATCGAACATCTCCGGGGGTCCTCCTAGTGGGAGGAGCACCATTCGACGAACAGGTTCCACTTCAGCGCATAGGCCTGTCTTGTGGACAGAGCACGAGCTGAAGTGATAGTGAAAGCTACCTCCTGGGGTAGGTCACTTAGAACCTCCGTGTCCTGTCCAGGGACCACACATAGAGTTTCCACAGGTCTGGACGTGTGTGCCAAAGGGTGCCCCATCTTTGAGAAAGCAGATCCTTCCTCAGAGGAACTGGTCAGGGAGGGGCTGTCATGAGGAGCATGAGTTCCGGGAACCAGGTCCTGTTGGGCCAATATGGAGCCACTAACAAGACCTGATCCTCGTCCTCCCTGATCTTGAACAGTGTCTGTGCGAGCAGGCTCACTGGGGGGAACGCATATTTGCGCAGGCCCTGGGGTTAGCTGTGTGCCAGTGCGTACGTGCCGAGCGTTGCCTTGGTTAGGGAGTAGAACCACTGGCAGTGGGTGGTTTCTGGAGATGCAAACAGGTCTACCTGAGCAACTCCGAACCGTCCTCAGATCAGCTGAACCACCTGGGGGTGGAGTCTCCACTCTCCTGGAAGTGCTGCTCAAGACAGCTCATCAGCTGCCCGATGGAACACTCCCGGGATGTGGATGGCACGAAGGGACCTCAGATGCTTCTGACTCCACAAGAGTAGGTGGCGGGCGAGTTGCGACATGCAATGGGAGCTTAAACTGACTTGCCGGTTGAGATACACCATGGTCGCAGTGTTGTCCATGCAGACCAGAACTTCCCTGCCCTGAAGGCACCATCTGAGGCGGCTCAGGGCAAGGCGTACTGCTAGCAACTCGAGGCAATTGATATGCCAATGCAGTCTCTTTAGACCCAGAGACTGAGGAAACCATTCTTTTGTTTAGAAGTGTGGTGTAGGTTTGCTTTTATAAGAGCATTTGGGGTATTTTGTTCTGATAACCCCGAAAAGAACTTAAATTACACTTTCAGTTTTGATCGTACAGATAAGAGCAATACATCAATCGAATCTGTAAAGGGTCTACTTTTTTTTGTATACAGACATAATACCAACAAAACTTTGTGCACTTATAAAATAAAGATAACAAACAAGGAGTGCTGTATGCAGCCTTTGTCTGCGCTGATCTTCAGTTACAAACGCGTCATTAAAATGAACTGTAACTCTGTGAATACTCAACACAGAGATATATGAGAGATATCTATAGAAAGCCTGACATGTCTTCTTTTAAACTAAACAAGTGCTGCCAAAAACAAATATTCTGTGATAAAGTAATCCATATGAAAACAACGCGATGTCCGTTTTTCACGTCTCCCTTCATTATCTTTTAATGAGACCACGCCCCCGCGCTGAACGCGCTTTTGAGATTCAAATGTTTCACTGAAGCGTGCGGCTTTTTTGAAAACGCCCACACAACAGAAGACAACGCAGCGAGATTGTTCTTCAAGTTTTTTTTTATTTTACTGTTTGCTTCGCGATGAGAGGAATAAGATATAATTCACCCCAAAATGTGATTTGGTTGAGTATTTGAGATTTGGATTTCCTCAGAAAAAAAGAACTAAGCACTTTATTCAGCAGAGATAATAAACATGAGTAAGTCTCTTATTATTTATTTGTATACTTGTACTAGTTTTCACATAACGTGTAAACATTTTACTAGTTAGACTTTTTCCAAAGACTTTTTCCAAACTATAATTCCTGACTAAATGTATAATCAAGTGAAATATTATGAAGTTTCAATAACAATATACACTACTATACCATTCAAAAGCTTGATGTAAATAATATAAATGTAACAATAAATGTAACTGTAACAAATGTAACAATCATTGCTGTTCTTTCAATTTATCCCCCCTAAAAAAACCTAAAAAAAAAAAAATATTCTCAGCTCTTTTCAACATTAATAATAATAATAATAATAATAATAATAATAATAATAATAATAATAATAATAATGATGATGATGATGATAATAAAAATAAATTTTTTTTTTTTTTTTTTTTTTTTTGTAGAAAATAAGATTGTTAAAAGGATTTCTGAAGGATTGTGTGACTGGAGTAATGATGCAAGAAATTCAGTTTGAAAGTCAGCTTTGATTGTTCCTAATAAACTGTTTATCTGCACTCACAAGTGAATATTAAATTATGTTGTGGGATAATTAAATATATTCTAAATAAACTACAAACCTAAAATTATATACATTTATTTTGTCCTCACATTCTTTCTTGTAACTCTTCCCTCTCAGTGACACAGCTGACTGAATGGCTCATTATGCAGCTCATTATGCAGGCCTTTGTCTTCTCAGGTGTGAATTCATGATAGTTGACGCCTACTCGCATATGACTTTTACCAACAAAAAGTGTCTTAGAAAATTTTAATCAATATATTGTTTTCTGTAAGTGAGTAAACAAGATGATTTTCACATCATTTAGAAAAAACAAATTCTAGTCTACAAGCTCCAGTTCTCAAAATTCCTGGGAACCAATTTTCTGTATGTGTTTTATTGCCTTATTCAAGTGATTTAACATTTTTAGTTTTTCACTAACCACGCATAACATTCTTTTTTCTCAAAAACACAATCATGTACATACATGCTGCTCACATATTATTATAGCCTAGTTTGTGCTGATTACATTTTTTTTTGTCTTTAGCAATTTAGTTTTTTTTAATAATGTTAAAATAGCACAAATGTCAGGGCATGACAAAACTTCTCCAGGCCCCAAAAATACCCTTAGACTCCAGAGGGTTTTTTAATTTTGGGGTGGAGTATCCCTCTCTGGTTTAGGAAGCTTACATGCTATAATATATTACGCAAAATCATTTAACAGGAAATCCAGTTAGTTAAACAAAGGTAATATGCAGTATGTGGTAGCGCTTCACTGTAACAACCCTTTCCCTGCAGAAACAGGTGCGGATTCAGCTCAGTGATCTCCATTCCAATGTACCTGAGCAGGTTTGTGACATGCGGCCCCCTCTCCTCTGCATGGGCTTACTTCCCAGCCTGCTTTTAGTTTTAATAGAATGCTCACTAAAGTCCAAAATGGGGCTGTCAGGCTACCACCACTCCCACCCAGTAAAAAACAGGAACCAAAGAACAGGTTTTAACATCGTCTTGACAGGTACTATAAAATGAGTGTGTGGCTATAGAGAAGACACTGTGAATCAACCCTGAATGCATTACTTATAAATAAAATCACAAATAAATATTTCGCATTATTGTAATAAGATACTGTACTTAATGTTTTTTTTTTTCATGATGGCTTATTGATTGTTGATTTTAAAAGTGACAGACCATTTTCTCTTAAATTTTTGCAACATACAGTAATCTACATTTGTCCTATATGCCATTTAAACGGAAAAAAATAAGAATTTTTGTCTTGTCAATTTTAAATATTTAAACATCACTGCAAGATACATTGACTTGAGAAGCAAAATTGCTTATAAAAATAAGCTTTTATTAGAGAAGATTTCTTCTATTACTTTCTTACAATATATATTAATAAATCTATAACAAAACTTGTATAGGTTTATTGAGGTTAATATATAAAAAAAAGCTATTTACTATAGCATGTTTGTTTACTTGACAAAATACAGATTATTTTTATTTTTTATTGCATTATACTGTGTTGTATCTGTTAACACCGAAAAAAAGTATTGTTCTGTCCTAACGGCAAACCCTTTTCTACCTTTCTGTTGATTCCTTCATAACCTGTGTGAAAACTGATAAACCGTTGTTAGTGCCACAAAGCAGTAACAGCCACATTGGAATTGTTCTATAATCACTTATGTTACTTCATACAGGGTTTAAATTGAGTCAACAAAATGCCTTTTGGTTGCTGTATTTTTATCCTTTTATGGTTTAGTGGGTTTTTCTTATCTTGTTTTTCTTTCCAGGTGACAAGAACATCCTCTGAGAGCATCACCTCTGCTCCTGCCTCCAGTGCATCGGGCTCCCCTAGCAGAGTTATCTATGTAAGTGCATTTGAAAATTATTCTTTTATTTATTAATTTTCATTTGTTCAAGCTGACCACCAGTGGGCAGCAACACACAATCATACAGATAACTATATGTGTAGAGATAACTATATGTGTAGAGCCATAATGTTGCTCTTTCTTAAGGCAAAGCTGGGTGATGAACTTCTGGACTACAAGGACCTGGCTGCTCTTCCTAAAATCAAAGCGATCTACAACATAGACAGACCTGACATGCTCTCATACTCGCCCTATGTGAGCTACCCTGTGGAGGACAGGACTTTTGGAGAGGTACAAATACACACCCTCATACAGGCTTACATGAGGGAATAACATACACGTCTTCTATTTGCTGTTTATGATTTTTTACCATTTTTTATCTTTATAGGTGACTTAAAAGCAAAAGAATTGCATAATTACTCATGCAACAGCTGCACCATTCATCTGTTACTATAGTGCCATTTTTAAATATAATCACCTTTACTCATCATCCAGCTTCATTGCAACATGGCTTGGCCAAAAATCATAATTTTGCTAATTCATTGAAGTATTCAGTAGTTTCAGTCGTGCACCTTATTTAGAAGGAAATTTAATTTTTTTCATGAACATATCTATCATTGCATTCAAGTGCATTTTACTCATTTGCTTTCTTTGTTTACAGTCACCCCAGCAACTCACCCCTACTCCAACTGAGGTATAGTAGAGTTAACATGAAAAAAACAGGACCCGTTATTGTTTCATTGGGACTTGTTCACTAATCATGCCTTACAATGTATACTGCACATATCTAATTTTTATTCAGAATCTGGACAGATTGTTACTTGATCTTATTACGCGATGAAACCATTTCTAAGTGAAAACAAATATGTGCATGATTAGTGTATGAGACCTTGTTTCCTCATATTTTGTGAGCAGTTGTTTGTGAAGTAGAACAGTTGTGGTTTGGAGACATGAACAGTATTGTGCGTTTTTCATCATGTTCAGTTTGAAAACTCTGTGGTGTAATCACTCAGTGATCAGCCTATTTCTAGTTAGGACTGATTATTGCAAGCTGGTCACATCTGTTTCTTTTGCAGCTTTATAGTCATCCTGTGTGTCCCAGTGCCATAGTGATTACCGTTTAATATTGTTAATTGTCTAACGCTTTCAATTTCATACTGAAAAACCATCTGTTTGATTCTAGGGAGATGGGGAAAAGTCTCCCCGGCAGAGGAGGCCCTCCAGCCCCAGCTCCAACAGCTCTTTAGGGGGTTATGGCCGCTATACGCCTTCCCGCTCACCTCAGACCTACAGCAGACCAGGTATCCCTCCACATACATGATGATACTTATGAACACAAAGTCATTCTTATCTGCACAGTTATTGTGTAACTACACTATATTGGCAAAAGTATTGGGTCACCCCCTTCTAATGAACAGGTTTGACTACTTTAGTAATTTCCATGAGTACAATCTTAATGTTTAAGCATATAATGATATTCTGGAGAATTGTGTGCTTCTAATTTTATAGCAACAGTTTGGAAAGGAACCTTTTCTATTCTAACATGACAATGCCTCTGTGTATAAGGCAGGGTTCAAAAAGAAATGATTGATTCAGTCAATGTGGAAGAACTTGACTGGTCTGCAGAAAGCAAAGTCCTAATCCTTGCTGCACCTCTGGTGTGACTCATCATCAAACAACAATGACTTGTACATATGGGCAGAGTTAGACACTTCCAAAACTGTTGCAACAGAGATGGAAATACAATTTTTAAATACATGTACTATGTTTCCATCTTTGTTGTCACAGTTTTGGAAGTGCCTTTTTCTGTTCTAAAGAAGGGGGTGCCCCAATACTTTTGTCCTTATAGCGTACAGTATGTACAGTGTATGTATCTAAAACAAAAATGTCTCTAAATAAAAAAAGATTTCCATTTTATTAAAATTTCTTTCTATTAATCAAAAAAAAATTAATCAAAAATATAAAGAAGCACCACCATGACTGAATGATTCAGAATTAGTTTTTTTAACAAAAGTTTTAAGCATCACAACTTTTTCAACATTGTATTGAAATCATCTTTTGTACAGCATTCCAAATCACTAACTTAAGAGGTTCAGTTCAGGTTGTAAAGACAGTAGGCAGTTCACTAAGATGTGGAACAGAGCTAAAGCAATCCATTCTAAAATGACATTTCTAACCACAATAAACTGATTAGATACAGAATTTCAGAGTAATTCAAGTAATTCAAGAATCAACTGGTTTTTTAAATATAGTTGCTGATCTCATATTACTGCCATTCTTCCCTGACCGTCTGGGTCTCTTGCTCAGAGCAATATCTGAGTGTCAAATACACCACTCATCCAGAAAATTCCAACTTGTTACCTGTTCCAACTTCGGGGAGGAGTAGTGCCCATGGTAGTGCCAGAGGCTCCTCCCCACTGCCTTTGTACAGCGGCAGTGGTAGAAACACACCACAGGCAGGGAGTGGTGGCGTGGCCCTGCCCCTCAACCCCACTACTCTGGCTTTGCTCCAACAGCACAACTACATCCCTTACTTAAGAGGTACCACAGTTCTGCCTGCAGGATTTTGTCCAGTACAAATCACCACATGCTGCATGTGTGTGAGCTTATGATCTTGGATTTGGTTGGTACAAGATTCACTTCCCCCTGACAATATGAATGAATAAGTTCAATACTAAAAATGGTATTTTAAGAGTGTAAACTAATGTCTCAAAGTGCATGACGTTTCAACTGTTGGAACTGTATTTCAGCACAAATGAACCATTGGACCAAGTTCCATTACTCTTAGCTCTTCATATTGGTTGCATTCACATTGAAAGACTAGTGAATTACAAACATAGAATTACTAGCCTATCCTTAATCCACCTTTCCTAAACAGGCATTGAGACAGGATTCAAACAGGAAGCAAAGTCTGAAAGTAGGCCTAGGACAGCCCTGCACCTCAATTTGCCTTCTCACGGTAAACCCTAAAAACCAGTCTCTCTTTCACTGTGTATCACCTGTGTATTACAGTGGTTGTAGATTGTAGGTGTACCGCAAGGTTCAGTCCTTGGACCAGTCCATTTTTTATGCTTGCTGGTATTGTTTATACAGAGTTGTTATGTCCAATCATTTTGCATGGAAAACATGTTAATATTCATTATATTTGAGCTGAAACAGTAATCTAATGCACAAAGACAAATGTGAAAGTTGTTGGCGAGCATCAATATGCATTTATTTGTTGTACTGTAGTTGATGTTGTGCTTCATCTGTTAAGGTGAAATTTTCCACCATACATCTGATATTCAGAGTGACTGTCTGTATGTTTGTGTTAATGTTGCCATTTACTTGGTGACTGTTGTTTCTCTCTTTTCAGCATTTTTAAGTGTTTTATTTGACCTAACATTCATACTCAGACAGACAGTAGTTTGCAGATGGAGTTCAAAAGTCTGAGACCATGTATAGAAATGAAAAATGTATAGAAGTTTCAGAATTTTAGAACACAGATCAATATCACAAACCTGCATTTGATTAGTGACCTAGAAATAATGCAAAATCTGAAGTATTTCTTCATTTTACATCATAACATTGTTTAAAAAAAAATCGAAATCCTAAAACATTTTGTTCATTTCCTGTTAAAAAAAAATTCCAGATCTCAGATTTTTGGACCCCACTGTACATATGTAGATTCTATGAATATCTACAATATATTGGGAAGTATTTATTCATAAAGATAAGATGTCTCTGAAGAGGTGGAAAGTATGATGAAATAGATTTGGGTTTTGTGGTTTTTCTGCAAGAAGTAGAGAGAGAGTGGGAATAAAGTTCGCAGGAGAAGATTAAAGGGTAAATTGATGAGCTGTAATTTTGGGTCAGTTTGCCAGGCACAGTGGCATAAACTTAGGTCTTGTGCAGTTCCAGGCCAACCCTTTAATGCTGCATGAAAGTACACTGAGGTTGCGTTTGGAGTGTGCTGTTTATGATTCACTTAGCTTTCTAATTGACTTATTGGTAAAGTAGCCACACAAGAGGAAAATCGCCTCTTCCTTACAAATGCAAAACCTCACTGACTGTAGCTGCCTTGATCTTGTCATATCATTGAAGATCTTGAAGATCGAAATCATTCACAGATATTTGTGATGAAATGCTGCATTACACCCAGTGGACATGAGAAGGGCGTTGCAATCCATAAAATCATATTTTAATGAGTAATGGGAGCATTGAGACCTTCATACTCCACAGTGTGCTCCAGTGTTGTGATTTGTGTATGTTTAGTGTTTTTTATGACAATTTCCTGCTCCCCCAGCTCCAGATATGTGGAAGATTTTCCCCTGAAACAGGGTGAATTTTTACTAACAGCACTTTGTGTGTTAAATGGTGTGTGCATGGGTCTGAAGAACAGTTGCAAGTGTGTGTGAAAGACAGAAAGAAAAGACAAAGGAGACAGAGAAAGCGATTATTGTATGTGTATTTTGGCTTTCAACATATGCAAATGCCTTTAAAAGAGCATTTGAAAAAGAGATTCTCTCTCTCTCCTTTACTCTCAGTTTGGTAAAAGATTGTGATTATTTTTTCCGAGTATGATGATAACATCACAATTCAGCCTGCCATTGACAGTCATGTCTGTCCACTTCACACTGGCTCCACTCAGTTCAAACAGAGCAATGAAATTTGTGTGTCTACTGAACAGATGCCATCAGTATAAACACAACATACTTTCACAAACTCCAACGCAAAGGCAAATTTATACTTTTTAGAGCTGGCTGTATTGTGAGGTTTGTTGGAAGATCTAAGACTAAGTGAATCATCATTCTGGCAGCCCTGTTAACTTTTCTTCTCTCTCCTTTTCGTTTTTGTGTCTGCCATGACTTTCACCCCCCGAGGTAGTGAAAGCGGTCGGAGTACTCCCAGTCTCTCCACCTACTCTGATGGCAAATCTCCCTCCTCTACATATGTGGCGGCCCCACGGCATTTCCATATCCCAGGTAGGTGCTAAAACTCTTGTTCTTTAGCTAACTATGGTAAATCAGCAGGGTTTTTTTTCCCTCACAGCTCTGTCCTCACTTTTGTACAATGTTAAATCTTACATGCCTTTGTGAAAACATCTGGCAGACTGAATAATTCTTATTCATAATCTGCCTTCATATTGTTCTGTGAAAGGTCGCAGTCATTTTTGTGCATCATTGCATCATGATTTGCATCAGTTTAATACATTTTAAGTCATTATTGTAAGCAAAGCCCTATTTTTAGTACGTAAAAGAAACTTGTTACTGTAACTGCTCGTCCCTGGATATGTTTAAAATAAATCTAATGATCAGTTTCATGTGTTTTCTGCCCATTATTGTAATGACGTCTTGTTTCCAGTGCTGGCAGATGCTGAAACAGCTCTTAAAATGTCCCACATGTGTTACATTAAATGACTGATTTTTTCTAGAAGTAATAGTTGAGAAGCAGACGTGAGGTTGGGATGACCTAAACAAGCTGCAGAGAGACACATGTTGTGTCCATTTTTAAGACATTATGTCATTGCAATTACTCCATTTATCTCCCTGTTTTCCTCTCTGCTCAGTTCAATTTAGGTGACATTTCTATCTTCTCAGTTTAAAATGAGATAAAGCTTTCATTATTTATAACATAATACATAATTCTGACTGCAAAAAAATACATTTTTCAAAGGTAAAATGCTTGATCATGCATGGCAATCAAGAAAATGATGAATGAAATGGACTACAATATCTGGAATCCTTTACAGCGTCATATACTGCATTTTCTGCCCTTTCTTTTGCCCCGATTCCATCCTCTAATAACTCATGCTTCTTTATTCATCTTCTTTCTTATTCTCTTCCTCTTTTTGTCTTCCATTCTCAGAGACTAAAGTCAAAGATAATATCTATAGAAAGCCCCCTATCTACAAACAGCATGGTACAGTCCAGTCTCCGTACATCCATGTTTCTTTGCATGCTGTTACGCATGTGGCCATGGAACTGTAAACTTTGACCCTCCTTCTGTCTGCTGGTTTCCATTTCAGCTCCAAACAGTAGGCCTTGTAGGTTTTTTACAAATCCCAGAAAAAGGTTTGAATTTGACAAGATGCTTATCAAGCAGTCAGTTCCTAATTGTTGGTTCTTGAACACATGCCTAAGGGTTATATTTAGTAGATATTCAATGTGTTTATTTTAAATAGAAGTTAGCCCTGAATTATTAGTGCTGCTCAATGCCTATTTACTTAGAGATTATTGCTTTGATGTTTTGATGTTGCACATACACTAAAAATTTGAGGTCAGTAAGGTTTAAAAAAAGAAAAGAAAAGAAAACTCACCAAAGCTGCATTTATTTGATCAAAAATACAATGGAAACAGTAATACTGTGAAATATTATAGCAATTTAATATATATCTTCATATCACTTTTGATCAATTTAATGCATCCTTTCTTTCCAAAAAAATCTGACCTCAAATTTTTAAACAGTTGTGTACATTTAATGTAAATAATGCCTTTGACATGGAAAAAAATTCATCCTGACATGGAAACAGCAGTCAGATAGATTCTTTATTTTATTTTCGTGCCTCTGTCCATTCATACATACTCGTTTGTCAGTTGCAGTATTTGTAGTTTCCCATCTATCTGTGGTCTTGTAACTTAGATGTTAAATAAACATGGTGTCTGTGTAACTCATTGGTTTAGTGAAATGTCAAAGGCATTTGTGCAATCCATTGTGATTGGTTTAATATGTTGTATTGTTGCTTGAACAGATTTCTGTAGACGTGAAAGTACACTATTCAAACTTAAATTGTTATAATTCATAAACACTTTTGAGTACAGACCAAAGGTTGGTCTCTTTTTAAAGAAGACAGTCTGCAGATTATTGCAGAAGTGAAATTATTTCAAAAAATGAAAGCATAAAAAAGTTATGGAAGTGTAAATTTACTGTAAAGAAAATATACTATACTATTTTATCAAATGTTTTAATCCAAAATTGCTATAAATTGAAAGCCATATGTCTAAATAAGTTGTGTTCCAAATTTGAAGTTGATATAATAAAAAATTAGGTTCCTATGCAATTGTGTTTAGGCGTTATACCACAAACTGCCACCTGTTCCAATTTTGAATTTGATGTATTTTTTTGATTAATTTTTTTGTTTCATATTTTTCAATTTCTCTCTCAATATTATGTCTATGACAAAATAACTAAATATTATGTATTTTTTAGACTCAGACATTTATGGAGTTTTGTGTTTTGTAAATTTTATGAGATGTGTATTTTTTTCTAGTACGTAATATATTTGGAATATGACACCTCCCACAAAGCGGGAGGAGCTCGCTAAAAGATTTCAAAGTACGATTTCCATGGTAACGCAGTGTCAGATTTCAAAATGGTTTTCACAGGATGAATTTGGAGGTTTTAAGCTTTCAAATGATATATAATTTATGATGATTGCTAAAACATGTGATAGGGTAAAAGGAAGCAAAAAAGATTTTTTGTGACAAAGGTCAGAACTCCTGTTATGATGTATATGTTTTGAGGTGCACTCTTGTCATAAATTAATATATTACTGTTCCTACAAAATGTTAGTACTCCTGTTATGATGTATATGTTTTGTGGTGCACTCTTGTCATAAATTAATATATTACTGTTTTCATGATTAGATTAGGATTTAATTGTAATATATTGAAGTAAACTTAGGCGTCCCGTATACGGGACGGTGACAGTTAAGAGGTTAAGGGATTTGTTTGTTATATTTTGATTTGTACTTAGGCGTCCCGTATACGGGGATTGGTTGCTTTCAGCCTTTTCTGCTGAACTTACCCCTTGACATTGTGTTTGGTTGTGTCACTTTTCACTTGCTTGTTGTTCCCTTTCAGTCGGTCACTCTCGACGCCACGTCGGTGACCGACGAAAATGGGATAACGCTTCGATAGACCAATCTACTTCGAGTGTAAACTAAACGAGCCAATGCACATTGCCATGCAATTATTGCATCCAGCTGCCGCTGATCACAGCGTGAGTATAATAAGGCAGCAGGTGCAATGCATACCAGCTTTTCGTTCTGCTCAACTGTGTCTGGTGTGAACTACGAGTTCAGCACGCTCTCGGAAGCTTTGTGTGTTGGTGAGATGGCGCTTCAGCGGTGGTCGTTCCAGCGTCGAGTGGATTGCACACTTCAGGCTGCACTACCCCCTGTCGTGTTGCAAGCAGCCAATTCCCCTGTGCGCCTCAGCACTAAAAGAGCTTTTCCTAAAGAGCAAATTTCTCTAAAAGAGCTTCACGGGTGCGTCTTTGTAAAGACAACGGATCGTCCTTATAAGGATGCCGTTTTACCCGTGCGTTTCTTGGTGCGGTCGTTACCTGGCAACGGGTGATAGTCACGATCGCTGCCTCACGTGTCTGGGCAAACACGCTGAGGTAGCTTTCGTGGATGAGTCATGTTCCCACTGCGGGAAGATGACCATCTCGGAGCTGCGAACCAGGCTCCGCTACCTTCAATAAAGGGGGCGGAGTCATTGTACTTCATTGTACTCAAGAAATGCAGTGGGTTACGACCGATCTTGGATCTGTGAGTTTTGAACCGGTTCTTTCATTGGCTACCGTTCAAGATGTTGATGCAGAAATGCATCTTCGGGTGCATCCCTCCCCGAGATTGGTTTGCAGTGACCATACTTTTCTCGGTATGGAGTCGGATTCGGTCGAACAGACAGCGCGCCTCACGCGCCTCAAGGAACGTGCGCTGTCAGTGCTAGCCTGCTTGAATACGTTCAAGGGCAGGACAGCGGTCCCACTGAAACTTTTTCAGAGGCTCCTGGGGCATATTGCGGCCACAGCGGCACTTACACCCCTCGGCCTGTTACACATGAGACCGCTCCAGCACTGGCTTTATGGCCGAGTCCTGAGGTGTGCGTGGAAGCGCGGCACTCACCGGTTCCAATTTTCACCGGCCTGTCGCCAAACCCTCACCCCGTGGTTGGATCTTGCATTCTCCGGGCAGGGGTGCCCCTAGAGCAGATCTCCAGGCAAAGCTGCAGTGGCACATCAATTGCCTAGAGTTGTTAGCAGTGCGCCTTGCCTTGAACCGTCTCAAAGGTTGTTTATGAGGCAAGCACGTGCAGGTCCGAATGGACAACACAGCGACCGTTGCGTCCATCAACCTACAAGGTGGTCTGCGCTCCCGTCGTATGTCACAACTCGCCCGCCAGCTCCTCCCTTGGAGTCAGAAGGTTCTGTGGTCACTTTGTGGTGTTCACATTCCGGGCCTGCTCAACCGTACAGCCGACGAGCTGTCTCGAGCAAGGCTCCCGGGAGAATGGCGACTCCATCCCCTGATGGGGATGGGGACAGCTGATTTGGAGACGGTTCGGAGCCGCTCAGGTAGACCTTCTCCAGAGACCGCTCACTGCCAGTTGCTCAGCCCTGACTGAGGGAACTCTCGGCACGGATGCACTGGCACACAGCTGGCCGCGGGGCCTACGCAAATATGCGTTTCCCCCATTGAACCTTCTCGCACAGACACTGTGCAAAGTCCGGGAGGACGAGGAGCGAGTCTCGCTAGTGGCGCCGTATTGGCCCACTCGGACCTGGTTCCACAAACTAGTGCTCCTCGCGACAGCCCCTCCTTGGCTGATTCCTCTGAGGAAAGATCTACTGACTCAGAGACAGGGCACCGTTTGGCACCCATGTCCAGACCTTTGGAAACTCCATGTTTGGTCCCTGGACGGGATGCGGAGGTTCTAAGTGACCTGCCCCAGGAGGTAGTGAACACCATCACTTCGGCAAGAGCACCGTCTACGAGACACGCTTATGCCTTGAAATGGAACCTGTTCGTCGAGTGGTGTTCTTCTCACCGAGAAGACCCCCGAAGATGCCCGATTGTGGTCGTGCTTTCCTTTCTGCAGCAAGGGCTGGAGCGAAGGCTGTCTCCCTCCACCCTCAAAGTCCAGGTTGCCGCTATTGCTGCGTACCATGATCCCGTGAATGGGAAGTCTTTAGGTAAGCATGACCTCGTCATCAGGTTCCTTAGAGGGGCCAGGAGGTTAAATCCTACCCAGCCCCCCTCTATACCCTCTTGGGACCTGACTCTGCTGCTGAAATCACTACAGCAGGGCCCATTCGAGCCTTTGCATTCAGTTGAGCCAAAGTTTCTTTCATTGAAAACTCTGCTCCTGCTTGCACTGACCTCCATCAAGAGGGTAGGGGACCTGCACGCATTTTCGGTCTACGATTCGTGCCTAGAGTTTGGACCGACTGACTCCCGGGTAATCCTGAGGCCCCGGCCCGGCTACGTGCCCAAGGTTCCCACTACACCCTTCAAAGACCAAGTGGTGAACCTGCAAGTGCTGCCCCTGGAGGAGACAGACCCAGCCCTTGCTTTGCTCTGTCCCGTCCAAGCAGTGAGATGCTACGTAGACCGGACACAAAGCTTCTACTGTTCTCATTTGTAAGTCGCTTTGGATAAAAGCGTCTGCTAAATGATTAAATGTAAAATGCAGAGGATGGCCCACTGGATTGTGGATGCCATAACCCTGTCTTATCAGGCACAGGGTGTGCCCTGCCCGTTCAGGTTGCGAGCTCACTCAACTAGAAGTGTTGCATCCTCCTGGGCGCTGGCTCGTGGCACCTCGCTGACAGATATTTGTATAGCTGCGGGCTGGGCGACCCCTAACACGTTCGCTAGGTTCTATAGCCTTCGTGTAGAACCAGTATCCTCCTTTTTATTCTCACCTGAAACGAGTAGTGGCACCGAGAGGCCCCGGTTAGTGTCGGCTTGCTAAAACTGCTCCAGAGTGTCCGTACTGTAGACCCTGTTGAAATCCTCCATCACCCTAGGCAGCTGGACGTGGCGGAACGTCCGGCGCCAGGCCTTCATGATGAATTTGTGAGAACCATGGAAGGCTGGGTTCCTGAAGGAGGGAACGGAGACACCACGTCCCGTCGCCATGGTTGCTGTACCACCGCTGAGCCGCCGGGTCTCCAAAAACCTGGTATGCATTGCACCTGCTGCCTTATTATACTCACGCTGTGATCAGCGGCAGCTGGATGCAATAATTGCATGCCAATGTGCATTGGCTCGTTTAGTTTACACTCGAAGTAGATTGGTCTATCGAAGCGATATCCCATTTTCGTCGGTCATTGACGTGGCGTCTCCGTTCCCTCCTTCAGGGAACGAGGGTTACCATACGTAACCGAGACGATTCTCTCTGTAAATTTGTTTTTCTCCTGTAGTAAATACTGCAGTTAGTTGGAACACTGTTTTAAATCAAGCTACAATGAAAAATTAGATTACACATTTAGGAGTATATAACAGTATTTTCTTTCTGTTTTTTATTGTGTGTGTGTGTAGTTCACTGCATGATGTAACTTGTGTTGATCACTCTCTCAAACAGTGAAAATGGTTCTTTAGGATATATTTAAACTTTCTTACTGTGCTGCAGCTTCCAGAACCTCCTGGCAAGATGGTGAAGATGTAGACAGAAAGGTGATTTATATAAACATCTATGTGTGTGTTTGTCCATTCTGGTATACAGTATCAAGTTGCTTTGGTAATTTAATCCAACCTACCCTTGTGAAAAATAACTTTTTTGTTTGTTTGTTTTGTTTTTACTTATTATGGAAACAATAAACTTTAAATTAATATACAGTACTTAAGTGCAAACTGAATGTAATGTTTTTAGACACTTAATTGCAATTATATGAAAATGTATTACAGATTTAATTGATATTAATTCATTATTAGTCTGACTTAGTCTTTATATGTAATTTCATAATTGTTTTCTTTAAAATATGGTTTAAGTGTACTACTGAATGCACTGACAACCTTTTATGGTAGACTAACATATAAAATAATTTATATTAAATCTTATATGTCATGCATTTAAATTTGTAATTACACATTTGCAATTATGAAGTTGCAGTTGAGTTCATTTAAAATATATAAACTTTAAGTGTAATTTCAAATAACACATTACAGTTAAAATGATAATCAAGTACTTTACATGTGCTTTAGTGTGTTAGTCAACATTAAAATAATTGTACTTCAAAGCATAATAGAAAATGATTACAACATGATTTAAAATGTACTTTAAAGTAAAACTTATAATTTGATTTTATCACAAGTATGCTTTTTACAAGTCTACCTAAGTGCATTAAGAAATAGTCATGAAAGTGTACTCTCAGTAAGTACACTTAAGTGTCTGCAAATACAGTTTTTAAAAATATACTTTTAAAGTACAGTGCAAGTGCATATTCAATACATTTAAGCACGCTTCGTAATGTAATCAAACCTATATATGTTTTCCATCTTTGCATTAAATACTATATTTGATTGTATTTCTTGCTGTTTTTGTTTGTCAATAGACCAGAATAAGTTGGATGAACCTGAAGAGTGAGTTGGATGGACAGTCTCCAGATCTGGACCCCAGGACCTCCACCCACAGCTTACCCACCGATATGTCTCAACCCAGTGAGTAGACTTCCTTAAAGTCACGTCGGTTCACTCAGTGGCCATCATGCTAACATTTCAGAGCAGCTATTTTCTTTGTAGGAAACAATGAAATCTGACAACAACTGTATCATAGTTACTGTTAAAACTTGTGATTAAAAACTGGTTAAAGTTCATTTGCATGCCCTTTTCAGAGTAAATGAAAAAAATATTTTAAAAGGCGGGGCTTTCTTTCCTACAGCTGCCATATTGATATTGAGTGGTACATTTTCTTCTGTTAATTTTTCTATGAATTTTTCATATCCTCCTTTATAACGGTCTCTTCCTGTCCTCCCCTTGACCATGATGCTAGAGTAACATGCCATAAATCTTTCTAAATTCTCTGTTTTACAGACTTCCCATACAATAAGTCTGCTTCGCTGCCAGGATATGGGCGGAACGGAATATACAAGGTAAACCCTATAAGACCTGATATCTGCACACAAACACAGCACCCCATAAACCTTTTAGCACACCATCTGTGTGTGATTTCTGGGAATATATGTGAGCTGTGGTCACAAATGTTGTCATTCGCTCTCTCAGCAGTGAAGAATGTTGTTTGATCCTAGTTGGATTTGTCAAACCCAGCTGCTGGGACACAGAGGGCTGTTGTAATCGCGCACATCAGGAAACACAGTCACAGATCAGTTAGTGTAGAGATTTAGCTGAGGAAGCCATAATGCTCAGAGGGTGTGTCTGTGCTTGCGTGCAGTTAGAAGTGTGTCTTATTCCCACCCTCTGGCTGTTTTCTATGTTCGGCTTTGATCTTGAAATCTGGCTCCATTAATGGACTATCCTCTGTAATGACGATTAACTCTTTATTAAAAATCTGATTCAGATCTTTTATCTCGCATTGCCAGTGTTTTCTTTGTTTGAGAACGGAAAGCTTCTCCTGTACACTAGGTGGCAGTATTTTGCAACGGTTCTTTGTATCTGGACAATAAACTACCTGAAAACAGAAATATTACCAATTCTTTATATGAAATCTGCTCTGACTTAGTGTCATGTTTCGCCTTTACTTTCCACAAAGGTATGTGAAATGGAGAGCTGGTCATAGATGAATATTTATAACCAAATCCACCGGCAAGCTCCAGCCGCAAGGATTCAAGCCTCTGTCTGTGTTAGACTTTAACCTTTAACCTCAGGAAATGAAAGAAAAACTTTCACAGTTACAGCAGCCGCTCTGTTCAAACATGAAATTTTTACTCTCATTTGATAGTAGCAACAATAAATAATGAAGGCATGGTGAAACTTCTCCACCAAGATTTTAATGTGACTTTCTTAAAACTAGATGCTGAAATCAGTTCCTTTGGGACATGAATGTGCCTGTAGTTGAAAAAACAACCATCTACTGTTTTGATATTGCCATGCACTCTACTTGTGTGCTAAAAATGTGCTCTGTATATAATTGTAAATATACCATGTCTTGTCATGCATTGCTTCTTACCAGGCGGCCGATCTTGGCGAAGATGATGGCGATCATGACTCATCCTGGAGTGGAATGAGAGGTGAGTGAGTATTTAACTTACATAGACAAAACAGACAAATTGCTTTTTTTTTACCATACAAAGATTATTGGTTGTAATTTGTCTTTCTCTTTCTTTTTTTAACCTCTTTCCTGTTTTCCAATGCTTCTCAGAGTACAAGGTGAGTTTTAGTGTGTATCCTATTTTGTAGAACAGCAATTGTCAACTTTTGGGTGGTGAGCCCAAAATAGGTGGCTGGACTGTTCTGATCAGGGTAAACAAAAATGCAAAGGAAAACAACAAACTGCAACTATTCTAAAACAACAACAACAACAACAACAAAAATGAATATGACCCAGAAAGCATTAAAGGGATTGTTCAGCCAAAAAGGAAAATTCTGTCATTAATTACTCACCCTCATGTCGTTTCAAACCCGTAAGACCTTTGTTCATCTTCAGAACACAAATTACGGTATTTTTGATGAAATCCAAGAGCTTTCTGACCCTGCATAGACAGCAGCTGACATGTTTAAGGCCCAGAAACGTATTAAGGACATCGTTAAAATAGTCTTGTGTTCAAAAAATTGTTACAAAAATAACTTTATTCAACAGTTTCTTTACTTTCGTGCCCGTCTTCAACACACTTTCACAAGAGTACAAAAAGTATTCTCGTAGCTTTATAAAATTAAACACTGAAACACTGATGTTACATGGACTGTTTTAACAATGTCTTTCTACAAACCCGATTCCAAAAAAGTTGGGACACTGTACAAATTGTGAATAAAAACAGAATGCAATGATGTGGAAGTTTCAAATTTCAATATTTTATTCAGAATACAACATAGATGACATATCAAATGTCTAAACTGAGAAAATGTATCATTTTAAGGGAAAAATAAGTTAATTTTAAATTTCATGGCATCAACACATCTCAAAAAAGTTGGGACAAGGCCATGTTTACCACTGTGTGGCATCCCCTCTTCTTTTTATAACAGTCTGCAAACGTCTGGGGACTGAGGAGACAAGTTTGCTCAAGTTTAGGAATAGGAATTTTGTCCCATTCTTGTCTAATACAGGCTTCTAGTTGCTCAACTGTCTTAGGTCTTCTTTGTCGCATCTTCCTCTTTATGATGCGCCAGATGTTTTCTCTGGGTGAAAGATCTGGACTGCAGGCTGGCCATTTCAGTACCCGGATCCTTCTTCTACACAGCCATGATGTTGTAATTGATGCAGTATGTGGTCTGGCATTGTCATGTTGGAAAATGCAAGGTCTTCCCTGAAAGAGACGATGTCTGGATGGGAGCATAGTTATAGGAGTCTTGATGTTGTTCTAGAACTTTGATATACCTTTCAGCATTGATGGTGCCTTTCCAGATGTGTAAGCTGCCCATGCCACACACACTCATGCAACCCCATACCATCAGAGATGCAGGCTTCTGAACTGAGCGCTGATAACAACTTGGGTTGTCCTGGTCCTCTTTAGTCCGGATGACATGGCGTCCCAGTTTTCAAAAAAGAAATTCAAATTTTGATTCGTCTGACCACAGAACAGTTTTCCACTTTGCCACAGTCCATTTTAAATGAGCCTTGGCCCAGAGAAAACGCCTGCGCTTCTGGATCATGTTTAGATATGGCTTCTTTTTTGACCTATAGAGTTTTTAGCCAGCAACGGCGAATGGCACGGTGGATTGTGTTCACCGACAATGTTTTCTGGAAGTATTCCTGGTGCCATGTTGTGATTTCAATTACAGTAGCATTCCTGTATGTGATGCAGTGCAGTATAAGGGCCCGAAGATCAAGGGCATCCAGTATGGTTTTCCGGCCTTGACCCTTACGGACAGAGATTGTTCCAGATTCTTTGAATCTTTGGATGATTTTATGCACTGTAGATGATGATAACTTCAAACTCTTTGCAATTTTTCTCTGAGAAATGGCTTTTAAATTATTCCATTCCTTTTTTACTCACAATTTGTACAGTGTCCCAACTTTTTTGGAATTGGGTTTGTACATTTCTGTGCCTTGAACGTGTCAGTTGCATTGCTGTTTATGCAGGGTCAGAAAGCTCTTGGATTTCATAAAAAATATCTTATTTGTGTTCCAAAGATCAAGTTTGAAATAACATGGGGGTGAGTAATTAAATGATAGAATAACAAATTTTGGGTGAACTATCCCTTTAAATACAGGTTCACTTGCAGTGGTGGATTTTGTGTGGTTAATAATTGGTTGCAAGATGCTTTCTATGGTTTCAGTAGACATTTAGAGACAAAATTGTTAATTTTCCATTCAGCCTATTTATGCACCATTTTAATAATGCTGAATATTGTTGGGTCCATGTAGTTAAATAACAAATTTGAATGCGTGAATGCATTTTTATGCAATTAATAATTATAATAGCTCCTGTAAAACTGGGATGCATGATCCTTTTCTTTTAATATGCTGATTTGGTGCTCAAGAGTTCAAAAGAACAGCATTGGTAACAAATGTCTTAACGCTATAAAATGTCTTATGAGTGCATTTTTGTAATTGTGTGTATTTCACATGCATTTATGTTGCAGGTCTATCCCTATGACATGCTAGCTGTGACCCACAGAGTCCGAGCAAAACTACCACGGGATGTGGACCGCACCAGACTGGAGGTAATATGTGTATTCCTCCTTATGCGGCCTGTTTCCTGAATCATACTCTTTTATATGCTGTACATGATTTTACTCGGTGGTTTTGTTTAGTGAAAATACTGTATATTTTTGGAGCATCCCAAGTTATGATGATTGAGTCATACTCTATAATGATTGACTTTTAAGTACACTTGTGTCATCTTTTTAATATGGAGCATGGGTTGACTTATTTCTGTTTAATTATTATTTTGTCAGCATTAGTCTTGATCAAAGTACGCGAGAAGGCAGCCAGGCGAAGAGTTGTGTATGTTTGTGTGTGAGTGTTTATGAGGTTATGGCTTTGATGGACTACAGTCCACTTGCCCACGGCCAACACATAATATATCCTCAGTGTTCCTGGACATTGTGTCAGTGTTATTAGTGGGTTTAAATGGAAAAGGGAAGAGAAATGTCTGGCTCCTTTTAACTTCAGCATGAGTTACGAGAGATGTTGATTTACTGATCCCACTCCCTGTAACTGTTAGTTTGGAATCACTGTGGTTAAAATTGCAATATCTGAAAATGTGTGTGTGTGTGTTTGTCGTCATATGACTGTTGTCCTGATGTAAAAGGCCCTTGTCACATCTGTTTGAATTGAGCATGATTTGAGTCAGTGTCCCAGCGGGAGACACTTGCAACACCCAAGACTTTCCAAAGACAGTGATTTCAGCAGCTTTTTGCAGAAGTTCAGGATACCCACACATCTGCAAGTGTTACAGTACCACATACGACAGGGCCTGAAAAAATAAAGATTTATACAGATCCATTCTGGAATGGTTTAAACCAAAACTGAGATCATAGGCTTGAAATCCTGGCAACTTTCACAGCTCCCCAGTGGTGCTCGTAATCCTGATTGTGCTAAAGGCAATGAATGTCCTCAACCATTGCAAAGCTTTAGGTGACACATGCATATAGATGGTTGTAATTATTGTCAATATTGTATTATTTTTTTCACTGTGTCTTTAATCTGTAATGACGTTTGCGCCATGCAGATATTGTCAGCAGAATAAACAGTGCTTAGAATCCTGGCAGAAGTCCTTTGGGTTTGTTCTGATTAAGCTTTGATTAGCTGTTTGACAGTGTTATTTTAGGCCTTTATAGATGGATGACTATATCATGGAGCTATTCTGCATGCTTTAAAGTGATAGTTCACCCCAAAAAATGAAAATTCTGCATTGGTTCAAATTCATTTATCTTTTACACCCATGTTAGAACACAATTTTTTTTTTTTCAACTGAACTCCCTCTTAAATTTGCCAGATATCAAAATTGATTTGTAAAGATTTAGAATTCAATTAATTACATTTATTGCAATTCTTATCATTTCAGAGGCACCTGTCACCTGAGGACTTCTACAACGTATTTGGGATGACCATTGAACAGTTTGACCGTTTGGCTTTGTGGAAGAAAAATGACCTTAAGAAGAAAGCCCGCTTGTTTTAAATCCCGCCGAATTGCTTGAAGGAAAGCAAAGATAAAGAGAAAACCTCTTCTCATCCATCCTGTGTGCATGGAGGATGAGTGTGAGAGAAATATATATGCACCTCCATTCTGCTGCATAGCTACTGTCATCCCATCTCACGCTGAGGAAGAGGGAGCGCTTTCACAACGCTGTTTGCCACCTAGCTTTGTTCGTGAACGCCGCACCACATGGTCTGAATGTTACTCTGATGACAGAGAGTCAGAACTAAATTCTCTCTAAATCTTGTTTCTCTCTTTGTTTGTCTTTGATCTTGCTCCCTCGTCTGTCTTTGTGATTACTGCATTGTATTCTCTCTCTGTGGAAAAAGCACTCATTATTGATATAAGCCACTTTCTTTACATTTTATACCATTGAGAAACATGGCCAACAAGCTCTACTTGTACGTTTTTTTGCTATGTAATAATATCCATCTTCTCCTCACCCCTTGTCTTTATTTTTGACTGCAATGAATGTTGTCCAACGTTTTGGTATTGTCCTTGTCTACTCATATTGTGTCTTTCTCTCGTCTCTTTCTGCCTGTTCCTCGTCTTACCTCCTAGACATGATACTCAGCCACTGCTTGGACTGTAATATCTATGATGTAATATCAGCTTTATGGAAGCTCATTCATCCATGGCTTTAGCATGACCAGGCCAAAGACTCAATCAGAGCGAGAAGTCAACAAAGCAACTTACACGTGACCTAACCAGACGCGACGCAATAAAACAATGAGAAAAAGCCTCCTAATAACAAGCCTCGATCGTGAGAAGCAAAGAGCAACAGGACACAACATGACATCATGCTGGGTAGCCCCGCCCACTGTGAAATCTCATTGGTTCCTCAGAACTGTACAACTCATTGGGTGTGATTTTGTTTTCGAACTTGTCGTATTGCGCCTGGTTAGGACATGGTGTTAGTTGGTATGTTTAATAATCTTTACTGTTGCTCAATGACTGTGAGTGCAAACAGCTGGAACAATGCATAGCTTTTGCGTTATATTATGTATTTGTTTGCTTTTTCAGGTCAGTGTGCAATTCATCAGATGTCATAATCATGAGATCACAGTTATTCAATAAGACATTTAGAGTTGTTCTAAACTGGTATCTCGGTATCACATACTCTCTCTATATATATTGTGCACATAAACTTTATCAGCCAGACATTCTCATTGTTTTAATCCACACAAATGAAAGTGCTCAAGGCAGAGTAAACCCTTATTTTTGTATGCAATTTTTTTTTTCATACAGATGTTTGCCAGATACTTTATTTTCCATTTGCAAATAATTGCAACATTGACTTTAGCATGGGGCCATGCCAAAGTTAACAGATTCTGTAGCAATTAGCAAAACTTATACAACACGACAATTAATAAAGCATGCAGTTCAGTGGCGCTTCATTTAAAACCCAAATAAGATTGTTTTTGTTCTGCTTTTTTAGATTGTTAATAAATGTGTGCAGTATATTGATATAAATGTCTGTTACACTTGTCATGTCACCTTGTAGGCATGCACTGCATTTACTAGAAGCATCATGTAATGACTTCCTAATGGACTTTTAAGATTAATCATGACATGTTTGATTTGAGATCTTAAAGTTATTGAGAGATTGTTTTGTTTCTTCAGACACATTCTTAAGTCGTACCATATCTGTTCTAGGTTCTTTCACTTATACCAGTGACACAGAATTGCAAAAAAAGAAAAAAGAAAGGTATTTTGTCGTTTTAATTATATGAATGCATTACATAAAGATGTCAGAAATCTGGAACTGTTAGAAACACCGCCACATTCAGTAAACTAAGTTCTGAGTAATGATAACCATGTGTAACATGTGCCTATATCTTGTACAATATCAAGGCGTCTTTGGATTTTTTTAAACTGCTCAGCAGGGAACTCAGATTGTTTTACTTTGTTGATTGGGAAAGTATGGCCTTTCTAACTGTACGTGTGTGCTTATTTCATTCTTCAGGGTCATAATGTGACATTTTTCATGCAGTAAATTTCAGCCTTCATCGGTCATGCCAAAATCTGTTGTTTTGGGGAAAATACAGTACAGTAAAGCTTGTCTGAAACACTTGAATGTGTTTTAGTCCGAATGCGTAGGTGGGAGCCTTCCCAGAAGAACCATGTTGAGCTGCGGAGGACGAATGTGTTATTCTTATTTGAACAGCTGTAGAAACATGCTCGCGTGTGGGTGTGAGTGCTGTTAGCCTCCAGCTCAGCAGTCCAATAGTTCAGACTAGGTGAGTTCAGATCAGTGTGTGTTCGATCATCTTTATTCTTCAGCATTGCACTGTTGTAACCTTTCAAAAACAGACCCAAGTGGAGACTAAACAGGGAGGTCATACCTGCATCTGCATTTCTGTGTTTTCTAATAATATGGTTTGCTTTTGGGAATCATTTCAAAATTTGTTTTTCTTTGTGTGTGTGTGTGTGTTATGTTTGTTTGTATGGATGAAGGTGTATGTATGTGTGTGAAAAGAAATATGTCTGAACAGTTTTGAGAGCTGCTTTCCTACTTTTGCTACTATTACATATGAAGCGTGTTTGTGTTTGTGTCTGGGTCCGACTGCATTCACACAAATGTATTATTTTGTACCTAGAAAGTTTGAGACATTCTTATGAAGTTGTCTTTGTGTTATGATGAGGTAAACGCAACAATTTGGGTTTTCCATGGGTGTGTGTGGTTTTGTGCTAGTATGCAAACTAACTACTGCGTATAACTGTGATTGTAATGTTGTTCTGACTGTGCAAAGTAATGAGTTTGGGAAATGTAAATGCACCCATTTCATTCACAGTGTCTTTGAGTTGCTTTGCAAAAAATATTGATATTCATCTCAATAAATACAGCTACTTCAACTCATGTGTTTTCTTGTAAAGAAAAAAGTTGCTGAATCAGACAGACTGACAGATAGATAGATAGATAGATAGATAGATAGATAGATAGATAGATAGATACATACATAAATAGATAGATAGACAGATAGATAGATGTGCCTCCTGTACGTTTATCATATAAACAAAGTAGATAGACGTTGAAACTTAATATCTTCTATAATAATAGAAGTGCCCCCTATATGTTTGTCATTAAACAAATTAAACAGACGTTGAAACTTTATATCTTCCAACGCCCCTTGATCTACCCAGTTTTTTAATGTGATAGATAGATAGATAGATAGACAGACAGACAGACAGATAGACAGACAGATAGATAGATAGATAGATAGATAGATAGATAGATAGATAGATAGATAGATAGATAGATAGATAGATAGATAGATAGATAGATAGATAGATAGATGTACCTCCTGTATGTTTATCATATAAACAATAGATAGATAGATAGATAGATAGATAGATAGGTGGTTAGGTGGATGTGTATGGCACTTCTCATATTTATTTTAATTTTGTTCTAATCAAAACGTTAAATATATTAGGGGTGTGCGATATTGCCAAAAATATACCACAATATTTTCTGGGATTTTATCGATAATTAGATTATATTTTGCTCAATGCATTATACTGATATTTTATGGACTACCATGGACAGCTGACTTCTAAAGTTTTTGATATTCTTCATATTCACAGCATTGATAGAAAGTAATCTTTTCCAATAAGTTTAAAATTGATTTTTACATTTTATTGGCATTTTTACATTTCTAAAGCCATTTCTAAAGTGTGCACCATCTTTTCAGTCAAATTCTTAAATTGAATTAGTCAGTTAGAATAATAATGCAGAGAAAACACAGAAGCTGGGGCATTTACAGTAGATGCATTTACACTGATTAATGCAGGAGATGAATGCATTTAACCAGCAGTTACAAATGCATTAATACTTAAAAAAAATGTTTTGATATTTTAAACATAAAACTTTGAATACTCATATTTGAAATGGTTTATTTTTTTATTTTTTTTTAAATGAAAATATACTTTAAAAGTGAAATTAAAACTGTCAGTAGGTGGCAGCAAGTAACTGTTAATAAATGAGTCCTTGCGATTGAACCAAATAATTTAAACCAGCGGTTCTCAACCCGCGGCCCGTCACGAATTCAAA
Source organism: Cyprinus carpio (assembly GCF_018340385.1). Classification (NCBI taxonomy): domain Eukaryota; kingdom Metazoa; phylum Chordata; class Actinopteri; order Cypriniformes; family Cyprinidae; genus Cyprinus; species Cyprinus carpio. Next base: position 13,047,505 of record NC_056608.1, read on the forward strand.
TGCGGCCCACCATGCTGAACACAATTTAAAAAAATTACTTTCAGTTTTACAATTCATTTTAGTTTTTACATTCATTTAAAAATGTAGCTACTAAAGAAATATAAGCTATAGCCTAATGTTTATATGTAAAATTCTTTTGTTTTTCATATATTATTTTCAGACATGAGCAGACCTACTCACATAACGTTCCGCATTTTATGAACACATACAAGCGCGCACTTTGGCAGAATTCAATTCAAATAGTCATCAACAGCCATTAGTTCGGTAAAATTGAGCATCAGAATTGACAAATTTGTTTTTAAGGGAGTAAAAAGAAGTGTGGAAATGTCAGTGAATAGTCACAAACAAGAATAGTCACAGTATCAGCAGTGAAGGAGAGTGCTGGATTTTCGGTTTGCGCCGTAACTCACTTGAAGAAGTTCAGGCAAATAGAACCACCCATACTACGCAGCAATCAAATCCTTAATTGCAGAAATGTGGCAAAACATCTCTGGAGAGAACCTCATATTATTAAATTCGAAAGTGCTTTCCATATTTGGATCAACATAGGCTAAATTCGGGAACGCACATTTTCTGCAATGTCGCGCGTCAAGTCATGCTCCCGTGCGCGTCTTTCAGACTGCAACTTACAATCGCAACTTCATTGTGCTGTTATTCCTTTCGAGCCGAATTTCACAAAATTGGTCAGCTCCCGACAGCATCAGGTGTTTTATTTATGGGGAGTAGAATTATTAATTTATTTCAATGAATGTAATCGATTAATTATCATAATATTTAGGCTATAATATTATAAATCAGGTTGGTTTGTATTGGTGACGTAATATGTAAATGATATGCGTGCGGCCCGCGAGACTTGCACTTGGACTATAGTACGGCCCGTTGGAAAAAAAGGTTGAGAACCACTGATTTAAATTGAGGAAAGTTTTGAGAACCAAACACTGTCATGTTGCTCAGAGATGCAAATGGAGATTATATTTGTTGGCAAAATAGAGCAAAAACAGTCAATATTGTGTCTAAAATGTAAGTATCTTAATATTAAATTCTTGTTTATTGAACTGTTTTATAAAATCAATAGCACATTTGTAACCATGCTGCTTTTTAGAAAAAACGTCTGTCTTCGCGTGATACTGATAAACTATATGCGCATATATACACACACTTCTGGCCCAATATCTTGAATTTTTTGTTTATTATAAATGCATTTTAATAAACTGAATCATGCAGTAATAGAATGTGCACTGGTGGTCTAACCTACTAGACTTCCTATTGCCTAACTTACATCATAGCTCTCATGAGCCATGGATGTTAGCGAGACAAATTAACTATAATTGCCTTCGATATTTGTCTTTTGGATCATTAGCTGTAAATTTGAGGCACAGTTACCTTAGTCTTTTGTTCATCATCACTCACCTCCACACCAAGACAAACACAACTGGAAAGGGAGGGAGGGGTTTACTTTTGTGGCTCTTTGCTCTGTGATGTGCTTGTGCCAATCAATGTGTGCTACACTGCTGTGCTGCAGAGGGAGAGGGAGGGAGAAAGGCATCGGAACATTTCCTAACTCGACCTGATATTTAGATTTTTTTTATTAGTTTGACAGGGAAAGCTGTGCGCAAACAGAAACACACACACACAAGCACATATATACATATATTCATTTATTAAAAAAAAAAATCACTCCCCAGAAAAAGGACACTTTCTCTCGAGGAAGAAAAAGGGCAGGTGCTCAAGCCCCCTTTGATGTCTGTGTGCACGTGCCTGGATGTGCCTCCTGTATGTTTATCATATTACTATCTTCTCGATCTAGCCTACCCAGTTTGTAAACGTGACCGCCTCCCAGTTCTACTATTGGTTGGATTTTTAGTAGCGCGCTGCCGGATTGGCTCACACGGTTGTCGATCTCGGACTGATTTGACAGCGTGAGTACGTGAGCGGTCCCCGAGGAGCAGACATGAATCTGAAGAAGCTCACAGAGGCCAGAGAGGAAGAACAGAGGTGCACGCGGATACTGGGCAGGTCCATCACCTTGCGGTAAAGTTATGACGGGAAATAACCGAGAAGGTAAGATGTCACTGTTAAAATTATTTGACAGTTGTCTGTCTCTGTTTATGCATTGTGAAAGCAACTTGGCCATCCATGAAATATTTCCTAATTTGTCGGTTTCAACACACTGAGGTTTCTTAAGGACAAACGCTTCTTAGAAAACATGTGAGTGGGACAGGCTTGCTTTCTATTGTTTATTTCTTTACAAATGCTAATAATAACATAAAAGAGCTCAGAACTTGTCATCCTTCATTAATATTAGCTATTTTTTGGAGCTGCCATCAACCCTTTTCTTCTTTTGGGGCTGAGGCTGAGCACAAAGAAGCACGAGGCATCCTGATCAATGTGGGGGGCTCTTGTTGAATAGCACGAGCCTGCAGGGATCAGCTGGCGTCTGGAGCCCCAGTCTCTGATTATACAGCGGGGGAGGGGCTGAGAGAGGTGTAAAGCTAAATTATGAAGAACAAATCCAATTAATTTGATACAATGCAGTGGGATGACTCTTAAACCACTGGGAAAGGGAAGGTGGGTTATGTTTTTGTTGTTTATAGGACGATGAAGCATAGTTGCCACTGACAACATCATAATTGCATCTTCATGTCTAAGATTTCAGTGTTATGTTTACCCTAGCTGATCCTATTTTTTTTTAGCAGCTTTGTTATTGTTGTTCGCAGGTGTTTTGCAAGTTCAGATGATGTTTATTTGGAGAGGGTGTTTATATAAAGAGTTTGGGACCGTGTGAAAGTGTTTTCATCTCCAGTTTAGTTTTCCTCCAGGAATAACTGACAATGGAGCGGACAAGAACCGTCATCCTGTGTGTTGTAGGCTTTAGTGACTCTGGCTCTGAGATGAGAGAAAACAGAACAAAACGTAAAAAGCCACCAAAGAGGTTGAGGCTCATATCTCATTGTCCAAACTCTCTCAAAACAGTCAACCCAGGTAAAGAAAATAAGAAATAATCGACGGGAACAGGTTGGGTTTGGGCTTGGCTAAACTGAGTTCTTGGAGTCCTTGGCTAGATATATAATCGTTTGGAAAAACAAAGATAAGTGTGTGAACAAAGCTCAGCATCTTTGATCAGTAGCCAATGTAGAGTTTAGAAGGGTGTGACCAAGCGCTTTGAGGGATGTTAGTCAAGGGCCATCTGGTAAAATGGGCGATGGAGACTAACTTGACCTGTTCATCTCCTTTTGGCTGAACTTTCACTACAATTTGTATCATGCAAACAGGAGGTTTAATTCAGGATGTTCTTCCTAATCAGAGCAGAAACAAAATACTTTCTCCGTATTGAATCCCACTCTTTAAAAATACTATTTCCTTCAATTCTCACGCAAATGCTGATGTTACTGGCAGTTTCATATCGATCTGGCAGAGAATGAATACCTTTGTAAACCATGAACCACTCAACGCCAATTTTTCAGAACTAGGTGCATTTGATTCCATTTAAGGAGACAAAGGATTCGAGTTGCACCCTTATCATGGTAGCATAGCATGTGTAAGCTTGTTCATTTACATTTTATTTCAAGAATTTTGTAACCGCACAAAGTAGGTCATCCAAGAGCTAAATGCCAGTATAGCTGAGTGTTGCATGGCCTCAGTAGGTGGGAGTTTGATATTTTCTCTGATAGCTTGATGACTGGTTTGTACATGTGGTCAAAAGTCTGATTGCTGATGCAGTGACATCATTACTAGTGCACATCTGGAGCTGCATTGTTGCAGCATCTGTGCGAGAAGGAGAGAGGCCATTGGTGAAGATGGATGACTGGTCTTGCTTAATTTGCTGGAGAAAAAAGCAGTCATACAGATATTTTGTGGATGTTTGTTATCTTCTAATCACTGCTTTGAATAATGGGAAAATGCAGTGATGATATACAGTATAGTTTTCTCTTTTATAGTAGCCTGACTTGTACAAGTTCCCTTCCAGGCTTTTTTCCCCCTCTCTTGTGGCTCTAGTCTAGGTGTCTGTGCCTTAGGATAGTTTTCACAGACAAGTCTCCAGTGGGTTTATATTAGTCTGCCTCGGGATGCAGTGTGTAGTTTAATTGTGTAAGTGTGTGTGTGTCACATACAGCTGTGAACAGCTGCTGATTCTTTGTCTGTCTTACTCAATACCAAACCACTTCCTGACCTCTGACACTGATTCCTATGGAAAGATGTGTTGGTTTATAAAAAGACTTGAAATGCATAGACAGTTGAAATTTTATTGATGCAATAAAAAGAAAAGGATATGTAACATGCATCGTTATATTTTTTGCATTAAGCACACACTTTCATGGCAAATGCCTTGTTTGGGAATCAGACCCATGACCTTGAAGTTGCAAGCACTTTGCTCTACCAGTCGGGCTCTTGTCTTTGTCCCATTAAACCTTTTATATACTCTTTTCGGTTTTGTTTATGCGAGCTGAAAGGACCATTGAGAACACATAAAACCCACTGACTCCGTCTTAAAGACCCCATGAGATCAAAATATGTTTTTTGACTTTTCTGTCGATGTGTGTTACTTTCAAGCCATCCATCCACCTTATGTTTAACTGCACGCCAAAGTCAATTTCTTCTATAAATATTGCGCCAAATAGTAACAGAAAATCGTACTATGCACTTTCATGAGATCAGCTCAGCCTACAACAGTCAGGCCTAATTTGATTTTTTTAATTTTTTTAATTTCACAATAAAAACAAAACATTGTGCTTTTATCAAATAAAGAAAACTAATAGGGTGCGCTTTCCTTCTTGGTTTCCTTGAATTTGTGGCATGGTCACAAAAATAAAACGGAACTCGGTGTAGACTAGGGCTGGGCGATATATTGAAACGATATGATCATGCGTATCTAGTCAGTAAAGCCGGTTCCCTGATTAGCGCTAAATCGCCATCACCTGCTTTCAAATGGAGCGGCATTTAATAGACAGAGCCGTAGTTCACTGACAAGGTACGCAATATCGCGTTCATTATCGAAGATGAATCGCCTTTGTTAATATGTTCGTTATTTAAGTAAAATATAAGTGTTTAGGAATGTTTATTCTATTCCTTTTATATATGCTGTTTTATTCTGTTTTTCTCCATACACAGATGCCCTGCGGGTGCGTGATGTGACGATGTGTGAATAGTTCTGATGTTTGTGGTGCTATTTGTTAAGTTTAAGTTCTAAGTTTTAATTTATTTAAATCTAATTTAACCTTCTAATTTTGTTGGTTAACGGTCTAATGATCTCTCAAAGATGAAGTTGCCGATCCTGACTCGCCATCTCCTCATTGGATGCGCCTTTAGAAAGAAATGCCTCTTTACAGCTTACATAATGAAATAGTTTTTGTTTTCGATTATAATTATTTCATTTTAAAGTAGTAATTAAAAGCTTTCTATAGATATATTTGTCATGTCTGTGAGGCTTATATTTATGGAGGAATTATTTGGTCAGATTATAAACTAAAAGTCTAAAACTAAAAGTCTTAAACCAAAACTAAAAATCTAAATTTGAAACTTAAAGTCCAAGTCAAAAATTAATCTGGTATTTAGGATTGGGCATTTGGTATTTAGGATAGTGCATTTTGTATTTAGGATTGGGCATTTTCTATTTAGGGTTGGGCATTTGGGGATTTAGGATTGTGAATTTGGTATTTAGGATTGGGCATTTAATCATTTAGCCATTGAGGATTGGGCATTTGAAGATTGAGGATTGGGCATTTGAGGATTGAGGAGTGTATGCAAATTAGGAGGCGTGGCCCAAATACTGGAGGCTGGGTTTGAAATGGCTGGTGCGCAGAGGCACCTTATGGACAGCAGAGAGAGCTCCCAGTGCTAAGGAGCACACTGTAATGAAGCCAAACGGAGCGAGTGAGCGGCTTGAGTGAGGACTGTGTGATAACTTCAACTTAATGACAGCTTTGTAACATTTGTGGCCTCAAACCGAGCGTACAACTGATGCTTGCGCGCGTGGTAAATCACCTCCGCGAGATGAAAACAAAATCGCACGCGAGGAAACGGGAGCCCGCGAGCTCATTTCAAACTCTCTCGCGCGTGTGACATGTTCTTTGTAGTGATGGGTCGTTCGCGAATGAGCCGACTCTGAGAGCCGGCTCTTGTAGGTGAACGACGAGAGCTGGCTCGCATGTCTGAAGAGCCGACTCTATTTAAAAATATATATATATATAACCTATAGAAATTAAATCATTATGTAATAATGAAATAATGGATGCATTTTATTTTATTTAAAATAATTGACTAATTCAAAGAACAAAAAAAAATATTATATAGGCCTAAAGGCGCACATATTCGTCTGAACAGCCTCACATTCTGTTCCTGTCAATCATACACGAGGTGTCAACCAATTATATGGCATGAGGGAGGGGCCGGGCCATCACACACACACCACACACACACAGTGTCAAACTCGGAGAAGAAACCGCATCAGCCCCTCGAAAGTAAGGCAGCTTGCATTTCTGAATGCAAATCTATCATAAAATAAAAATATGATCAGCATTGTGTGTGTGTGTGTGTGTGTTCATGCTAATTATACAAAACATAACTAGTGAGATAGTTCATGCTGGTTATATAACATGCAAAAAAAGAGGGACCAGTTTAATCCTTTCAGTTATTTATTTTTCTTTAATATGGGTCCTATTATGTTGTTCAGATTCAGATTGTATTTGTTTTGTAATGTTGTTGTTTCTATACATTAAAAAGTTGTAATTTAAATGCAAATGTTTAATAGTATTCTTTTTTTCATAACAAATCAATGCATTTGTAAAGAAATTGTGAGACATTGTGAGTTTGATTTCATTTAATAATTTACTAGAATTGTTTTCACACCTATCATAGTCAAAACATTATTGTTTTTTTAAAGAGCCGTTTGTGAGCCAAAAGAGCCGGCTCTTTTCAGTGAGCTGAGTCAAACGAGCCGGCTCACGAAAAAGAACCGAAATGCCCATTTGCGCGCATGATCATTCCCCAGCTGCTCGCGCTCGCTCTTCTCACCTGCTCGCTCGAACATTTTTATTTTTGTCAGTCGCGCTCGATCTTCTCACCTGCTCGCTCGAACACTTTTATTTTTGTCAGTTGTGACAAAAATAAAAGTGTTCGAGAGAGCAGGTGAGAAGATCGAGCGCGAGCAGCTGGGGAATGATCGAGAGTTTGAAATGAGCTCGCGGGCTCCCGTTCCTCGCGTGCGATATTGTTTTCGTCTCGCGGAGGTGATTTACCTCGCGCGCAAGCATCAGTTGTACGCTCGGTTTGAGGCCACAAATGTTACAAAGCTGTCATTAAGTTGAACTTATCACACAGTCCTCGCTCAAGCTGCTCACTCGCTCCGTTTGGCTTCATTACAGTGTGCTCCTTAGCACTGGGAGCTCCCTCTGCTGTCCATAAGGTGCCTCTGCGCACCAGCCATTTCAAACCCAGCCTCCAGTATTTGGGCCACGCCTCCTAATTTGCATACACTCCTCAATCCTCAATCCTCAAATGCCCAATCCTCAATCTTCAAATGCCCAATCCTCAATCCTAAATGGCTAAATGATTAAATGCCCAATCCTAAATACCAAATTCACAATCCTAAATCCCCAAATGCCCAATCCTAAATCCTAAATGGCTAAATGACCAAATGCCCAACCCTAAATAGAAAATGTCCAATCCTAAATACAAAATGCCCTATCCTAAATACCAAATGCCCAATCCTAAATACCAAATTAATTTTCGACTTGGACTTTAAGTTTCAAATTTAGATTTTTAGTTTTGGTTTAAGACTTTTAGTTTTAGACTTTTAGTTTATAATCTGACCAAATAATTCCTCCATATAATTTTTTTGGTTTTAGGTTTTTTTTTTTGGAGTTTTAGTTTTTAATATGAGAAGGTAGTTAGTACATATTGTTTGTTTTCTTTATTTGATAAAAGCATAAAATTTTGTTGATATTGTGAGTGCACACAAATACAAGTAGACCTTTTAAAATTCCGAATGATGATGTATTACTCTTACCTTCATGAGCAAAAATGACTTACATATAAGTATGCATTAAAATGACAGCGTATTTTAAGTTACTGTTACCCCGCTTTTTTCTGGGACCCCGCAAATTACAAATTAAGCACTGATTAATTACTGATTAATTACGTATGTTAATAATAATTGAGCTGTTTAATATTAGGATTTTGTCAAGCCCCGCCTCCCAGCACCCCACAGATAAAATATTTTTCCATGGCTATGATAGTATTTCAACACCAGGGGTTGCCAGTATGTAGAAAACACTTATTGCAGCAATGGAAGCAAGCAAATAAATTGGGTCAGAGATCATATATTCTACCCCAACCTAAAAAGCGTTGGGAGCCATCTAAAAAGCTGTATCATGACCAGGGGTATAGTAAAACATGGATTAATCAACTCATCAACTTCCAGTGTAAAGGTCCTTGCACACTGAGTCCGAATTTCAGAGTTTCAGAGGCAGTATGTAAATGTGATTTACACAATGTGAGGTCGTATTTATTTTTCAACATGCAAAAATTTTGGACAAAATTTCAGACTCGTGTGCAATGGCCTTAAGACTTGTCGCCTTCCATTGTAAATTGCTCTCATTCCAATTGTGTGTCCTCAATCTGGCAACCTGGAGTGGGCGTGATAAACAACTCTATCCAATATTTTGAATTTGGACCGCAGTACCCATTTCAACCACTAACAGATTGCCTCTTCATGGATGACTCATTTTTCACTACCCAGACTTTTGTCTAAACAAGTGCTCAAAAACAGTATGAAGCATATAACAATGATTAAAAATTATATATGAATTTATAGGTTGAACAAGTGAAAAAAAGCTGTCAGTTACCCATTCTGCCCAAGGCTCTGTAACATGACTGGACTGGAGTGGCAGATCTTTAAAGTAAAACATGAAAAAGTGGTGTTGCATGCCTTTGGCTCTTCTTCAGCTTTGGAGGTTGTCCCATTAGGGTTTTACATCGAGACATAGCCAAAGGGAAGATGTAGCTTTGCTCTTTTTTTCTTTTCGTCAAACTCAGCGTACTCAAGTGTGTTTGTGTTCACAAAGAAGGTGCTTGTACTTCAAATTGCCCATTTGAGTATATGTGTGTGTGTGTGTAGACAGTGTCTGCTGTAAACCAAGCTGAACTTGAGACCTCTGAGTCACTGTCTGAGAAAGCTGATGCCTCATTTTCTTTAGAAAGCTTTAGTTGTCTCTTTCTAAATATTCTCAGAATCATTAAAAGTAGAGGTTTACTGTCATTATTTGTTTCCACAGTGTTTCGTTATTTGTGTATGACATGGAATGTGAAAGAGGGAAAATAAGGGAAATAACTGAGGAAGGTGTGGAAATTGTGGCAGAGATACAGAAGATGAAAGTTGCTGTGGTTCTTAACGCTCCTGACCACATCACAGGTGGAGAGGAATCTGATTAGACTGATGTGGCTGGTGTTATTCGCCGGGTGGAAACTCTGCTTAAGTATTTTGTGTTTAGGGTGTGTTGTCGCAGCCAAGGTTACAGTCTTTCTGTAAAGGCTTGTTTTATAGCTAACAGATGCTAGAACTGTTAGCATAAATAATTAATGCACAGTGTGCTGTAATTATTCTGAGCTTTTAGGAGCTGAGCTAGTTTAAGAATAACCTATAGTGATTTGTTTTCATAGATTCCTGAAATTTTCTTGAATGACTCATACCAGACAATTTCCTCAAAAATGCACCAATAATCAAATAGAAAATTTGCAGGCATGTATGTAAAAGTTTCTCATGCTAAACAAAGACAGTCATAGTGTGCAAAGATCTCTAGTGAAAGTGAATATAAGGACACAGACACAAGAACACACACACCTTTATGATGGTGTTTGCTGGTTTATACTAGCATTCGTAGGACGTGATTAAACAAACTTCATCTAATATAATCATCTTCAAACCAGTGTAGATAACAGATACTAAAAATTATTAAACAAGCAATCTTAATTTCCTGTTGTACCTGTATCTCTCCTAAAACAGCTGACCTACATGAACTCTTTGTCTGTCTTTCGCCAAATTCTTTCTGTTCTGAAAACACGCACCATCTGTGTTTTTGGGTTTGATCCTGCAGGTGTATTTGTTAACAGTGCTATTTAGACCTTGAGGCAGCTCTCTCATCTTTCTACAGTAATTTCTCTTCTCTCTGCTGCTCGGCATGCCTTTTCGTGCCTGTCGTTACCTATTTCCTGCATTCATTTTGATATGCCAGATGAATAGAGACAGGAATTAAAGAACACTCACACATTGACTGTACTGCACAAAATCCCTACAACAATGTGATGGAAACAGAAGAGGCCCACTTTATAGTAATCACTCTGTAGCCCATGGGGAAAGTTACAGACTTATAGAATATGTCACTTCCTGTGGCGGGTCAGAAGGGGAGTAAAAGTGAGTCAGACTTTGGGTTCTAAATCTCAAAGGAAGTGCATATATTTCAATGCTCAGGCAGCATGCTTGTGGGTGTGCGCGCACAAGCAAACTCACACATTTCTTTTTATGCTTTTCCACCTATTCATGTAACCCACTTTCCATCAATTCCAATTTATTTTTAGTAGGGAGTATGATTTTTAGGGTGATGATGAAGGCATGCACTTTAGGTATTTGGATAAAATGCTTAGTTTGGAATGTAGCCAAGACTTGTTTTCACATGTTTTTGGAAAAGTGGTTTCAGGCTTTTCTGTAGTAAATGGATGTGCTTATGTGCATGTATAGATCTGCTGGTAAAATAACCAGGTGTTCAGTGCTATGTGCGCTAAAAGGTGATGTTTAAGTTCTAGTTACGTTCTGGAAATTTTAAGTGCTCTTCATTATGAACTTTTTTAAGCACACAGAGATGTGGGCTGAGGCCTCCAGGCCTGTCTTTTTAAATTGATTGTACTGTACATTAAGGTTAATGTCAAGGTGTTATGATTTATGGGAATACTTGCATTCGTTCCCTGTATTTCACCTTTGACACACCCACACAAAGCCCAGAGGCTATACATACTGAAACTTTAAGCTTAGTATGCTTTCACACTAGTGCTTTTAGTCAGTTTGGTGTCAAAGTTTGGTTTGGTTTGGTTGCCGGGTGTTGGAAAGTGTTTTCTTAAGTAATAAAAATAAGCAGGAAATTTATTTTTAAGAATGTTTCATAAATTTTATCCCTGGTTGGTCCTCACAGCATGTTTTCTAATGCAGCCAAGTTGCTTTCACTGTAGTAGAGTCACCTGCACATGACACTTCTGCAGATGAAATTGTGCCTGTTCCAAAGACAGCAATCTGCAATGTTGTAATGCAATATCTTATGTTGAAACAGGTGGTTCACTTGATCCAGAGGAATTTCTGTAGAGGACCATTGCCAGTGTTTGAATGTTTGTGTTTGTGTGAGTGCACTGCATATATAATTATTGTAACCTTTAGCAGCTTCTACTTTTAGCTCCTCCTCAGTAAAACTGTCAGAGAGGTGTGAGTGCTAAGATCATGGCATTCTTTCATGGATTAAACCACACAGGCATTTGCTGCTTTAGATCATAAACACCCTCATATATTGTCTAGCTAACACCAGGGTTGGATTTGAAAGCCGAGTGAGTAAATTGTTATATTTTAAAACATAACGTTTTCAGAGATGCAGAGAATTGGATACATATTAGAGATGACGGTATTCTTTGGCTTTAAAATTGATTCTGATTTATCACATCTTAGATTTAGCACAATCTCATATCGGCATCACATTATTCTATAAGGTTGTAGTGATTCACATTTTTCTCCATATTTCTGTTTTATGAGTAAATGTTATTGTGAGTGAGTCTGTGAGATTTTATCAACACTCAGTCTTTGTCATCTTCTTTTCTATCCTGCCTCTCTCTTTTCTTTCAGTGCATGATAGTTGTTTGTTGTTGCAGTCATTCAGCACTTGGAGCTTTGCAGATGTTTCTTTGGAATGCTATTCCTATCATCCCTCTCTCCTCAATGGTCCTTTGCGGTACCGCCATTGGCTGCACACAGAGCCTCCTCTTCATATGCTGTCTTCAGTATGATGAGTATTTTAGCAAGTTTACAAAACACAAAACTGATAGACAGGAATGATGTGCTGTCTTTACATGCTACGGCTGCGCTACATAAAATAAAACAAAAACACAAGGCAAAAGGTAACATAAAACATAATGTAAAAATGCATAATATAAAAACACAACATAAGAAACAGATTTTATAAATGTTCTTTGCCCATGGTGATTTAAAATTGTTGTTTTTGTAATCAGTGTTACAGAGTAAAAAACATACTACATCTACACATAGACTATTAGAACAGAACCATGATTTTTCCATCAATCCATCTTTTTTTATTAGTGTTAAAGTTCAACAAAGATGACCCAGATCAGTGTGAATATTTGGGGGACTGCTGGATGTTTAAAGCTGATTGGCCCGCTCCCTGACAGTAAGGGCGAGGTTTGGTAATTTGTGTCAGGTGAAGTAAAGGTCTTCCACATTCTACTATTTTCCTTCCTTCTCCTCCCTTCCCTTTCACCCACATCCTGTCACCTTCCCATTGGCCTTGCATACTCTCAATACCTTTACATGCACTTATTTTTGTTCTTATTTGTTTCCTATTAATTGGATTATTTCAGGTCTACACCACTCTTACACCAATCTGATTTAGGTGTTTAAATGAATACCTTTTAGTCTGAGTAAAGGTTCTTGCACACTGAGTGCGAAATTTTTGTATGCATTGTTTCGTTTTTTTCATATTCGTCATTCTTTCCTATTAAAATTTTTGATACGGATGTGAAAACCTGATCCAAATTTTTTTAATGACAGACGAAAGTTTCGGAAGCAGTGTGTAAAAGTGATTGACACAATGTGAGGTCATATTTATTTTTTAATGTGCAAAAATTAGGTGTGCAATGGCCTTGACTGTGTTCCACTTAGGGTCAGAATTAAAATTATGGACACAAATCAGAGTTGTGTGACTAAATCTAAACAGAATTGGAATTTAATAGATAAAATTAATGAGCTTCCATATTTCAATGGCCATGACAGCAGTGCTTTTTTCTTTTTGTATCGTATTATCTCATTTTCTTTCTTTTATTGGGTTCATTTATCAACCCTAGTTTGACTTCTTTGGTCTGCTGTGAGAGGCCAGGACCCATATATGTACAAGATCACATATCAAGAATGCTGTCTCTGGATCAGAGCTGCTCCTTAGCACTCCTTGGCTTAAACCCCAGTAAACAATGTGAAAATCTGATCCTAAATCAGCACTCTGCACAAATTCATGCTGTTGGATCTCTGGGGGCGGACTTCCTCCCTGAGGTCTGATGAAAATCAATGTCTGTGGTTCTGGCTGAGTATGGCTGTAACATTTATCAAGATCATCTGATGGAAAGTGCCTGGATCTGAGGAAATGAAGGACTGTGTGATGTCCGCTATATATTGAAAGGATTTATATTTGATTGCTGTGTTCAGCAATTCAAGGAAAACCAGATAAAAACGCACTGGAAAAAAAACTGAGGTGGGGGTTTATACATTTTGCATTAAAGCAGATTGGTTTCTTAATTGGGTCTCCTCCCCCCATTGGGCCGGCCAGCCATAACCAACAACACGTCTGCAGTCTCAGCCTGGCCAGATGGTGGACTGAGCCTTAAAGTGGTGGGGTGGCCTGACGGAGGGAGGTGTGTGCGTAGAGTGTGTATTAGTGGTTGTGACTCATAGTCCTGCTGGGCCATCCTCCCCTTTGTACATCTTTGCATCCATCTATCCATCTGACTGTTTGCTGTGGACGGTTGAAGCTAAAGAGGCACCCTGACTATAGCAGCTGGGACTTGAGACTGGGTGTGGATTGGGGGAGGGTCATGTGTATGTTATCAAGGATTGGTATCGAGAAGAACAAGAGGAAGGAAGGAAATGTAATTTGACTGAAAAAGTAGATGGACTTTATAGATAAAAGAAGGCAAAAATACACAAAATTAGGAAGAATCACATAATGAAAAGCACAGAATGAGCTTCATGCAGCTGTTTGTTTCAGGTGATAACTTGCAGATGGGTCTTCTACATTGTCTTCCCCATTAATTCTAACAAATGGACCCAAGTTGGACTCCTATCTTGGTCATCTTGTCCTTGCCAACACTGTACTTGTTACTCAGTGTGCTATGGCATTTTCTGTTAAAACAAGTATGCAAATACATTTGAACTGAATTATACTTTCAGTGCTGAATAATAAATAGAGTGTGGTTGCCCTTAATCATTTGGAGAGAAAAAAATGGCAACAATCTGACTGGTACAATTTCAGTCAGGCTAAACCATATACATGACATTTTAAGAACATGAATTATTGCTCTAGTCTAAAAATATTCAACTTTCTTTGTTCATAAAAGTGCGCTTATTGATTATTCTTGACCGAGCATACATCACTGTAGAGAAAACAGAGAGCGAGAACATAGCGTGGCCTCATCTGCACCAGTCCGGAGTATCATGTGTGGAATGTTGAGCTGTTTTTTGTCAAAGCCTTCTTTAGGGCGGTTTAAGGATATAGGATTGTGTATCTCCACTGAGACTCTTTGTTGGACTGGTTTGTAGTGCACTATCCAGCTGACCCTGCCCAACCCAAACACAGCACTAATGTATGTCTGAAACCCAGCCAGGATATTACAAATGAGCAGCGTGTCAAAAGGCAGTCATGCTCACTCTGATTCTGACCTAGTTTTAAATACTCCTTAGAATTGCTCTGTCTTCCCTTCATCAAGGCTTTCCTCCACTGGAACACAGCCAGCGCTCCATACTGCCCATCCATATGCGCTACAGCTTTCTAGGCTTTCTGCACTCTGGTCAAATTATGCAACTACAGCTAAGCAGAGCAGCCTTTACCTCATAGCCATATGGAGAGTCTGTGAAGCCTGAATGCTTGTGATGATGAAGACGATGATGATGATGATTTTCTCCAGACCTGTGTTCAGAGTTTTGGTTGCAGTCTACCAGCTCAGAATGTTTCAATTATTCACATTTACTGCCTGTGTAAGTCAATCTGTGTGTGTGCTTATTTAGTTTAATTTCCAACGTTTACATGAGATAACATCTTATCAGGGAAGAATTGCAAACTGGAAAACTGGAGAGCAACCAGTTAAAATGATTCCAAGGTTTGTTGCTTTTGTGCCATTATGTGTGTTGACTACCTAATTGGGCTGTTTTAATTGGATGCATCACAGTTCATTTAACACATTTCCTTGAATATGAACACATCTGAGGTATTTACAACAGCAACGTCTGTAGCTACATTTAGTCTCTGCAGTCTGGCACAAATTAATTTTTATTGCAGACTGCAGTGTACATGTTTTCTCTCAGGCACTAGGATATACAAATATGCTAATATATGGTATAGCTTGTGTAGCTTCGTTATAAAAGTTGTTTTATCTCTCTGATATTATGCTTTTGGAATCTTTTTGGCTTTTGGATGACACAAACTGTCTTATCAGATCATCCACCTCCTGTGGATCTAAATCCTGTCTGTCTTCTCTTTGTTAATTCCATAAGGAGGCTTTGGCTTGATTATACTGTATGTGTGTGTGTGTAGGAGAAGAGTACAGCCAAATGTCTTTTGAAATCTTAGTTACATCTCTGCTGTTTGGATACTGAGAGTAGCAGGGGTGCAGATTGCAGAGCTGATATTCAGTGGATTCAAATGAATCAAAAATACTCAGCAACATTCCAGAAACCCTAAAAACATTGTCCAGCAATTATAAAGGTTCAGCAAGTTCTGCAAGCATTTCAGGGATGAAAAATAAATGTCAAAGGGTTCATTCGGGACCCTGATTATAAATGCTAGTTTTTTAGCAGAAATAACATCGTCTAGAGCAGTGGTCTCCAACCCTGCTCCTGGAGTGCTACCATCCTACACATTTCAGCTTCAACCCCAATCAAACACACCTGCACCAGTTAATCTGTAAGGTGTTCAGGGCTACTTGATAATTACAGACAGGTGTGTTGGAGCAGGGTTTGAACTGAAGTCTGCAGTACGGTAGCTCTCCAGGAGCAGGGTTGGAGATCCCTGGTCTAGAGCATTCAAATTAATTTGTCTCTGGAATTCAGTCCATTTACTTTTGGGGTCTTGTAATCAAAAATCCTGTTGTCTTGCAGGTGGTGCGCATATGATTTGGCTTGTGTATTTTGCCAGTGAGGCCAACCACTTTAGTAATGAGGTGTTTCACCAGGGCATAGATTGTTGCTGCATTCCTTGGAGACATGAAAACACATAAGCACTGATGAGTGACACACAGGCACATTCTGTGAGATGCACTTCTAAAGACCTTGAAATCAGCTCATGTGTTGTCCCTGACAAAATAGCCTTTGCTGTAATGAATGTCCTGTAGTGGAACCCAGAGGAAGCAGTCATTCTACTGGCTACCAGGCTCTTTAATGCTTCATTAGAGTTCTGTTTGTTTAAAGCTTACCCCCGTGACAGTTACCAGTTTGCCAGTACGGGGCCTCCACCCTGCTTCCAACATCCTGAGCACGTGATGTGAGGGCCAAGTCCTGTTAGAGGGGTATCACAGAATTGCTTTGTTTTGACGGCGTGTCTGGAGCTGGGAAGAGATAAAGTTTAGAGGCGGTTTACTCCTAATGTTGTTTACATTAGATAAAAAAAATTTCTATTCTTTGTTACTTTATAGCGACCCACAGTCTGCTGAATGACTCGATGTTTGAGATTCTTGACAGAAATTAAGTGTTTCACAATTTTGTTTAAAATGGCTGTCAGCTCTTCTTGTGTATCTCTCTAAAGACTCTTGACTCTTCTAAGATATCACTCTATTGAATTGTGTGCATCACTGTGCACTGTATTGAATTGCGGCGATATAATGACCTCAACAGTAACCTTATTCTCTCTCTCTATTGTCTCCTCCACATAACTCTCTCTAGACTGTCTGCAGTGTGCCTTTTTTAATGTGAGTAGATAATAAACATGGCTTTGTCATGACTTTCATGTGATGCCACAAGAAGCAGATGACGGTGCATATTTAAGTTAAACACACAAGGTATACCCCAACTGATAAAGTTGTACAGGAAAGCAACAAACAGAAGACAGATAAGTATGTTATCGTAAAACTGGCACTTGTTTGAATCTGATACAGTGTTGAATGTGATACTGTGGGGAATGCAGGCTTTGTGTTGAAACCTCTTAGACAACGACACTATTGCTTTCTGCTGTGCTGCAGGCTTTGGGTGGACTTAATGTCTGCATATCAATTTGATTCTCTCCCCAGTATGATGTCAGAGCATATAGTTTTTTTGCGCCAAGACCAAATACATGGATCAGTGTCCAGATACAACATCCTGCTGACACACACGTGAGTTCACTTGGCCACCCACACGTGTGCACTGATTTGCAGTCCAGTCATACCTTTACATTGACTTGTAATTACATTCTTAAAAAGAAATAATAACGTTTTGTATGAATTTGTATTTTCATCACTAATTCCAAATTATGCTGTTATGTGCCTTTATGGTCTGTAATATATGTGAACCCCCTGTAGGTGACGAGAGAATTTTGGATAAATTGGACACGCACATGAGGATGCTGAGAAATATGACTGAAGTGCTGACTGAAATCTTTAAAAGATCTTTTCTTTAGTTTTAATTGTTTATTTTCAAATAAATGTACAACAGATTTAGGCCATATCAGCCTTGGACCTGTTTATTATTGGAAACATGACAAGCATTAGTCACAAATTCAAGCACCAGTGTTTCACAAGTGGTAAAACAAAGGATGAACTAAGGTTATTGGAAAAACCAAATACTTTAGCCACTAAAGACTGTATATTAATGCTCTGTTAAAACATCTAGGTCAATGACCCTGGTGTCTTCATCACACACCAGCACACTGATGTTGCAGAGCTTCTCACCTTTTATAGAACCTTTCAGATTAAGGTCTTCTAATGAATCAATATATGATGTATAAACTTGACAGAGAAATATGTTTATTTGTGTTAGAATAAAGCAACAAACCTTTTCTCCCGTCTCACATCTTTCTTACTTTTCTTTCCTCCATAGTTCTATTTAACTTTTCAGCTGTTCAACTTTTCAATGTCAGCATAAGTTGACAACTCTTTTGAAAATGATAATGTGTGGTCACTTTGTTTCTGCAAATTACTGTCAGTGTAAATGAGCCCTAATTAGATCATCTTTGCATGTTTTTGTATATGACTTAAATGTAACTCTTTTGCTAAGTAGACTCTTTGATTGAACTCACAGGTGATTCTAAATCCTCCTTCAGCCACAAATCTTCATCTGTGAATTGCCCCTAAAAATAAGAAACCTTAGTTTTCTATATAACATCTCTGGCACTCTGCACTCCATTACAGCGAAAACATGCAGTAAAATATAACCATGATATACATAAAATGGCAAACAGTAACAATTACGTTTGATGATGACCTTTGTTTAAGATGAATCAAAATATTTGATTAGAAAATACCTATAGATCAATATAAATCAGAATCTACAAAGCTGAACCCTTGGATGAGCTCATGTATTGATTTTTAAACTTCTTTAGAATTTAAGTTTTTTTTGTATTAAATAGAAACAAAGATAAAGATGCTCTTGATCAGTCTGACGTAAATATTCTAATCTTGCATATGGGAGTAATAAACCTATCCGCGCACTAAACCTATTCTCGTTAATCGTCCCTCTGCACACACATGCGCTGTATCCAGCTGTGGAATTGGAGAAGTGGGGCTATAGGGCGGAGAAAATAGGGAAAGTAAACTAAATAGAGAGGAAGGAGGTCCCACTTTTCGCCGAGCACGACATGGAGAGAAAGTGAGAGGTTTTACTTCAAGTCTCCAAGCAGCTCCCCTTCGAAGGCGCAGCGGTTTGCTGTCAGGATCGCGACAAACACAAAGCGAACAGAGCTGCTCTGTGTCAGGATCGAGGAGAGATTCAGGGGAAGTTTTCAGAGGAGACGAGACTTCGCCGGGCACTAGCGAGCGGAGGAGGTCTGCTGCTGGTTCGCACAGGGAGAAAGCGAGGAAAACAGAGACGGCTCTGTTGTGCGGATTTTAATGAAATACAGCAGCTGTCGGACACACGCCTGCAACCTCTACCTACCCCGAGTTAGATGCGTTTGACTTTAAGATGCGGAGCGACCCCATACTGTTCGCCTCGAGGGGTGAGTGTCCTGTACCTCCATGAGTGGAGTCATTGTTGCACGCGTTGAGTCCGTCGATTAATGTTACCGTCACCAGACCTTTCATTTATAGCACGAAACAACAATGTATCTTTTAGTGAGTTGCAATATCACAACAAACAAACAAACAAACAAACAGTAACGTCACATGTTAGAACCATTTCTCAATCTGGAATAGCCACGCGCTCTGAGTAAAGAACCAGTTTGTCAAAAAGTTTTTCGGGTGAATTGAATTGAACTATACAGTAAGTGAGAAAATACTAAATATTTCATATTACGGACATTTCAAAGGCGACAATACCGTTTTGGACTGGAAAGAGCCGAGTTCATCCCGTGAGTCAGATTTTCTCCGTTGAATCCTTATAGCTTTTCTCTCAGGTCCGTTAGAAAAGCCGTTGCAATTTGAAATGTGGAGGCGGTAAATTTAATGACGTTGCAAGGAAGTGATTGATTGCTGTTTGTTTGCTAATTTGTATTATAAAACATGTTTTAAAAAGTGCTTGTCATTTTTAATGTTCAGATTTGCATTAATTTGAAACCAGTTCTTTCAAATGATATTTAAAAATGTTATTTTGAAATATTTTTTTTAGAATTATATTTAAAGTTATTTGTGTTTGAGATCTAGAGATTACGGTTTAGACGGGATAGGCAGGACGTCTGTGATTGGTTGGCTGGCTGGCAGCTGTGAGGTGTCAGGTATCCCGTACGTGCATCACAGCTTTGCACTCTGTTGGATATGACAGAGCCCCATTGTCCACAATGGTTTAACAGTATCTGAGTGCAGGGCGTAGTATTGGCTTTGGGCTTTTGTATGTAAAGGGCCATGTGTGGTTTTGCCATAGCATTGTTGGGTATTATTACAAGGCTCTGTGGAATGCTTTCTTCTGATTGGTCAGTTGCAGTGGTCATACTTTAATTCTGAATGATTGTTGTCCAGAATATGGGAACATTGTCCATATCATTTTAGCAAAATAAACTCCTTTAGGTTGATACCAGACCCCTCTGCTTTGTTTCAGAGTCTTAATCACACTGTTAGGGTTTATTTTGTGTTTTATTATCCCTTACATATGTTACTGTATGGTGACACTACAACACCATTCTTTATTTGAATATTTGGCACTAAACATGTCAGTTCCAGATGTGACAATTTTCCTTTTGGATTTGAACTTTTCATCTCGTTCTAAAGCTCATGCTGGGCTGCGCTGGTGGTTAATGTGTTTATTGGCATTTATGAACATGGCACAGTGTTGTTAGACCAGTCAGACATGGTACGAATTGGCACTCGATTACTGTGTGTGATGTGAGTATTAGTCTGCTAGCCTACTTGGCTTTATTTTAGGGGGTCTCCTCACCGATAGTTTCCACGCTGATGACTTTTTAAAGGGCTTACACGTGCCAGAAACCCCCAAAGCCCTTCCTTCCCTCCAAGTAGAGATGTCTGAACCAAAAAAGATGGGAGGGAGAAGAGGACTCTTTATCTTTGCCTTCCTTTATCTTTTCCACCCACTCTGTCAACTGCTGCTTGGCTTCACTGTAGTCTCTTATCATATTTTTCCATTTTTTTTCCCCCTCTCTCAGTTGCTTCCATTAACATTCACTACTACCATATAAGAGAGTTAATAGCTCTCTAGCCTCTAGATTGTCCCTGAGGGGAGAGATTAGTGTGCCAGAGAGGTTAGTGTGTTTGCCTCTTTGACAAAACAGATGAAGACAAAATTGGGAAAATCTAAGAAAAAGGAACTCCAAGCATTTATGACTATTAAGTGGGGTGTATTTTTGTGACCATAGGTTCAATAGTTGGTTCAGTTATACCATTGGTTCAATTATAATTGTTCAATATTCAATTATTATTCAATATGCAGATCAGTAGGGGTGAGAAGCATAATTGTGGTCTAAACAAATTTGTCAATATTCATAGATTTACATATTCTGCAAAAACCAGTTGACATCTGGGACAAGTAGGTTGCCTCTTTTCATTATTTTTCATTTTCTGCTAAATTAAATCATCAATTATTTACATTTTCCCCCCAATAATATATTGGATGATAGGCTACATCATCATCCTGTACATGGTAAACTCATAAAGATGCTATAATTCAGCCCAAGTACTGAAGTCATTGTTGGAAGGCAAATACACAAATGCCGGTGAGTATTCATAAATGCACACATAAAAAGTGGATGCAACACTTCTCTACTTAGTTTCTCAGGCACCACGGTGTCTCCTCCACCCTCTAGAAGGATGATTCTTAAAGGTTTCTGTAACCAGTGGCCCCTCTCCCCCACCCCTCTGCCCACTGTGGTTTAGGAGTTAGCACTCTATAATTACACACACACATACTCATAAACACACAAGTATGCATCTATGGACATATATTCTAAACCATCCTTTCATAATTGAAGCCTCAGTATTTTCCTCATATGTTCATGTGAACACATATGGATAGTGCACACATATAATCAAACAGAGATGAATGTAATCACACAACTTAGAAAATCTCTTATTGATGATACCGGTACGTTTGATATATGTGGCTACACAGATGCTGGTATTGAAGCCCATCATTAGTGGGACAGTGGAGCATCTGTTCAATATTTTCTTCTATCCTGTAGTTTTCTACTATTTTCCAGGCATGTGTAGCCGGGTGGTGCTCTGGTGTGCCCTGGCCTGTGGCAGTGTGCTGTAACCATGATGAGGCCAAACCGTAAAGGAGCCTAATTTCAAAAACCACAGACTAGTAGCTGCCTTATTCCCAGCTGCCAAAAGTTTCGTTACAGGCACCCAGTGCCTCTCAGATCTTTGAGAGATTCTATACAGTATATAACCTATAGAGCCAATCAGCTTATTGATAGAGTCTGTTTAATCTTAAACAGATGCGAGTCAATGACATAATGTTTTTTTGTATCTATTCATTTATTAAAAAATACATTACAATGAGAAACAATAAACAGTTTTGCCACTGTACTGTTTTATAGTCGCAGTTATTTGAAAGCTTTTTGTAAAAAAAAAAAGAAAACTATGCAATTCAATTTTTTTTTTTTTTTGATTTATGTAAATCAGGTTGTAAAATGTCATGTTGTGTGACACCACCCACTTTCTTAACGATGGAAATAATCATTTAGATGGGTAAACATGTATATATCAATATTTATTTCGGGAATTTCAGTTTTATTTTTTATGTATTCTCACATTTTATTTTTTATTTGTTGTTTATTTTTATTAATGATTTGTGTTTTGTTGATTTTTTTTGTATTGTAGTTATTTAGAATAGAAAGTTACTTTTACCACAATGTTTGCAGGGTATGCTGACTTGCTTTTAAAGAACTTTGATATGACTCTGAAGGTGTTATAAGTGAGAACGGCATGCTTTTCTTTTTATCTGTCCCTCCTTCCATCCATCTGTTCCTACTCCAAGCTGTTCGGTGTGTTAAGACTGGATCGGAGTATGAAGAGCTTGTGTTGTATCTCAGTCCTCAGCAGACATGAAAGAGAAGCAATGCACTGGATAAGAGGTAGGCCTCCTTCAGAAAGGGAGGACAGACGAGCGAGAGGTTCACTTTTATGTTCTTGGCAGGTTTCTTAACCAAAGAGAAAGAAGTTGTTTGTTATCTTCTTTTTTCAAAGGTTTATTGTCAGCTGTCGTATCTTTCCTCTTCTGAAGTGAGAAAAATGAATAGCGTCTTGGCTCAGTATGGAAATAGAAATGGAGTGAGAGAGATAAAAGAAGGCAGAAGCATGAGTGAAGGATGTGGGATGGTGGGTGCTCCACACAGAAACTTGCCATGGGTTAGTGCTTGATTATATGTATGGTAGGTCAAAGATCACATGTGAGCATATGGATTCCAACGGTTCATTAAAGAGAACTGCTTTAAGATCTGATGGAAGAGTCAGATAGGATGACAGCACGGAGAGAAAGGTACTCTGTAATCTCCACACATATACAAACATACACAAATTTCCATCTGTGAATTTCAAGGATGTTGTTGCTTCTCAGCGCGGCCTGGGTGGTAGACCATAACCACATATACATAGACACCTACACAAATGTACACACATACTGCATCAGCAGCACACAAATAATACCAGTTCTTGCATGCTGGCAGCATCACAATTGCTTTTGCAGACCACATCCCTCTATGTTATTGAATTTGGGTCGGGAATAGTAGAATAATGTGATTTTTGTTCAGGAGAGACTGTGAGTGTTGTTTATTCTAAAAGTTCACTGGGTCAACTTGTCAAACTGGTCCTAGACAACCACCAAACCGAATACCATTCATTATTTCTCTCTGTCATCACTGAATTAAAATCAGCTTTGTCTGTTGAAACCCTTTCTGGCATGGCATCAGCCTTTTTCAGGTCGTTTTGGCAGGTATTGTAAAACAAGACAAGAAGTTCTCTGTAAAATCTCATTTTGCTGACGTTGAGGCCTTTTCAAGGTTTTTTTTTTTTTGGTTGGGATGTGTTAATATGTATCTAATTTGTCATTCCGTAGCTGGAGGCATGTCTCTATTTTAAAGATGGGCTGTTTGGACACATTGCTTGCTATCTTTCATCATTTAGCTTTGTTTACACTAGGGTTAGTCAATCAAGAGTATGTGAATGAAGAAGAATCAGAGTCAGAGATTTGTGATCGTGGGTGGTTGTGATTGTTTAAAGTTTTTCCCTTCTCCTTTCTCTCTCTTTTTCTCTCTACCCTGACTTTGCCCCCAAGCACAGTTTGAAGGTGGTCCTCATTTTTGTGTGGCACTTGGTGCTCTTTAATACAGCGATTTGGTTTGCTTGGTTGGTTTTTAAAGTGTATTTCCTTTCATGTTGTTTGGCCACCATCACCGAAAGTGCTTCATTAGCTTTATTCACTCTGACATGTGCAAGCTGTTGGACAGGGAATGATAGAGGAACAACTGGAAATGGTATAAGCTTATTGGATTTTTTTTATCATAAACCGCAATATGAGATCTAAGATCCATCAAAACAGATTAAAAAGTTCCCTAAAAAATTTGGTTACATTTTACTGCAGTTATTATATTTTTTTTTTGCTTATACAACAATATGAGACTTAAGATGCTTGTTAATATATTTGATTATTTTATGTTTTAGATTGGCAATTTTGGACAACCCTCTATAAAAGTGTGTTAATGAGTATTTCAGTGTGGTGTTGAAGTGTGATAGTAGATTACAGACAGCATAACTGAGGAGCAGTTCAAACGGGGAAATGTCTATTCAGTTAGACACAAGAACATGTGATTTGAATTATCTAGTAAATCAACAAAACTCCACTGATTAAATTAGATGTCCTTATGTAAGGGCACCTTAATGTCTTCCTAAATCAATCAGTGCTCAGCCAATTAGTTTAACTATGACGCAAAGAAAAAGCTTTTGTGGTGACTGTCTTATGTACTCCTTTACAGCAAGAATGGACACAAACCACTCCAACTTTAAATTTGTGTGGTGTTTATCACTAAGAACTGCAATCTTGAGGGACAGATACCTGAACTATAGCCAACCTGAAAAAGCGCAAACCTGAATCTAGACCAGCAGTCATACAGTGACACAGTCAATTTGCCATGCACACTTCATTTCATAACACACTCTAATCAGAGAGCTCTATTCTCTGTTTTACGTCAAGAAACTGTCCCTACAGCAGCCGTCCTCCCCACTCCAGCCCTCAGTCTTATGTAAACCTTCAGCTATGTGTTTGTATGGGCCTGAGCCCATTGTAATGCTGTTTTATAGACCTGTGATTTTCCAGGGCTGCAATTCACATTTGATAGCCTTTGATATTCCTCAGGTGCCGAGCCAACAGATACCCATAATTCACTGCTTTTTCCAGATGCCAGCCAGCATCTCAGTGCAGAAAAGCACATAGCACATTGTTACAGTGGCAATATGAGAAAATCAACAAAGCAAAAGATTTGCTGAAACAAACTTGATAGTTCGTCTTCTGAAGCTCCTATTGTGCTTATTGAACATCTGATTGTATGTGTTTTTTCAGCGATGGAGGAGTTGTTGGCAGAGTTGCGGGTCTTTCTGGAGTTGTTGGACAGAGAGTATTTAACTGCTGGAGTGAGAGAGAAGAAACAGCAAATATTAAACATCCTGCACAGAGTTCTAGCAACTAGAGGTGAGTCCAAACCCCCTTTGGCTACTCATTTAACCTTAGACCTCAGCTGAACTATTCACACTTCACTACATCTCTTCATCATAACTCATGTCTCCTTAATATTTGGCATCGATTTAGTTTTTGTTTTTTCAGTGATGTGAATGTTTTTTATCTGTGTTTTTCTCTCTCAGAGCCCTCATGTAAGACAGACATACACGCCTCTCTCCCGGCCCCTCCTCAGATGCCCCTACCAGAGATTCCTCACCCCTGGATGGTAAGCTGTGTATATTATTACAATGAATACAGCAAATACTATAAACTAGGACTGGGTGATATAACTAAACCTTTTGATAGCCTTTTGATAATATTCAAAAATTCACTTGCGTTGCTTAATATGTTTGTGAAAACTTTGATGAATTGAAAGTTCAAAAGAACAGCATTTATTTGAAATAGATGTCAAGGACTTTATTGTGAATAAAAGTGATAAATTGATACTGTGAATAAAAGTTTTAATTTAGCAAAATCATGTTGTTGATTATTCAATAAATCGCCCGGCCCTACTAAACTAAAGGTCAACAAGGAAAACTTTGGTTTCTTTACGATGAGTTTAGGTTTTTCTTTTTTTTTTCAGTTTAGTTTTAGCATTCCTTGTTGTCCAGAAATAAAAATAGTGTTGTCCTATACTTGGAAGTTATGTCGTCTGAACCCCGAATGCCACTGGCTGGTGGTTTGATGGTCTCTTTTTGTGAAGTGTTCAGTGTTTTTTATGAGCTCTGTAAAACAGCAGCAGGAAGTGTTCACATCAGTTTGCTTTCTGTCACATGACCCTGATGTGGTCTCATCCGTCACACGTGAAACACATTATGCCATTATGTGCTTTCATGTGTGTGACATATCTTAGAGTAACAATCATCTTTGTTTGAGGAAAGCAGCAGATGCTTGTGATAAATAGCAGGTGTTCATGGGTCGCGGTTGGTCATTCTCAAGTGCACACATCCCAGCACCTTGTTTTACAGTCGACCCTTTACGCACTCAGCACTTTACAGTATAATTAGAAACATCCTTTCCTACCTTAGCCATCCGTGCATCACCCCAGTGTGTGTGAGGGGGCGGCTGTTCCCGTTCCCGGAAGGTGTGAGGGGGCAGGGATTTGTGGGTTAGACTGTGTGAGATGAGAGGAGAGAAATATCCATTTACTACAGTCCAATGTCGGACCTGTGCAAAACCTGCCCGAGGAAAAGCAGAACACAAAGTTTCTTTTCCATTGCACTGTTTAGTTTTTCTTATTCCTGTTCTCCATCAACCACACCCTCTACTCCATCCTCTTCTCTTTCTCTCTCACTCTCTCTCTCTCTCCCCAGCTATGTGATGATTTAGTATTGCGTCAGTGAGCCAGGTTTATAAACTGACTCCTTGTCATATTCCTGCCAGACCTAACTCTGCATGTTCAGTGTGTGTGTGTGTTTGACTAAAGCCTTCTGTGGCCCCTATGCATGGTCAAAACCACAGTGGGAGATATTGAAGAAAAAAGACTGAAGCTGGGCATGTGGGTGGTGAGATAGGGCCATGGACAGGACAGCAGACGCCACAGTACGCAAGGGGAAGAATCACGTCTGGAGACTTTCTGTGCTTGTGTGTGTGTTTGTGTTTGGCAGCAAATTCACTGCAAATCTTCCCTGTTTATGTACTATAATGAACCCAGGGGAGGAATTTTTGACTTTCTGTTGATGCATAGCTTTCTAAGCGCTAATTTAGTTCTTTCAAGCAATAGTGGCTTTTACTTAGAAACAAGTGAAGGTTATGCTTACTGCACTTGTATGCACAGTTGTTGTCCTATGAGAGTGACAGCAATATTCAATAATGAAAATGTTACTTTTTTCCAATATGTCATACAATTAAAACACACTATACATGAACAAGATACAAAAAAATGTTTCATTTAAAATTTAGTACACCAAAGTTACATAAAGTTTCTTCACCCATAATGGTGTACCAGTGATAAGAGCCCAGCATAGTGGGAGGTTCAGTTACTGTTGAACTGACAGTTTCTCTTTCTATGCACATAGTGGCAGACGGCATTGTTCCCAAAATCTCCACAACACAAAGGAAACAAGTCGCAACACAACAAAATTAGCACAACGGAAACAAGCCACAACACAATGGAAACAATTCGCAACAAAATGGAAACAAGCCGCAACACAACGAAATTAGCACAACGGAAACAAGCAACAACACAATTGAAACAAGCTGCAACACAACGAAATTAGCACAACACAACAGAAACAAGCTGTAACACAATGAAATTAGCACAACACACTTGAAACAAGCCACAACACAACAAAATTAGCTCAACGTAAACAAGCCACAACACAATGGAAACAATTCGCAACACAAAGGAAACAAGTTGTAACACAACAAAATTAGCACAATCGAAACAAACCACAACACAATAGAAACAAGTCGCAACAAAATGGAAACAAGCTGCAACTCAACGAAATTAGCACAACACAACAGAAACAAGCTGTAACACAATGAAATTAGCACAACACACTTGAAACAAGCCGCAACACAACAAAATTAGCTCAACGGAAACAAGCCACAACAAAATGGAAACAAGCCGCAACACAATGAAATTAGCGCAACACAATGGAAACAAGTTGCAACACAGCGGAAACAAGCAGCAACACAATTAAATTAGGACAACATAATGAAAACAAGCCACAACACAACAAAATTTTCAGAACACAACGGAATCAAGTCACAACTCAACAAAATTAGTAGAACACAGAGGAAACAAGCCACATTAGTCCTATGCATTGTGTTGTGGAAATTTTGTTGTGTGACTGTAGTGGTGTACATCAGTTATATGTAGAGTTCCTTCAGGTGGTACAACACTTTTTTTTTTATTATTATTATTATTAATTTGTCTGATTAATTTTTCCATGTTGCAGTTTTGATTAGACAAATATGTAGTCTGTGTTCTTCAGCAGTGCAGTAAGTACACTTATAGTTAGTTAAGGTGGTGCCTGCCTAGTTAGTACTTTGGTCTTGAAAGTTAGAAAAAGAACACCATAACCTAGCACTTTTTTCGGTGGTTTAATCAAGTCAATATTCTTATCATCTCTTTAAGTTGGCGTGTCAAAAAAACACATCCCAAGACCTTCCTTAGTGTGAATCTTGAGTGCTGTTACAGGGCATCTTCTTCCTTTCAAAACAAGCTAGACGTAATGCAACCGAATGGAACAGAACCTCATCTTGAGGTGTGATTTTTGACACGGCATCTTAAAAACCTGGTGCTGAGAAGCTGAAAATACAAGACGTGACGCAACCTCCCATCCCATCGTGCACAGTGCGTTCAAAGACAACACTGCCATGTATCAATAAACATTTGTGGATTCTGTCGTGGAGGGGGTTAGACCCTGGTACACGTTCTGCAGTCACCAAATTACATCCTGCCGTTCGTAGCTAAGCAGAGAGAGAGAGTGTGTGTAAGAGAATATGGGGAAGCCATAGCAGACTCCGCTGGGACAATGATGACTTCCATCTGTGTTGATGTTGGCTTCTGCTCCTCCCCACCAGCATCCCCCAACTGCACCCCAACACACAATGTCACATTAATGAACACAGACGCAGACAAACTCATTATCTGTCTGCTCTTTGTAGCCCAAAAAGGGAGTCTGTTTTAAAAAAAAAGCTCCCCCTTTTTTTAAACCTTTTTCTGTTCATGTTTTGCCTCCATCTCTCGTTCTCACTGAATCTCCCAAAGTTAAATGAAGTTCCTTTGCTTAAAATGCTGTAACAGTGACTGTTGATGACGAGAGTCTATCATAAAATCAGGTACTTTTGGATCTATGTTCTCTCTTTCTAGGCCCACAGTGGCAGATAATGGAAATCCCAAGATTCAGTTGTGCTAAAGGAAAGGGCTCTACTGTATCCCCCCACCTCCCTTTTAAGGAGGGTTAACCGCAGTCTGGAATGCAATGACCTAATCCCTCATTGTGTCATGGACAAAAGGAGGAAAATGAATTATGATTCATGCACAACAATGCATTTTGTCCGTTGCCATAGAAATACCAATACAGATGGTGATTTCTACCCCTCTGAACATCTTTTATGGGTTATAGCAAGTGACAGTTTATATAGTCACTTCATTCGGGAAAATGAGCTTTCAGTTATTGGTTGTTTTTTTTGTGTGGGACTGCTGGAAAGTTTCTGCGAAGAAACAGTCGCGTATGAAAAGATTCACTGAAACACATGGAAAACTGTTTGTGGAGACAAAAACATCACAAAACTAACTCCGCTGAGTTAGTCGAGTTGCTGTGCATGAATAGTGTTCAAATGTACAATGCATATCAAGGCAGCCAAAAAAGGTTAAATGATTGAATTATTGTCAGGTTGAGTGCATTTTCCTGGCTACCCTGGACAGCAGTCCCAATACAATAGACCCAGACAGGCCCAGACGTCTGTTAAAACTCACACTTATCACGGACCGCATAATAGCTCTATACACTATGTTATGAGGTGAAATGGTCTGGAAAGGAAGTGTGAAATGAAGTTTGAAGCTCATTTTTGTAATCTAGGTCAAGTACGTAGGCCTACCTTTATACATAAGCACAGACATATTGAAGGACTAGATGTTGCATGAATAGGTACAAGTGCTCTTTTTTTCTGTAGGTGCAGATATGCTTCATACAGATTTCCAGCTCAGACCAGAGGTGGAACTATGCCTAAAAATACTTGAGTGGCTCTGGTACGGAACGCTGCTTCAGCAAGACTCTTCACACTGCAGTTTTTGCCTGGAATTCTGTCCTCCCTCTGGGCTTAGATGCCCTGATGAACCGAAACCATAACAGGCAGTAACACAGCCGTCTTCTGTGTTTAGCTGAGCAGTTTATGGCTTGATGGGACGGAAGGAACTGATAAATAGTGCTTCTGTATTCAGAAAACTTTCAGACTGGAAATGACAACCATAAAAGAAAAACAGATCTTTGCCCTTTTGGTTTTTCATATTTCATTGTTTTTTCAACCACTTTTTTCAACAAAGTACACTGCCGCTCAAAGGTTAGGGGTCTGTAAGATTTTTTTTTAAGTTTTCTTTGTTTTTTCAATTTTTTTCAAAGGTTAGGGGTCTGTAAGGTGTTTTTTTTTTTTTTATTTATATAATTATCTTATGCTCACCAAGGAAGCATTTAGCTGATAAAATATTTATTAATTCAATATTATTATATTCTAAATTAACTGATTTCTGTTTTAATATCTTTTAAATTGTAATTTGTTTATGTTATGGCAACGCTGACATTTCAGCAGCCGTTACTCCAGTCTTCATTACAACACATGATGTTTAAGAAATCATTCTATGCAGATTTTGTGCTCAAGAAACATTTCTTATTGTTATCAATGTTAAAAAGTTGTGCTGCTTAAGATTTTAATATATTTTCATTCGATACATTTTTTTTAGGATTCTTGGACTGTTCAAAAGAATAACATTTTTTTTGTAAAAGACCTTTTATAACATTTTAAATGACTTTATTGTCACTTTTGATACATTTAATGCATCCTTGCTGAATAAAATGATGTATATTATTACAACTCTCAGAAGATTTCAACATGGTAATGGATATGACAGTGTTAATGTGTTTGGTCTTGGTGGAATAGATGCGCTACACTGCTGAATTGCTACTGATGTTGCTTATTGCTGTTGTTGTAGATTATTGCTGCTGCATAGCAGATACGGTGCTATGAGTATTTAAGACATACTGCTGGTGCACAAATAGCATATATAATAACCCATAGCAGATCTATACAGGTGGAGCTGGGGAGGTGGAGGGTTTCAGAGTAACTCTGAAAGCACGCTGCGAAATGCTCTAGTGAACGCTAACCAGCCATTTAAATGTAAAGCAGTAAGCTCATTGGCTGCATATGCAACATGAACCAATCAGCTTGTGCCAAGTAGTTTTAAAGCTTTGTATATCATCAGTTTGCAGTAGTGAACCATAAGTCTGAGCCATCTAGAGTACTCGACAGAACTTGGCAGTAATTTCTTCCAAAAAAATTTAATCTTACTGACTCCAAGAAGAAAGGTGCAACCAGGTCTTGTGTTGAACATACATTTATAGTATGTTCACTCTTAACTACCCGCAAAGATGAAGAGTGTATGGGGAATTTTGCATGTTCTGGTCTTCATTATATCTAATGCCAAGTTGTAATGACTAGCACTGAGATAAAGTATCGTCTTCTTCCTCAGACGTCAAACACACCCTTCTTTCATGTGCCAGGAGGTCACACTAAAACATTACAATTTCTATAGTAGTTTTGATTACACATGTGAACAAAAACCCTCAGGAACCAGCAGAGTACAGAATAAATACTGAGTTCAGCCCAACACACAATCAATTTGATGTTTTTGTAGCCAATATACTTAGAGCAAATTTAGGCCATGCTGTTATATCCAACATCAATAGTCTAAAAAGCATTAAAGTGTGATATGTCTTGGTAATATCTGAACGTAGAAGGTCCCATAACAGTTATTTCCTAAAAAGAAAAATGGAGTAAAGCATTTAGCACAAACCGTCTGTTTTAACTTTCCTCCTACAGTATATTTCCATGTCGTCTTGCAGTGTTTTTAATGTAAACAGTCGTTTATGTTCTGTATTACTATTGTACCATATTGTGAAGTGTGCCAACTGTGATCATTGGTCCTTTGGTCTCTTGAAATGTGTTGTAATTCCCCCCACCTGAAAAGCACTGGAAAATAACCATGCTTTCTGTGAGCTGAAATAAAAGAAAAAGAAATAAAGGCAGACTTTCCATGGGTTAGAGGGGGAAAAAAGGTAAATGAAAAGCGTTTATATGAGTTTGTCCTCAACCATAATTGTTTGCATGCAGCCTGGGAAGTGAGGGAGACTCTGGAGGGCCTGTGTCGTCATGACAACACCAGGTTGTCACATGTGCTGCCAGCGGGGCCCAACCAACCTAAATCAGTCCCAAATCAGATGGTCTTAAACACATTGTAACCCACACATGCACGCTCATTTGTGCCCATATACACACAAGCTCTCTTTCTCGTTTTCTCTCTTTCAAACAATCCCACTCGCACACTAATGAGGTTCTATAATGTACGCATTGAATATAGACTCCAGGGGCCTTGTGTAAAAAAACTAACAAAAGTTTTCAGATTTTTAAACTCTTTGTAACTTTAATAAGAATGGAAATGTGTATAGAGATTTTCTTTTATTTAAATTTTTTCCCTCACTATTTTTTCAGTAACACTTATAGGGACCAATTCTAACTGTATTAATTAGTTGCTTATTAGCATGCATATTACTAGCATATTGTCTGTTTATTAGTACTTTATATGAGAAGCACAAATTCTTCCATATTCTGCATCCCTAATCCTAACCAATACCTAAACTTAACTGCCTTATTAACTATTAATTAACAGTAATTAAGAGTATATTGAGGAAAATGTTGTAGTTAGTTAATAGTGAGAACTGGACCTTAAAGGATTAGTTCACCTCCAGAATGAAAATTGAATGATAATTTACTCACCCCCATGTCATTCAAGCTGTTTATGTCTGTCTTTCTTCAGTTGAAAAGAAATTAAGGTTTTTGAGGAAAACATTTAAGGATTTTTCTCTATATAGTGGACTTCAATGGCGTCCAACGGGTTGAAGGTCAAAAGTTTTTAGATGACTTTCCCAACATGATAATGTAATGCGTGAAGATGCGCATCCACATTGCAGAGCTTGTGCAAGACGAGCATTTATGATTACAAAAAATAAAAGTATATAAATTTTTATTTCTTTTAGAAAATGACAGATCGTTTCACTAGATAAGATAATTCCTTGCCTGGGATCATGTTGAGCACTTTGATGCTGCATTGAAAATGCAATTTGGACCTTCAACCCATTGGCTGTCATTGAAGTCCACTATATGGGGAAAAATTTTGGAAAAACTTTAATTTCTTTGGAACTGAACCTAAGAAAGAAAGACATGAACATCTTGGATAACATGGGGGTGAGTAAATTGTCAGTAAATTTTCATTCTGGAAGTAAACTACTCCTTTATAATTTTGTGTTTAAGTTTTTTCGTTTTTACTTTTTAATTTTTTATTTTTTTAATTTTTATGATTTATTATGTGGTGTCTTGTGTGTTTTTTTTTTTTTTTTCCACTGACCTCATTCTAGTGCTTTCTAGGATTGGCTTCTCCGCTAAGGATAAATGCAGTGCTAACCCTGCCCTAGCAATTTAGCCAAATGAAAGTATCTTAGAAGGCAGTATAATTATACCACCTACCTTTGGGTACAGTCTTGGCGTCAGGAGAGTGTCTATGGTGACGTAAAATCCTCCCTGCACAGGCAGCACACTAGATTTTGGAACTGAATCTTTATTGCAGCAAGCTAAATGAGTGATAGACTGTTAGGTATTACCTTTATTTATTACAGTTGTTTTTGTTTAAACACAGACGGAGAAATCTGGCCAAATGACTTGTGTTATGTAGGGGCCCACACTTCTAATGGTGTGCCTCCAGATGGGAATAAAGAACAGCAAACAGCCCTGAACTCTTTTTCCAGAACTTGCTGGCCAGCTTTCTGATTCTCATCTTTCTAATCTGTAGCTTGCTCTGCTCTAGTTTATTTTTGATTTGTTTGTGTTGTACTTTCACTTTCTTCTTTTTCTTTCTTCTACTCATCATGACCAGCTGCTCTTTTACCATAAAACTCTCTTTTTCTGACAGTTTTGTTTGTTAACATTCCCCTTTGACTCTTGCCACAGATGTTGATATGTACACCCTCGGTTGGTTCGTATTGGCCTCACTGTGATGTTAGACATCTTACGAACATTTGACCTCTAAGGGACTTCAGATAAGATGGATAAAGCCTCAGATGTTTTGATATGGTTAGCTTTTGAGGTTTCACAACTGTATTGGAGCCAGCGAAGCTGATATTTTTGTAGTCACATTTCTAGGAAAAGCAGAAACAAACACTCTCATCTAGGAGGCTGTATGATTGAGCTGACCACTTTCTCTCTCCTTCTCTTTCCCTTCATCCCAAAGCCTCCAGACAATGGGCCTCCTCCCTTGCCGAGCTCCTCTCTTCCTGAAGGTTATTATGAGGAAGCTGTTCCGCTGGGCCCTGGGAAAGCACCAGAGTACATCACCTCTAGTAAGGACAGTTTTTAACATCACACTATAAAAATATATTTTATGTTTTAGAACAATGACACACTGATGATGGCTTAGGCCAAAACGCGTCTGTGTAAGACATGGTACGAATACATTTCTGAAAGGATATCTTGAGAGTGCGGTTTTTCCTCTTTTACCTTTGGATACTTTATTACTCGCACCCATTAAATGACTTGGGAGTTGAGCGCGCCTTCTCCACTATAACTTTAGAACAATGACCGTAATATAGCTGCATCTGTGACCTAAGAAAGAGCATTTTTTGCATTTTCAATAAAATTCAATAATCTCAACTGTGTTCTCAGATTATGACTCGGACGCCATGAGCAGTTCATATGAGTCATATGATGAGGAAGAGGAGGATGGGAAGGGGCAGAAGATGCGTCACCAGTGGCCATCTGAGGAGGCCTCCATGGACCTAGTGAAAGACGCACGTATTTGTGCATTCCTGTTGCGAAAGAAACGCTTTGGACAGTGGACCAAACTGCTCTGTGTCATAAAGGACAACAAACTGTTTGTGAGCACACACTCACAGAGATGGACACCCATACTAGAGGGGAGTGGGGCAAGATGTGCCACATCTTACATTTCTTTAAGCCAGGAGAAATGAGATAAAGACTAATAAAGGCTAATTATTTTCAGGAAGTCTCCTGTCAGCTGACCACAGGCCATAGAAATATAATAACTTCTCAATCTAAAGTGATTCAGGGACAGTTTGCAAATTTATTAACTCTTTCTCCGCCAAACACAGAATTTTCACTACAGGGTGCTATTACACATCTCCTGAATGAGTCTTGAAAGTGTCGATCAAAAACACAGATCAGGAAGACTCAGAAACTAGCGACCTCATATGTATGCATATGCATATGAAAAATAATGCCATCATCAACACAAACTGCATATAAATGAAAACTGCCTAATGTTAAAGAGTGAAATGTCAATCCAGGAAGCCTATACTTAATTTAATAATTAATGGTAAATGTTTAGTCTAACAATTTACTTTTCTACATAAGCGATTCTATTTTTAATTCTTAATAGGTTTGCATTGAAATTATACAGTACATTTATGTTACTTGCCATGTAAAAAGTACCTTGACATGGAAAATTCTTTTTTTTTAAATAAAAATAAAAATGCAACTTTTCTCATCCCTATCTATTTTATGTGCATTTCATAATCACAGGAAGCTTTATATGATTTGCCTAAATGTATGGCCACTCGAAAATTCTGCACAGTTTGCATGATTATCAATGTAACTCAGTTTACCCACTGGCACATCTTACCCCACTCTCCCATTGCCTCTATGTCTAAGTGTTTCTGCTTGGTTTGACTCAGCTTATGTTGTAGTGTGTAAACATAATGATTTCAGAGGAAAATATTTATAAGATAAACAGCTTCCCTAATGCGTCTCTCTTTCTCCAAGTGCTACAAGTCCTCCAAAGACCAGACTCCACAGATGGAGCTTCTCCTCTCTGGCTGCAGTATCACACACATTCCCAAAGATGGCAAGAAAAAGAAGCATGAACTGAAGATCGTCCACCAGGGAGCTGATGCTTTGGTGCTTGCCGTACAGAGCAAAGAACAGGCCGAAGAGTGGCTAAAGGTAATCAGACAGCTCAAAAAGTGCTAGGCTCACAGGATTGTGATCGATTATGAAAAATCTAGAAACCAGCTGTCAAACATAGAGATTTTCTACAAGGATTTATTACATGGATATGCACGTCTTTCAGCACAGAAGTTAAACAAACCAGCAGTAGCAGTCCTCAGGTCCAGCTGTTTAGTGTTTGTGTTCAGTTGGGTGTGTTGGGTTAAAAGCAGATTGCTCTGTACGTACTAAATACAGAACTATACATACAAGTACATCTTTTTCAATATATTTAAATATTTTATACCCACCCACAGTTCATTTCACCTTCATGCGCAAGTCTCGTGTGGGCCTAAACTCTAAAAAGTGTTTCCTGGTTTAAGTTCAAAGGATTTTAATCTTAATGACTCTGAAGATTGTGCTTGTTGATAACTTGTTACTTTTTGATAGTCTGTTTTATATCTATTTAAAGCTGTTTTCCTCCACATCTGGTTTTCACAGACATCGTGAAAAGTGCTAGTGAAAGTCTCTGAGCTCTCGTGTGATGGATCTACTATTTTATAACCTAAAAGCAACTTGTACTGCACAAAAAATCATCAAAACCAGCTCCAGTCAGTGGACGATTGATGAAAATGGCATTTCCCTCAATGTTGTACATCATAAAGACATCACTCGTGCAACGGTCTCATTTATAAAGACAAAAAAATGAGATTTTCATGTTCCGTTACTATGATTCCATGTGGTAACGAGCTTCTGTTTATTGATTTGCGGGCAGGAAGGCACATGCAGTGAGCTGTACAGCACCTTCAAGTGGGTGTGGACATCAGACTGTGCAAATATACAGCCCGGGAAAGCAACAACCGCTGTAATTGCTGTTTAAGAAGGGGGCATAGCTCTGCGCTGTTTGGTCAGGTGTCGTGTGTACTGAAAACATACTGAAGTAATTGATTTCTGCTTGGGATAAACAGAAACCACCCTAGCTTAGAGGGATTTGTTGTATTGTGTTTCATTCATGCACACACTGTACACCCAGCAACTCATTCCCAATATGAAGAAGCATGTTCTAAATCAGTAATAACCTGGTATTTGATTTATTCCAAAGAAACTTGAATATTCCACTATTTTCAATTTGGTTTTCTAATGTCTCTCATATAAAATAGTTTATTTCCACTTTTAAAAAATGGTTACAATTGAAGCAGAGCAAAAGTGAATGACTTGACAGCCACATTGTGCATTGTGTTACATTCATGTACACAGTGTGCATGGTAAAATGTGGAGGTGGTGGCAAGTTTGTGGCTTTTATTTAATTGGAGACAAAAAAGCTTTTGATATTTGACTATTGCAGAGTTCCCATGGGAAATCGAATAGAATTATAGTTTTCTAGGCCTGGAAATATCATGAAAACCTTCAAAGTCTTGGAAAAGTGGTAAAATTTCTTTAGTCCAGTTTATTTATTTTTTACTATAGCATTTAGAAAATCGCTCTTTGTAAGTTAAATTGCTTTAAAAAGTGTTTTTTTTTTTAAAACTTGTTAATTGCCTTTTTTTCTAGATTAAATCATTAAACACTAGTAGACATTAGATCATTAATAACACAGTAAATAATCCACTGAGACACTTTTAAATATTCACAAGATGAGATTATTTTTAAATGTGTTCAGTTTTGCACTGATTCAGTGAAACTTAGTTTTTGAAAGTGGAACTAACTGGTTTATATGGAAGCCATTAGTATTAAAAAGAGTGGAATATTAGGCGATAAGGGAACTTTTTTTAAGCTTTAATAGAATACTTCATGTCTTCAAACAAAACTGAGGAACATTATAGAAGCCCAAAGGCGTCTGTGGTTCATTAATGCTTTATCCAGTTTTCTAATGATTTATTTATGGAAAGTGTTGGCTTGTTGTTTTCCATGATTCATTTTTAATTATTGTTAGTGTTGTATCTCTCCTCTTTGTCCTCTTTGTTCTCTCTCTCTTCCAGTCTTTATTCGACTAGTTATCTCCATGTAGCTCCTCTGCTCTGATCCTTTGGACAGGCCTGGGGAAATTCCACCTCCTGTCTTTCTTCTTCCCTTCGTTCTTCTTTCTTCTCTCTTTTTTGTCATCTGAGTCTCCTCTGCCCTGGGTGGGAATGGTAAGATATGGAGTACATTCTTTTTGAATGTATCAATGAACCTGATCACTCCATGCTTTCTGTTGGGTTTCATTTTATTAGCTTCTGAGTGTATAGGTGTGTGTTTGTGTGCTGATTGGTGTGAAATTGTCAATTACTGCCCTTGCTGAATGCTTGTCATTGGCTTTGCTTCTCATCACTCTCTATTGTGGAAGTTTTATATTATGACTCAAAGTTTGAATGTCCGCAAACATTTGTTTGACCATTAACTTTGACTTTGTTGGATTTTTATGCAGTAGTTCTCCATATTAACTCTTCATTTGAAAATATTCATGCTAATGAGGGCACATTAGCACTGCACAAAAGATTTTTTGACTGCGTATCCCAGAAACCCACTCTTTTGCATTCAAAGCCAAAGAGTGAGGCCACAGCCTGCAATTTTCCCTTGAGCCCAATTATGTAAACCGGTTGCCAAATCCCCAACGTGCTGCGTCAAGTTACGATGCTCAGAGAAGTTCAATGAAAAGGATATTTGGTTATATTTTGGTCTTTGGCATGGGGACAGTTTGGGAAGGGGGTGTGTAAAGGTGAGCTCCTCTCTTTGTTCACTAGACAACAATGGTTATGAGTTTTTTTGGATGTTACCCCCAGGTAATGTGAGGTCATGCTCATATGTGGCGGCGAGGAGTCTGTGCAGTCTGGAGATCTCTGGATATCTCATTCACACAGAGCCACTGCACAGCGCATAGACAGCCACGAGAGCAATGACGCATGTAACAGCCTTCCAGCTGCACTTCCAACTGCATGTGACGTGCCCAATCCATTTGAGCGCATGTGCATGGCAGAACGTGGAGGTGGTGGAGAGTTTGTGACATCTGTTTGACTGGGAGCAAAGAAAGTTTTTGATTATTCAAGGGTTCTCATGGGAAATGGAATAAAATTTCAAGGCTTGGAAAAATCATGAAAAAGAATAAAATCTAATGAAATAATGAAGTCTTGGAAAAGTCATATTCTCAAATCAAATTGTAAAAATATATTCACTAGAAAATTGCTCTTTTTTAATAGGTCTAAGGAAATTGTTCTAGTTAATGTCATTTGTTTTCTAGCTGTATTTATTGATATAAAAATATATCAGCTAAATTAATCTTTGAGAGTGCAAGTCATGAAATTCATTGGGCAAAAGTGTGGGAACCCAAAAGCGTGGGAAATGTCATCTTTTAAAAAAAAATTAATCAATAACTATAATAGAACAATTTAAAAATTAGATATTGAGAAATATCAAATTTCTGCCTGTTATTTTGCACTTCAACTTTTTGTTCTGTGGTCTCTTTAAGTGATGAAGGAAGTCTGCTCTAATGGAAATGGAGTGGTGGACTGTGACGGAGCTGGCTCTGGTTCCCCTGTTAACAAAGCAGAGCTGGAAAAGGTGTGAATTCATAATTCTATTTATGTATAGTACTTTGTATGTGTGGGTGGTTGTGTGGATTTACAATGCATGCAGAGTACATGCTGGTCTACCTACATGCAGGTTTGTGAGACTGTGTGGCGGTTTGCATGCTTTCCAGCTTCACCACACCTCAATACCCTGCACAGGCGCCTCCTCTCTGTGTTCCTGCACAGTGGCTCTGCTGCCAGGGCATGGAGGGCTATAAAAGCTGCATATATGTACCAAATTCCATCTTGCCACGGATGTGTGTTGCTGGCGAGGCTAAATAGGTGTGGGAGGAACTGTGATCTTATCATGTTTTAGAACACATTCTTTAATATGCACTATGCTGCAACATTATTTTTGCAGCGTGCGCATGTTGCACTTGTTTATGTGTGTGTGCTGTTTTTAAGACAGATCTTAAGGGGGTTTAATGTCAAACCTCTTAAACTGGCACAGCATGCATGAGCCTAGTCTAATTATTCACACTTAATGCAAAACAGATGCGCTTCGAGGTTTGTTTGGGTAGACTGCAGAGGTTTAAGTGTTTGGTCTTTAGTGTTCTATACTCTTTGTGTGTATGTATTTAATGTGTCTGTCTATAAACAATTTATCATTAAATTTAACAATGAATCCACTGTTATTTGTCTTCTGCTGAAATGCGTGTTTTCTCTGTAACTGCAAGCATGAAACCTAACTCTTGTTTTGCAGAAGCTGTCCTGTGATCGGCCCAGTTCAGATGGAGAGCCTTGTCATGAAAATGGCATCTCAGATGGCAAAGATCCAGGTGAGTTTTTATGTTCAGTCCTTTTTTGGTCCATATCATTGGAGACGACAGATGTAGAGTTACTTTATATAAAGGAAGAGTATTGTGTGGCATACACTGTAAAAAGTGGTACGAAGCTAATCTATCTACAGCTGTCTGTCTAAAATATTTGATTCAGTGTTTAATTCAGCGCTTCTCACTTCCAGTCTTCGCGCCCCCCACTCTGCAAATTTTGTATGTTTCTCTTATCGCTTCAGACGTTTGTTCTATTTAAACGTAAGTGCCCTGCGAAGTGGACATCACAGGATATTCCGCCATGATTCCAGTTTGAAGCGAATGTACAGTATATGTTCCATTCAAAGTGCACTGAAGTGTGCGAGACGTGAATTTAAATTGTATTTATTTACAGAGGTATATGATGTCACACTTGTCTGTGTGTGAAGACGTTGCGCAGCGCAAATCCATGAATGAATGTTCCGAAGTGAAGAAAACTTCAGCAGATTTGCCCTGCTCAGGGAGTAGGGAGCAATGAACTCTGTGTAGGGACCACGTAAATCGGAACACAGTTCATGCACGGAACTCAATTCTAACGAGCTGATTATCTGAATCAGGAGTTTTAACAAAGAGAGACGTGCAAAATATGCAGAGCTGGGGGAGCTTTTTGGTTAAGAAAACAAACTTGGTAAAACAACGAGACAGAAAAACAGAACAAATTTAATCCCATAAAATAGATGTTTATTTGACTTGAACAATTCCATTGTTTGAACAACGGCAAAGTCAGGGCAAGGAGACCCTTCTTAAATAATCTAATAGGATTATTTATCTAGTATTTACACCACGCTGTCTCGATCTGGGATTTAACTTTTTGGGACATCTGTTTCAGGTCTGTGGAAAGGTTTCTTTTTTTCAATTTGAGACTGCCTTGCCTCAGACGTGTTGGTGAAGAATTGCCTAATTTGAGTGGAATCCAAAACTCGTGCATCTGCAAACCCGTATGATTAGCTCAGCATCACGGCCACAAGCCGCAGTAACTGCTGTGCTGTTTTCACATGAGTTATGGCAGCTGACCTCTGATAAGCCTACAGATAAACAAAAGGCTGATGTCTTATAATAATACCTGTAAAAGTGTATGGTTATGAAAAGGTATTGAGAAAGTCCTATTATTATTATTATTTTTTTTACAAAAAATTTAGGGAAGCATTTCTTGGCAGCAGAAACATGAACCATTTCTATCTGATCTCCTCTGTCTCTGTCTGATAGCACCTTAGATATCCTTAAACCACACCAGCAGCCATCTACTGCACTTCTTTAATGAAAGATGGAAGACAAATTTAAAAGAACCAAGCAGATTAATCAGATTCGTCATATTCTTTCCAGCTGTCGTAACTGCTGAGACGCTGATCACAGAATTTTCCCTCATGATAAAATGAAGAACTATGTCTGTATAGGTCCTTTAAGGGCCAATGGATTTTGCATCTGTGGCTCTGGGTTTTGCCTCATGCCTGAGGCTGCTGTGCAGAGACTCTGGCTTCAGATGGGCTTAGCTTTAATTAAAGGAGTCGCCAACTAAGATGTAATCTTCTGCAGTGGAGCTTGGACCAAGTCAGGCCAGAAGAGCAAGAGTTTCACTGTATCTTTATATGTTTTCTTTGTGCTTGTGTGCTGCTTTTGTAGTAGGCCTTTTGAAAAGGAAAAAGCCTGTAATTTGTTGTGCTGTAGTTTCTTACACACTTTAACCCAGTCCAGATCCCAAACTGCTAGTTTGCTCACATTGTCCACCATTGGTTTGGAATAGGATGTGACCTGAACTGTTTAAGTTTGTTTTTTCTAGATCTTTTGTTTCTTACAATACCATTAACCACAAACCACACTCCTCAGATAAAAGTATCTGAAAAACTTGGAGAAGAACGAAGTTGGTTTCACGCACTGTTCA
This sequence comes from Cyprinus carpio, assembly GCF_018340385.1. Taxonomy (NCBI): domain Eukaryota; kingdom Metazoa; phylum Chordata; class Actinopteri; order Cypriniformes; family Cyprinidae; genus Cyprinus; species Cyprinus carpio. Next base: position 13,089,775 of record NC_056608.1, read on the forward strand.
GAATTTGGATTAAAATTCTGAAGACGTGTCCTGTCATTGTCAGTTCAGCCTCTTACTCTCTGACCTAAATTGCTAACATTTTAAAGTCAACAGATTGCCGTTTGCCATTTTCCATAATTCAGTCTTTTCCCACCAAATCCACCCCACAAACAAAATGTTTTCCAAACCCACCCCTTGTTTTAGTTGCAACACTAACGGTTTTCTAGATAACTAGCATATTTGTATAATATATTACAGTACTTGATAAAATCCCATACATATATTTCACACTCTGACACTAATTTGCCTTTTTTTGCAGCCAAAGGCAAGAAGAACTCTAAATCAGAGCAGAAAGGCACCATGGGACGTGTGACTGGAAAGAAAATCACTAAAATCATAGGCCTGGGCAAGAAAAAACCATCTACAGATGAACAGACCTCATCGGCGGAGGAGGATGTCCCAACGTGTGGTGAGCGGTTGCAATACCATTTTGATATGCATTACCATTAAAACATTTGGGAATAAAAGTACTAATTTTAGATTGTCCTGTACATACAGGAACAGGTAGAATAATGCCTGTATGAACAAGTAACTGAAGTCAGTCACTAAATAATATCTGTAATATCTATAGTGACAGATGAAGGTAGTAAATATCAAGGCTTTTTTTATTGCATATTTCAGGATTTAGTTTTATCTGTTTTGGGCAGCTCCCATTGTTTTCATCCTCTCAGCTATATGCAGCCAAACTCTGTCTAGTTTTTTCCATCTAGGTTTTTTCCGCCACCTAAACGCATTACCCAAACAAAGGATTGTCTTGCTCTTCAACCACATAATAGCTAGATTTTTGCCATTGTCGTCACCCGAGAGAGGTTGATAGTCCTGACATTAGTGATTGACAGCCTGTGAATCATGTTAATGAAGCATTCAATTTGATGGCTGTGGTTCTGTTAATATAATCTCAAAATTCGATTGTCAGTCCTAAAAATCACTTTAGTTAGATACTAGTGCAATGTCTATTTAATAACCAAAGTAGCAGAAGCAAGGCCCGGACAATATGTGACCATGGACCAAAAAAACAGTCATAAGGGTCAGGTTTATACATCATCTGAAAGTTGAATAAATAAGCTTTTCATTGATGTATGGCTTGTTAGGACAATATTTGGCCTAGTTACAACTATCTGAAAATCTGTAATCTGAGGGAGCAAAAAAAATCTAAATATTGAGAAATGATGTTTGAAAATCTAGAATCTGAGGGTGCAAAAAAATTAAAAGTTGTTTTTGATATATTTATGGTAGGAAATTTGCAAAGTATCTTCATGGAACATGATCAATTCTTAATATTTAAATGATTTTTGGCATAAAAGAAAAATTTATAATTTTGACCTATACCATGTATTGTGGGCTATTGCTACAAATTTACACTAGCGACTTAAGACTGGTTTTGTGCTCCAGGGTCACATAAGATACTACAACAATATGGGCTAACGGTGGTATTATGATATCTTTATTCTTTCTGCTTATCTGTATAGTTGTTTTTATTTAACTGATGTATTTCAATTTGTTTTATCTCCATTGTGCTTTGCGCAAATACACTACTGTTTAAAAATCAGCAAGAAATAAACTGATTGCATTAAATTGATCAAAAGTTACAGTAACAAAATCTATAATGTAAAAATGTTTTCTATTTCAAATAAATGCTGTTCTTTTGAATTTTCTATTCATCAGGTAAGCCTGAAAATATATGTATCACTGTTTCCTCAAAAATATTAAGCAGTTTTAAACAGTTTTCAACAATAAGAAATGATTTTGAACACCGAATCAGCACATTAGAATGATTTCTGAAGGATCGTGTGACACTGAAGACTGGAGTAATGACTGCTGAAAAATGAGCTTTTCTATCACAGGAATAAATTACATATTTAAAATATTTAAATAGAAAATTCTTCTATTTTCAAAATATTACTAATATACTTTTTTAATGTACTTTTAATATACTTTTTCTGCTTGTGTTTGGGTCTATCTGTTGGCTGTAATATAAATCTCTCGGCCCAATCCTACATTAACAGGCTATCTGAACGTGCTGTCCAATAACCGCTGGAGAGAGCGCTGGTGCCAGCTAAAAGACAACCAGCTGTTGCTGCACAAGGACCGGGCAGATCTGAAGACACACATGGCCTCCCTGCCGCTGCGGGGGTGTGAGGTCATTCCGGGGCTGGACTCCAAACATCCCTTTGCCTTTCGTCTGCTGCGCAATGGACAGGAGGTGGCTGTTCTGGAGGTACGTGCCAAGTCCCTCAACTATTGTGGGCAATTAATGTGTCTGAGACAGGACCTCAGGGCAGGGATTAGATGGATGGTTTGGTTGGCTTGCTTTCGTAATGATGTCACTGCTGTTTCATGTGTAGAGATTGCATAGATTAGTGCTTTATTTATCTCATATTCCACTGACACTCATTCATTGCATCTTTCCTCACTCTTTTTCCTGTCAGGCCTCCTCCTCTGAGAGTATGGGAAGGTGGCTGGGGGTCTTGCTGGCCGAAACGGGCTCCACAACAGATCCTGCTGCACTGCACTATGATTACATTGATGTCGAAACCACTGCTAATGTCATTCAGCTGGCCAAGCAGTCATTTTGGTGAGAATCCAGTACTGCTAAAAATGTTTTATTAGCATGCCAGTAACTTTTTCGGTAACACTTAAGAATAGGGAACACATACAGTAGATTTCCCTTAACAGCCTCCTTATTTGCTGCTTATTAATAGTTAGTAAGGTAGTTGTTAAGGTTAGGTATGGGGTAGGATTAATGGATCTAAAATATGGTCATGCAGAATAAGGCATTAATATATGCTTTATAAGTACTAATAAACAGCCAATATGCTAGTAATAGGCATGCTAATAAGCAACTAGTAAATAGTGAGAACTGGGCCTTAAAATAAAATGTTACCACTTTTTCTTTAATAAATTTAAATTAAATTGTTTCCTGCACTGCATCTGCTTCTTCATATTTATAAATATTTAAATATCTGTTTAACATAACACTGCTGTTCAACAGTATATTTAATGCACAAAAATGAAAATATAAAATATTTATACAATTAATTTAATATAATGTTGTTATATAATATTTTATTCTATGTTGTTTAATACAATGTTATATATTATATGACATTTACATGTAGTCATTTAGCAAACACTTTTATCCAGAGCGACTTAGGAAGTAATCAAAATCAACAAAAGAGCAATGATATGCAAGTGCTATGACAAGTCTCAGTTAGCCTTATGCAGTACGTGTAGCAAGGATTTTTTTAAGTTATATAATAAGAAGAAAACAATATTATAGTTGTATTAGTTATATTCTATGTATTTATCTGTAACTTGTATTTGTAATTGAGGTTATTCAGAAAAAATTATCAGTGTTTTTATGTCATTAAATTATACATTTTGTATTTACTACTTTTATTTTTTTGTTATATATTTATTATTTTATGTACATTTACTAATTATTTTATATATTTGTATATTACCATTGAAAAGTTTAGGTTAGTAAGATATTTTCCAAGAAAGGTAGACTTTTATTCAACAAGGATGCAATAAATTGATCAAAAGTGACAGTAAAGACATTTCTAATACTAAAAGATATTTGTTTTAAATAAATGCTGTTCCTTTTTTTTAAACTTTATATTAATAAACAGTTAAAAAATGTATCACTGTTTCCACAAACATATTAAGCAGCAACTGTTTTCAACATAGATACAGTAATAATAAGAAAAGTTTATTGAGCAGTAATGGCTGCTGAAAATGTAGCTTTGCCATCACAAAAATTAAATTACATTTAAAAATGTATTAACAGTTATTTTACATTGTAATAATACTTCACAATATTACTGTTTTACAGCTTTTCTGATCAAATAAATCCATAAATGGCTTCTTTCAAAAACATAAAAAAAATAATAATAATTAGTGACCCCAAACTTGCCCCTTTTAATAATTAGCTACTGATTGTTAATGCCTTCTAGTATAGCTAACTACTAAGCTTGACTGTAGTTAAAGTGCTCATGAGTAGCTTGTAAAGCTACAGTTTTGAAATATCTTTCTCAACACTACTGTTTAAAGTTAGAGTTTAAGTTCTCTGTATGACATTTATATATGTAGTAATGAATATATGTATATGTTCACAGTTTCACCAGTAAGCGTGCAGTTTCTCCAAACCCATACCTGGATAACCCAGTCAATGGTTACGCCTGTCCCACAGGGGTCGCTCTGCATTATGATGATGTGCCCTGCATCAATGGATCAGTAAGCAAATGAACAAACTTTAAACCCATTAAATTCTCACCTTCTTTTCTGATCCTGCCTAACTCCTCTCCGTCCCTGATCCACTTTTTCTTTTCTAATCGCTCTTCTCTTGCTTGCACGCTTGCGATACGGAAGGTACCAGATGCGCACTACTCCTCCCCAGCTTCAGGGGACCGTCGCTGGAAAGAAGAGTCTCATTATGAGAATACAGATCTTTATGAAAACATGCCCTCCCCCAAACTAGCAGCCCGCTACTCTCCCAAATCCATCCGCTTGCATTCATCTTCCACAGGGCATTACAACACACCGCTCTCCACCAAATCTCTGTCCTCTTCCTCCTCTCCCTCAGCTGCTAATACTAACACTAACCAGGTGACTAAGCAAGGCTAACACAGTATATCTCAAACAATGGATATCTGTATCAGATTTGTATTTTCAGTTAATATTAACAAACACAGAATGTAAATAAGCACACAGCATAGTGCATGCATTGTGGACCACCCAGCTCCTGAAATGAATGCTTTTGATCTATAAAATATCCATGTCTGTGTGGCCATGGCCTTGAAGTTCACTCTGGGTTACATTTTATAGGCCAAGGATAGAGAAAAGGATTGCTGCCAGCTATAGTGTAACTAAAAGAAAATGTCCCTCAAGCAACATTTGTGGTTTAGTAGATGTGGTTTGCAGATCTAACCTACGTGAAATTATTTGTATGAAATGGCGAAATCAAAGTCTTTAAATATCAGATGTTTGTTAGTAGCCCACATATCAGTTTCAGCTTTTTTGTACATGTTTCTTTCAACCAATCAGCTCAAGGGAAAGAAAGGCCTGACCACCAATGGGTTTGCTGCAAAGCAGAAGTTGGACAAGAACCAGCCCAAAAAGGCCAATGGAATCAGCAGCACTGTTCCAGTGAAACGCAACAACTCTAGTAAGAGATTGTAACATCTGATAATCTCAAAACGAGTGGACATACGGCTGAAACTAAACTAAGCAGACATTAAGTCTGCATCCATTATCCTAGCTATTACACCACTAATTTCTTTCAAGGAAAAAGAAGCCACACAGATTTGTGGAGAATGCCGGTATGTGGAAATTGCAGTGCTGTTAGACAGCAGTGGATCTGTTGACATGCTCCTTTGTAAACTCAATCACCCCGAATTCTGTTTCGGACAGGCAGTCAGTCAGTCACAGACATCTTAACCATCCAGAGGCCATTTACGTGGACTTGCAAATATTTGGATGTGGTATACTGTATATTCTGTCTGCCTTTTAATCTGCGTTTGTGGTCTTGGAGGCCTTTAATGCGATGAAAAGACTGAATCCAAAAGTTAAAAATGGAAAGATTTTCTGACGATGGTTTACTTTGATTAAAATGCACCATTAATTTACACAGGTGCGGATCAGTATAAGTACGGGAAAAATAGAGTGGAGGCAGATGCCAAGAAACTCCAAGCGAAAGAGGAGGAGCTGATGAAGAGGAAGCAGGAAATTCGAAACCGCCTGACCCAGCTGAAAAAAGACAGGAAGGACCTCCGCACTGCTATAGAGAACAACACAGGTGAGGATGTCAACGGGATTCAAGTTTGATTGAATCTGTAAGTGTCAATGACAAATAAGGAAAAAAAATAGCATTCAACATTAAGCAAGAATAAATTTATTAAATTGTGACAGGGCATTTATAATGTTACTAAAGTTTTCTATTTCAAATAAATTATGTCATTGAAGCTTTCTATTCATTAAAGGATCCTGAAAAACGACAGTTATAACCTCTCCCATTTTTTTTTTTTTTCATCCAGGTAAGCGCTCTCAGGCATCTTTGACAGAGAGACTTAAGAAAGTGGAGGATGAATGCAAACTAAAAGAGGAAGAACGAGTCAATCTGGAACTGGAGCTGACGGAGGTGAAGGAGAGTCTGAAGAAAGCCTTGAATGGAGGCGTCACCCTGGGCCTGACCATTGAACCCAAAACGGCCAGCTCCAGCCCACAGGTCTGGAAAAACAGCAACTATTTCTCTAACATAGACATGATGTAATACTAACTGTAGGGCTGTGTCACTTTCATTTTTTAGTGATGAAAGAAAAGCAGGTATCAAAATGTGTCTTGTTTGTTTTTAGTCTCCAGTGCTAATGAGGCGAACAGTGGACAACTCACCCATTTCCAGCTGTGACACCAGTGACACCGAGACCTGCTCTCTACCAGTCAACAGTGCATCTCTGCTGCGGCGTCAGACACAACAAAAAGCCTCACCTGTGCGAGGACACGTCCTCAAGAAAGCCAAGGTCAGTAACCATATGCTGGGTCTTATGTAAAAGCATGATCCTAATGTTGCATTTACTTTAAGATGTTTATAGTGTATATTTTCCCCCTGTGTGTTCATTCTGTTCCATTTTTAATTTTTTTTTTTTTTTTGCAGGAATGGGAGATGAAGTCTGGCACATAAGTTCTTTTCCACCAACCTTTCATTTTCGCTGTATCTATTTATTTAATTTTTTCCATATATGAGTGATGTTGAAATTGAATTGACTCAACCATAGACACACTATTTTTCAGAATTAATTCTGGAAGACCTTGACTGAGTCCGGTGCCCAGTGCGGTTTATCATTATAGCACTATCCCTGGATCATGATCTGACTATAAAGTGACTTACAAATGAGGAAAACTCAAGCAATTTGTCATAACAGTAATGCCACAAAACCAAATTTATACACACTACCTGTCAATATTTGGGGGTCAGTATAATTTTTTTTTAGGAATGGATACTTTTGTTCAGCAAGGATACATGAAATTGATTTAAGTGACAGCAAAGACAATATATATTTATTTCAAATTAATGCTGTTCTTTTGAACTTTGTTCATTAAAGGGATACTCCATCCCAAAATGAAAATTTTGTCATTAATCACTTACCCCCATGTCATTCCAAACCCGTAAAAGCTTTGTTCATCTTCGGTCTTTGGAACACAATTTAAAATATTTTGGATGAAAACTGGGAGGCTTGTGACTGTCCCATAGACTAGCAAGTAAAATACACTGTAAAGGTCCAGAAAAGTATGAAAAGCATCTTCAGAATACTCCATCTGCCATCAGTGGTTCAACTGTAATGTTATGAAGCGACGAGAATACTTTTTGTACACGAAGAAAACAAAAATGACGACTATATTCAACAGTTTGTCTCCTCTGTGTCTCTCCACGTCACTGTAGCGCCATTTTGGAGAAAATGAGCTGAACGCAGGTAGCTTACGCTCTTCTGTGTCAGCCACACCAGACCTTGACAGTGTAATTTATTTGGCAGTCTATGGGACAGTCATATTCTTTGTGGGTTTTGTCAAAAGAATATGTTTTTTTTTTGTGTTTACGGATAAAGGTTTTTCTTGTTTTGAACGACATGGGGGTAAGTGATTTAATGACAACATTTTCATTTTGGGGTGGAGTATCCCTTTAAGGAATCCTGAAAAAATGTAGCATGGTTTCCACTATTTTATTATTTTGATAAAATTTTTTGGACATTTATAATAATAACAACAGATGTTGCGTGAGTGTCAATTCCTGAAGGACCATGTGACACTGAAGACTGGAGTAATGGCCGCAGAATATTACGTTTTGTTGTGTGTGTGATTGTTATATATTAAAACAGAAAGCAGTTATTTTAAATTGCACTTATATTTCACAATGTTACAGTTTTTCTCCATTTCTAATCAAATAAATGCAGCCTTGGGGCTGAGCACAAAAAACCCAAAATTTTTGAATGGTAGTGTAACATTAGAGGAAAGAGAATTTTATTATGATTTTATGTCATCATAAACACAGAACATCTCAAATTCTCAGATATTGTGCGCAAAGCTCACGGGTCTCAGTCGGTAATCACTTAAAAGTCTATAAAGTCTGTTTCTTTCTTCAACAAGTAGCCTTTAATGGAAGACAAAATCTTCAAGTATTTATTTGTAAATGTTTAAATAAATATAAGCCACTCTGTGTTTGTCTGTTGATGTTTAGTCATGCCTTTCATCGGGCTTCACACTAGTTGTAGAGAGCAGCTTTGGGATATACGTCTTAAGATAAATGTACATTACAAAATGTGCTTATTCAAAACTTGTTCTTTACAGAAAAAGTGTAATCTGTATGAAAGTATTTTACCAGCCTGTCCTCCTCCTCCACGATGTCTGGCCCATTATTTTCAATCCAGTGGTCTGGCCAAACTTTTGGCTATGGTGAGAGCAGCCCATGGGGAACAGGGCAGTTCAGGCCAGGGTGTGGTCCTCTGCTGGCTGACTGCTCTGGAAACTGGGCCTGAAAGTACCGCTACACTTCCCCTCCGCTGAACACACTGCAACCACTGCACTGAAATAGCTGAAACACCAGAACACTGCAATGCATCATACACTGACAGTTATACATGTACTGTATGCTAACACAAATAACATAGCGGGCATATGTGAAGTTTCATTATAGTTTGCAGTCTTAAGCTGTGCATGTGCAGGTGTAAGAGCTTGCAAGTAATCCGTTTGTGAACAAAAGAAGAGTTCAGGCTGTAATCTGCTTTGTTTTGAACACTTAAAGTCCAGCCACCTGATGTACTGAAAAAGGTGCTTTTAAGCAATGCTTAAACTCTTGGTGCTTAATTTAGACCGACTTTTGTATTAATGTTCAAGGCACATTTATAACTCTTTGTTTATTGTGCAGTGAAGTTTGGCTTTTGGTTTGAAGCTACACATTTTCAAGCTACACTACACGCAGGGTGCTGTGTAATATCATTATTTTCTGCTTTGGTCAGAGCTTTGTTTTTTTTGTTTTTTTTTTGTCCAGTCATTTTGTAAAAGTCAGCACTGGATGAATGTTTGGTATCAGTATATTTGTAAAAGACAACATTAAGTCACCTTTGTCTCCAGCTCAAAGTAGAAGAGATGCTTCAGTCTTTCTGCACAGCTGCTTATTCTGTAGTCAAAGTGATTTACTGATTTGACAAAGTAAAATAAAACTTTTAGATTGAGTCAGCTTTCGGCCTCACTTTGCAAAATAAAGGAATGTGGAATGTGAAAAACTTTGCTTTAAATGTCGTTTTGCTTTGAGGGTGGGAGCAAAGACACCATTGTTTGTTTTGCACCTTATGGATATTACTCTGTTTTATTTTGCTGATGACTGTTGCCAACTTGGCAACAAAAGGACATTGTACATAGAAATAATTAAACTGCTTTAAAAATAAATAAATAAATGCTTGTGTGTTTCAATTTGTGTTTGATTACAATGTGCGATAGACCATAACTGGCAACCTTTTTTTTGTGAGACTAATGATGTACAATCACAATGTTTCACTCCGGCAGTTTACTATTATAGTAAACACTAACAATTAACAGGGCCTGAATTCTGTTCAGATTTTGTTTCACTTAAATCTAGCCAAAGAGTCTTATTAAAAAGATGGAAAGTTTCCTTTAAATCTGGCTAACATATCCCACTCTCAAATAGTGTTATTAAAATCAGTGACTCACACAGAACACTGGCGACCTCATGCGTACGAAGATAAATCAGATTATTCAGACTTCTCACGTTTTAGATGGTTTGGTCACGTGGTGTCTGTTACTTTTCTCATCACTAGTCAAGATGGCCTAATCAGAGCTGTTTTTAAATAAAGATTTTTAAAATGTATTGTATAGAAATGTTTTTGAATGATTTCCGTTTGTGCGTCTAGCATAAAGATACACAATTATTCTATACAACGATTATTATAAAGCTCCGCTAGATGGCAGAGTCGTGTGTTTCAGATGTTTACCGCTGTCGATAGATTTTACCGAAGAAGAGAGAAACGTTTGGCCCTCGAATAGTGATTTTGTTTGTCCATTTTCTATATTTTATTCATATCGACAGTATTCTGCTCTTAGTGGCATATTTCGGAAACCATGAATGAGGATATTTTGACCACTCTGAAAATACTGATCATCGGAGAAAGTGGAGTGGGCAAATCCAGGTATGAGATTTAAAGTTTACAGATGTCATCTGATAGATCAACAACAGAACAGCTGCTCATATTAAAGCAACCTGACCTCGCTTTAGCTAGGAACCACTGAATGTTTGTGAATTCAGTATTCTCAAATTCCCATACCACAAATAACACATTTGCAGATGCGTGTTTATGTGTCAATTCGCTTTTAAAAAGGGTCTCTGATTCACCTTTCTTTCCCCTTTTCTCTCTTAGTCTTCTTTTGAGATTTACAGATGATACATTTGATCCAGAAATTGGTGCAACAATTGGTAAGTCTGTAAAATCATATGACTAAGGTTGTTTTATGTTGATAGAGGTCCAAAATATGTAAAACCAGGTTTAAACACAGCAGTATTCTTTTATGTGCCTTTATAATGTAATGAACACAGCAACCTAACATTACAGGACACATTGACATAAATCACACATGCTTTTCTAGTGCATATTTAAAACAAAAATATGGTCATGCAGATGAAGGCATTAATATATGAATAAACAGCCGATGTGTTGGTAATAAGCAGCTAGTTAATAGTGAGAGCTGGTCCTTAGAAAAAAGTGTTACCTTACCTTAAACTGTATGTTGTAGAAGTTCATTGGTTGTTCAAAGCAGTGGCTGTTACTTTGACATTCAGGTTGACGTGTGTTGATCTGACCGCCGTTTTCTGTTCAAAGCCCCCCCGATCCAAGCCAAACAAGTCCAGATCTCCTTCTTTGGCTTCCTCTGGTAAATCTGTCAGTGCGGTGTTGAAATTCAGGAGTACTTCATGCCTCCTGATCTTTCATTCACAGAGTGCTGAGAGATTTATTCCCCTGTCATCTTCACACATACTTGCATTTTTCTTTTATGAATGTAAATCACTTATGTTTATAATTGATGTGGCTTTGCCGAGTGATGAGACAGGTGGTCGAGTCGTGCTGTTTTCTTTTTATCTGTACGTAATAAACCCACAATTCCCCATTCAGCTATAAATTCTGCTCTTTCTAACTTTAGTCGCTCTGGGCTTGTTGCCTGACAAATTTCTGGGTCCATCAAAAATTAAATCTGTCTCGCCATATATGAATGGTTTTATCATAATCCTCATAAAACATCTAGACTGTATTTCCATATATGCTTGTGAATCTTTTTATATTCTCACCTGATTATTTACATTTTTGTCTGTTGTAACCATTTTTTGGGGACTTATTTTGTTACCATATTTGTACCCAGTGTAAACCTGACAAAACCTCCCGAAACCGTCTTTTGAGGATGTCCTTATTTGTAAAAATTGTAAATAAAGGTTAATGTTGTAAAAATGCAGAATGTTTTCAGTTAAGGCTAGGGTTTGGTTACAGTACATTTATAACAATATAACAAGCACTCTCTATTCTATTTCTATTCTATCTACTTTTTATTCTTTTTAAGTATTTTTTTTTTTTTTTTTTTTTATTTTTTATTAAAAAAAAAAAAAAAAAAAAAAAACAAACCAGAACTTGTCACAGCACTTACATAATGTTACTCTTTTGTTGGTCTAATTGCATCCATTGTTATCATTTGTAAGTCGCTTTGGATAAAAGCATCTGCTAAATGGTTAAATTTAAAACATTGAAAGCTAATATGATGTTCTATATGTACTAAACACATCATTTATTTCCATTAGGTGTAGATTTCAAGGTGAAAACCCTGGCTGTGGATGGAAACAAAGCAAAGCTAGCAATCTGGGTGAGCAGTCAGTCATATTTATCCATACATTTAGAGTTTAGTGTGGAACAGATTTATGTTTTACGATGCTTAACTATTTATTATTTAGTTTCCAGGGAAATCATGTCTTAGTTCGGACATTACTGTACGAGACAGACAAGTCTTTATAACGCTTGTATGAACGTTTGACTAATATAACACAAGATGGCAGTGTTGTTCCTTCCTTTTTTCCGGAAGGCAGGCAGCTCTTTTGTAATGTCTTTGTAATTCAAAATATTCATTGCTACATGTTATTTAACACTATCCCTTGACTTTGTTTCGCTTTTAAAGGACACTGCAGGTCAGGAACGTTTTCGAACTTTAACACCCAGTTACTACAGAGGGGCTCAGGGTGTCATTCTGGGTGAGCGAGCATAAACAGTTTTTTTCACTACTATACTATTAAAAAACATGAACAAGCTGTAACGCTTTAGAATAGTGTTTGTGTATCTAGCATGAATATACATTGCTACACTGGAATAGTGTATGAAACACCAAATGTTATTTTTAGTTATATTTGTCTGATTTGATAAGACTAATTGTCTATCGTGAAATTTAAAATGTGTTTTTTTTTTATGTCTTTTTAGTGTATGATGTCACTAGGCGAGAAACCTTTGCTAAGCTGGACAACTGGTTGAATGAGCTGGATACATACTGTACAAGAAATGATCTTGTCAAAATGCTGGTGGGAAACAAAATCGATAAGGTAAGTTACATTTAATGCACTTAATGCTTTTTTTTTTTTTTTTTAAAGCTGTCCTGCAGAGACTTTGCACTCTTTGTCGTATATTTCCTTTTGTCTTTAAAACACCTGCCTGGACCCAATTTCCAAAGCCTGACATAGACAGATATGCTCTCTGTTTGCTTTTTCAGCTTTTTCAGCTTTTTCATCTCTACACTGCTCTATATGTATCTACAAAAAATAGTAGTTGTTCTGGATTGTTAAATACATAATGCTGATGTAGACATGGAAACTGGTTCTGTATATTCATAACTCTAATGAAACCGATCTCTGATTCTGAGCTGTTTTTCTCTGTTTGCGTAGGAAGACCGTGAGCTAGAGCGAGAAGAGGGTCTGAAGTTCGCTAGAAAACATTCCATGCTTTTCATAGGTGAGTAGTCACTAAGATGTTCCCGTCATCCTGTGATGCATTTCTTGAGCCCTCATTATTCACTAATACACAAGCTTTAAGTAGGAATACACTGACATTTTACTTTGGTTTCATTTCCGATATTTCAATTCAAGATTCATCATCTTCACACACATTTGACGTAAGCTAGTTTATTCAACTGCCGTAATACTCACATGCTACTATTTTTAAATACTTGTGCCCATTTGCTAAAAAAACAAAGATTATGCTATTTAATCGAGAGATGGATTATTTGTATAAATTGAGCGTTCATTTATTATGACAGTTAATTCAAGTCAGACTTTACAATGGTTCTGATTTATTTCTCTTTTTCGAGCTTGTGTAATCGTAACAGTCCTGTGTATGTATTTGTGGGTGACGTCCTGCATTCCTCTGCGCTGTGGGTTTGGTTTGTAAGTCATGTGACACGCCTCATGAGTGGGTATGTAAGCAGCAATCTGTCTGAATTAGCCGTGAAGCCCTCACACCAAATGAAATCTGCAGATGGACACCATGGCTGCGGCCCTTGTGCTTGAGGCCAATGCCTTTTTTTCAGATTTAATGTTTCCTATTCGCTTCTACTTTCTCCTGACATTTAATATTAAAGACTAAGTGTTTCTTATGTTTTTGCAACACACTATTATTACCATTCTTTTTTGGTTTTGTATTTGTTTTGAAAGAAATTATTCAGCAAGGCTGCATTAATTTGATAGTAAAGGCTATTTTAAGTACATTTTCTGTCTTTGCAGAGGCTAGTGCAAAGACGAGAGATGGTGTTCAGTGTGCATTCGAGGAGCTGGTGGAGAAAATCCTGCAGACTCCAGGCTTGTGGGAGAGCGTGCACAAGTCAAGAGGAGTAGCCCTGTCTGAACTCTCTGGAACCGGTCAAGGAGGCTGTGGAGCATATTGCTCACTTCTCTAACACACAAACTGCTGTAGTTAAATAGTGCAGGTTAGATTAGTTAACGCATACGTATGCAGGATACATAAACCTTTTTTGGCCTATGTATCTGTGCAAGAACACAAGCAACACTCATATCTCATGCTTAAAGTATTATCATTTAACAGGTCCAGCGATATAAGGACGATTACTGGAAAACTAGATAAGCCTGAGAGGGGACCTTTACCACATTTTTTAGCGATGAAATTCATTTAAAGAACTCTATTGAAGGCACGCTCAACATTTGTATTCAGGAGGGGGATAAAAATCTTGATTACGCTATTATACCTCAGATCAGCTTGCTTCTTAGTTTGTATATTTCTCATAGTGTTTTACTTTGTTTTGTCCCAGTGCCTGTGTTTCTTATTTAGGGAGAGGTAAACACTCATCAGTTTAACTCGACCTTTCAAACTCCTGGAAAGAGACCTCAGTAGAGCACAGATTTCCATCCACATGCCCTCGCTTGATGTCTGTAACGTGCGGAACTCCGTTCTTTCTTTATCTGTCCATCTTTGGATCCCACTTTTTCCTACTGTCAATCACTCACTTTCCTCTCGCTCGCTACATGTATCTGTCTTCAATTCAGTTCTATCAGTTCTGTCTCTGTTACTCCACGTCCCTCTCTACAGAGTAATAGAGTAACCAAGGATTTTGGATTTGTGTTTTACTACTTTTATTCACTTAAAAATACCCACATAAAAATATGTTTTTGAAAAGTTTATAAGTCAAATAGATTAGCACAACAAGTCTCTGTTGTACATATAAATGAGGGTTAAAAAATAACTGGAATAGCATAGAATAGATTCATGAGATTAGGCTCATTTCTTTCTTTTGAATATAGGAATATATTTGCATGCAGATTAATGGACACTTATTGTCTTGACATGTCTGTCCATCTCAGAGAAAGGAAAAAATGTTTAAAAATCCTTAGAGTGACTCATTAGGGTGTGACTGTAGATGGCTGGTTTTCTCACACAGAGAAATGGAACAAAAGAACAAATTTAGAAATAATAAATGTTTGCCAAAAAATGCCAAATGAATATTTCCATTCTCCTGGTTTAATCTGCACTATCCGATCTGGACTATTTAGTCTGTTATGTTTGCTTTAGAGAAACATCCAGGGGGTCCCAGATGTCTGGTCTTGTGTTCGTAGCTTGAAAACTGGGTGGTAAAGTCCTGTTGAGAGCCAACCTCAGTTAAAGCAGTTTCAGAAAGTGTGTGGCACATGTGGAAGGAAACGTTGGGTTTGTATATACACCCACAGAGTATTTTCATTTTTGCCCATTTATGCATTCCTTTTCACTTGTTTTGAAAATGCAAATTATTAGGCTATTATAAATGTATTGTATAGTTTCCAGTTGCATGCAATGATGTCTTCTGTGCTTTTTATGGCAGTTATATGTAATGGTTTATGTTTTGACCAATCACTGCATATCAAAATCATCCTATATTTCCATTGATCTGAGGACTTTAACACATTTTGGTTTGGATTCCTTACATAATCAAATTTCTCTATTTGTATGCAAGTTATTGCTATTCAGCACTAAATCCAGTGAATACATAAGAACGCATTTACGCAATATTGCATGCTGTTATTGCACATTCATTGTTGTATGTAAATATTTGCTGATGATGGTCATAAATATATTGTAATGTTGATGTTTGACACTATAATGCTGCACTTGAAATTACAATATTTTGTCTTTGAATACCTTTCTCTCTCTCTCTCTCTCTCTTTCACTTTCTCTCATACTTTTTCCAGCAGTGAGTTCTTGTTAAATATGACCCACCACAGGAATGTATTTCCAGGCCTCTGTGATTTCACCGTTTCCCGTTACATTTCTGCGTGAAATCTGTAGTGACTGAAGTGTTTGCTTATTCATGTGTTCAGATGGCATCTTCATATGGTTTCCGCACCCATCCGATGTGGATGAATCCAAGTTATTGCATTTGGACAGACAGGCAGGTCCAGTAACCATAGTGATTGCAGGTTTTTCACCGTAGAGATGTCTTCAGAGCCGTTTGAGCAGGAGGTGCGTAATTCCAAGTTGACAAATGAAGGCTTAGCTGAAAGATCTTCTTGGATTAAGTACAAAATGATTTGAAGAAAGTATGTGGCGATCATACATCAGCGATGCTTTGCGGTGTCTGTACTGTATTGTTCTTATATGACTGGCTGTCCATACTAGTCCTGTAATTCAGTATGTTATATTTCCCCTGAAGATTTCTCTATAAATGCTCCCACCTGCCAGTTTCACCTTTCTCTTGGATGAGGAAGGGATGTTCCAGGCACAATATTATAATTGCATAATATAATACTGAGGCCTAATTATTTTGCTGGTTAGGGTAGCTAAAAAGCCTGGTTTGGACCAGTATGCTGAGGATCAGTGTCCAAAATTCAACATGTGCAGGTGACCAGACATTCTGGTCTTTTCAGGGTAAGGAGGATATAAATCAACTTTCTTAGGTCCCTTTGTTGAGCTTTTAATGCTGTATTTCTTTATGTTCAGCCATTTTAGGTAACTCAGTTTTAGTAAATTATTGTTTGTTTGCATTATCTTTTTATATTAGGCAGAAATCTGTGGAATTTCATGAAAAGTTGTTCTAAATCTCCAAAGCTGAAGTATTGCACTCTTAATTTGATCTTAATGCATAATACAAAAATAACTTTGCAAGTTGCTGAGGTCTGAGGCAGTGTTAATTTTTCCTTGTTTTTTTGAGAAAAATATCCTGTAAATATCAATAATTTCATCATATATTAATTTTAGTCAGATTTAGAGTGTCTAAAATGGCATCAAATTTTAAATGGTGAAAATAAGTTCTTTTTTACCTTTATTATGGCAGAATAGTGGAGAGCAGACAGGAAACGAAGCAGGAAAGAGAGGGATAGGGATCAGGAAAGGTCCTCGAGTCAGGATTCGAACTCGGAATGCCTGTATCAAAACAGGTTTGGCACACTTGCCTACGAGTCTATGAGCACCGACATTCACATAATTTTTGTGTATAATGTTTACATTGCATTTTACAGACGCTTTTATCCAAAGCGACTTACAGTGCATTCAGACTAACACTTTTTACCTAACGTGTTTTAATATCTAGCAGTGATTGTTTCTGCATCTGTGTTGCCTTTTGTGGCGATGCAGTAATGATTGACTGTTGAAGATCTCTAAGTTCTGTTTTCCAGATTCCTTTAGCTCGTTACACCAAACCAGGCGCTTATATCTGTACATTTCTGCATAGGCCATCAGTCCATGTTTCATTAACTACCGTCTTCCATTCTTTCTTTTCCCCGTCTCTCGTGCATGGCTCAGTGCTCAGACGGCCTCTCTGTGGGCTCATCACACTGTCCTCCATGAGATCATTATGAGACTGCAATGGTGGTTTCATAAGGTGTCGAGTTCCCCAAACGTCACTGCATTTGGCCTGCTCACACACCCTGCTCTCGTTATCAGTCTGATTGATTTGCCGTATCGGCCGGGGGAACAGAGCCAAAGCAGTTGTGGGTCGTAGGATGGTTTACAGAAAGTGCATGAAGGGTCAGGGTTTAGTGATGATTTCGGAATCTGTATTTCACTCTAGAGACACATTTAGCACATCGTGCTGTGTATAAACCGAAGGAACGTTTTCATTAGAGTTCTACGGTAAATGCTTCTTAATGGGGGGTGAAATGCGGGGTTTCTTTGTACCACATATTCTCTAGTTATTGATGGCATATTTGGCCAGATTTGAAGCCTCGGTTGAGCGTGACATTGGTCTGAAAAGCAATTTGCTTGGCTGCCGTCCATTTCCAAATCCTTCTTAACCTAGAATAAGATTCTATCTGGATCTGAAACACTATTTATGTTAAGTATCAAGTTGATTAGAAATGTCTGTGGTAATGCGTGTAATTTTTTGCAATAATCCTCTACAACTGTCATATTCATTTCCCTCCAAGTGTTTAAAATACAGGAACTGTCAGAATAACCACGGTTTATTCTTTCTAGATAAATCGCCTAGTTCTTCTGAGTAGTTGGATATGTATCTTGGAAGTTCATATTGGTCACAATGCAGAAACAGCTCACAAGCTTTTTGCGGCTTTTTAATGCCATTATTGCAGCTCAAAGTCTCACTTAATCCCTAAATTGTTCTTTTAATAAGTTTTGGTTGGTTGTAACAACTTGTGCTATCACTATACTGAAACATTCTAGTAACTTACAGCATTACAAATCTATATACTGTGCATCAACCCTGCACAATCTGAAAAGAGCCTAAAAAAAAAAAAAATCTCACTGCATATTACTAACTTAAGACAGTCGTTCTAAAACTGGGGATGTCCAACAAAATGTCATAGCAATTTGTATCTTTTTTACATTTTGGTAAATTGGTGGCTAATTTTTATGAATCCGGATGATCTCATTTGTGCATTTCTGTATGATCTGTTTATACCCCAGTGGTAGTTATGCTTACTTTTATTCTAAAAATTGAAGATTCACACTGTACAAATTCATATGAAATCACACTATAAATAAAGATCAGTTTGGGGCCTCAGCAAACTTCCAAGGAGGCTATAGGATGACTTAATTATATTATGAAAAATCTCAGTACAAATGCTAAACAGACAAACAAAAATTGTAAACTGAAATCATATTCTTAATGTATTCACATTCCCCTTCCAACCTAGTAGTTAATTATTTCAGTATATAATTATTTCAGCACTCTCCATTTCAGTTAACAAAAATCCGATACTTGAAACTATCATAATTACAGCAGAAATACCAGAGGAATTATTATGTTATTTAGTATAGGGATCCTTCTGATATAGTGGTGGTTTACAATGTCAAGTGAAAGAGGTTTGGAACCACTGCCTTAAAGGGGTCATGAACGGAGAAAGCAAAATTCCTCTGATCTCTAGATATATAAGAGGTCATTGTACTATTAAAAACTTCCTGTAAGTTTCAAAGTTTCTAACTTTCTCATTAGTCTAAAAACAACTTATTTTGAAGCCAATCTGCCAAAACGACAGCTTGCGGAGTGTACCACTCTATGATGTAATAGTGTGGCTAAACACCGCCTCCGCAGAAGTTCATCAATGCCTGCTTCTACATCGCTGCCTCTTTAGCCCCACCCACTGATTCACACCTGTAGTGTAAATAATGAGAGAGACAAACACAGGTCTACGCAGAAACAAAACAATAAAGATGCTCCGAAGACAACAGGATGCTATGCAGTGCCAAATTCTGATCCCAACGTTAGGAGAGAGTGTATAAACTTTATTTTTAATGAAGATCCAGACCACGTCAGTAAGCACTCTTTCCTTTGTTCTCTAAATTTGAACACATATTTGTTTACAAACAAGGCACAATTTGACACAGGATTTTCAGAAAGATTGAAACTAAAAGAAGACACTGTACCGACTATACTGGATCTGACAGGAATGTCGATGAGTGTGGGTTACTGTTTTTATCACATGGTCATTATTGCTATGTACTGACTACCTAAATCACTGCAGCGTCCATCTATGAAAAACTTCAAAACTGTTAGCCAATCATAGCAGTGGGCATTTATTTCTGAGTCTGTTATCCACCACACCTGTTCAAACAGAGCGTTCCAATGAGGGGGTCAAAAATAGCCGATTACTTCTAAATTAGGACATATTTTGATGTAAAATATTGACTTTATAAGTAGACATCAGAGAACCGTGCATACAAAATAAAAAACAAACACAGTTCAAGACCCCTTTAAAGGTTATATAGGATACTTGTGTGCACTATTCAGGGTAGATATGGCACACTGGTTTACCTTTAGAGGATACTGTCCCAGTAACAAGTTACAGTTACTTCTTATATTGTGGCTGCTGCTGAGAGCTGACCAACCAGCTGATTAAGCCAGATATTTTGGGCTAAATTTCATTTACACACAGTTGAGAGAATTAAGCAGAGATATAATAATAAAATGACTCGGAACATACACAGAGCTTTTTAAACTTGCATGTACTGTATAAAGAAGCTCACTGTTTGGTCCCTGACTTCAATCTTTAAAACAAACTTTTCATTTCTCTGCTCTGGACAAATGACGGTCCTGGCTGTAAAATCTGTTGCGCACAATTTAGATTTGGCTGGGCTGGCCACTCTCTCAAATCCATCCATCGTTTTCAATCTCTAAATTTGACAGAGCTCTGACATCCCATCCCCATGTTGCGTGTATTTTATTTTTTGATGTTTTTTTTACTGTCATTGGATGTGCGGCAGCGCTTTCCTCATCAATAAAAAGGAAATGAATAATGCTGTCAAAATTCCATAATGCTAGATCTACCACATGAATTCTGACGTGACCGTGACCATCCGTCTTCTGCCCCTCAAGTATTGATTTAGTGGTGATGGAAAATAAAAGACCCTACACTGAAAGGAAAAAAGTCCTTTGCTCTCAAAGTCAGTGGGACATGGGAGGCCAGAGCATGAATTAGTGGCTTCATTCATCTTTAGCAGATCTGTGGCTTTCAGTGTGCTCCCATGTGACATCCCGTTGGCCCGGGTGTGCTCAGTGGGATTCCTGGAGCATTCTGTCATTCACTCCACACGTACATGCACACATAAAGACTACCAGATTGACTACTAAAGTATAGAGCGCTGTAGCCACAGGCTTCTATGATAAACTAATCACATTGTATCAACACACAGAGGGTGTAAGCTTTCCTCGAGCAGAAGAGGCAGTGCCATGGAAAAACCGCATGTTTCTCTGAGACAGTCCCTTTTCTGTGTTCCTGAGCAATGAAAGGAAAGAGGATGAAAACAGTCTGGTGGTCCTACGGGTCATATGATTGGCACACGTGGTAACAGATTCTTTATTTTGTGTAAATAATCTTGACTTGTGAAGTAATTGTAGTATTTATTTCTCTTTGACTGTCTGATCTTGTGCTCTTGGTGACATGCCGGTAAGTTGAATGCACAAAATTGCCTGAAATTTCATGGTTGGATGTTTCAATAGCCAATCTCTGTGGGAATATAATATGGAACCCATCATATTGTGTAATACTGGTGTGGTTAAAAGTAG
This sequence comes from Cyprinus carpio, assembly GCF_018340385.1. Taxonomy (NCBI): domain Eukaryota; kingdom Metazoa; phylum Chordata; class Actinopteri; order Cypriniformes; family Cyprinidae; genus Cyprinus; species Cyprinus carpio. The sequence continues at coordinate 13,110,841 of NC_056608.1, forward strand.
CAGTAAATCACTAGTGTGTTTTTACTTGTCTGTCCCAGGTTGTGGATAACCTGTCTGTTTTTTCTTACTGCTCCTAACAGGCCAGTCTGATTTAACTGCATCAGATTCACTTTAGGTCACTTGTTAATGCACAAACTATGATTTGTTGGCTCAATTAAATTTTTTACCCTGCATGGTACAAAAATCCATCTTTCTGAGCATGTTGTGAGTGCAAGTAATTCTTTCTTACACTTCTGGCTTTAAAAGTGCAAAAGCAGCCCTGCTTTGAGGTGCTTTCGACTGCACTGCTGGAGGTCTCAAGTCTGATTTCACCTTTGGCAAGGTTTAGTGCTAAAATGTTTACATTTGGCCAATCAAGCTCCAGACAGTAGCGCCTACACTAGAGTGAGGTCATGTGTCCTGCCACCAGCAGCATTATTATAAGTCTACAGCACATAACAGACCTTGTAGGCCATCTTGTCCCTCATTCAGATCCCTCAAAGTTACTCAACAGCCCTTTCTACACTTGATATTAACATTTCAAGTGTCTGTTGTGAGCAGAAAGTCTCTGACTACAGTACATGTATTACATGTCCATTACTGTATGTACTGTAAGTGTAATGCTGCATTTTGATAAAGCATAAAAAGTTTTTTTTTTCTTTTTTGCTCAATGCTTAAGGTAGAGGTCCTATTATTTGAAACTCTTTAAGATAATTCCTGTATTTCTGCTGTAATTGACAAAAAGTTTTAAAACAAGCAGTTAGAAACTACACTCTAAAAAATTCTGGGTTAAATACAACCCAGCGTATGGTGAAATATGGACAAACCCAGCTTTTGGGTTGTTTTGACCCAGTGGTCTTACGGGTTTGGAAAAACATGAGGGTGAATAATTAATGACATAATTTTCATTTTGGGGTGAACTAACCCTTAATATCAGCCCAGTACTTGAATTAAAAGTCTGCACCTCTGAGATTCTACTATCCCAAATGTCAAAAGCAAAGCCTCCAGAATATCAGTAAAAGAGCTTCTGAACGATGGCTATTTCGTTCCAAAGAGGAAAAACTCACGTTATGCTGTCAGTTTTTATAAGTCCAGTAGTTTGTCTAATCTTCAGGCCTGGATTAAGCCATCTGTTATGGTGGAGACCTCGTAGGACCTTTGATGGTTAGCAATTGTTTGACTGGAAAGTGGAGTGTTTCAGTGAACTACACTGGACGTCAGAGGATCTAGAGAAACATATATTACCATCATAGAGCGATTCCCAGGCACATCTCTCTGTTTTATTGTCTTTTTATTGCTTTGGATAGACGACAGAGAGCAAGAGCCCTATTTGTAATGTGATGTGCATGTGCACAAAGATTCAATGTTGATTCAATTATGTTGGCCAATCAATCATTTTTCAGGAGCAAAACAAAGATAGAAGCGGAAAAGTTGCAGTCTGGCCCGACTTTTCTTTTTTTCCCCCCTGGAGAACTAACCTCTTTTGTTTGATGACTGACTGTGTAATTGAAAAAATTGTTTTGCTGTCAGAAGATTTATTTAGAGATAAGGCCTCTATCAAACTCTAGTTCTGGTCTTTGGACTCGTTTCTCCTCGCTTAAAGAGCACTGAGCTCTCTTAATGTGTTGTAAAGTGACTCCTGCTCACCACAAGTCTCCCGCCGTGGAGTTTAAATCCAGACATCAGGGTTATATAAAAAATACAAACACATAAAGACATGTTTAAAAATGAGTGAGTTAGGGAGCAAATCAGTGTTTGAAGGGCCAGGGGCCTGCCTGTGGAAAGTGTCTGTCAGCATATGGATTTATGAAGCCATCATAGCACTCGTGTATGAGCGCTGCCCCAAAATACCCACTGGCAAAGTGATGCCACATTGCCTGCCAAGATTACTTGTGTAATTGTGGATTCCCTAAGAGAAAATATGTCACATTAAGTGTAAGAGAAAGTGTGTGAGTGAGAGTGCAACAATTATTAAACCTGTCATTTGGCCATAGGCATGAGGCCGCAGGTAATCACAGCCATATGCTGATATTCAGACCAACAGCATGATTACAAGTGTATTGCTTTTATTCAAAACACAATAAATTAAAACAGAGTAACTTATACATTTATACTTACTTATGCTTATGCATTTAGTTTTTGAACTAATTATTTGAGTGAATCATTCAATGACTCATAAAAGCACCAAGGCTGCATCCAAAAAGGTACTTCTTTTGAACAAGCAATTACTTTGTGACCCTTAAATTTTTTTATATTGTATGAATGTGTATAGTATGAATGTAATGTGAGCATAACACATTAATCATGGCCTAATGTATGGTAACTAAGAGGCGCTGCAAATGAAAAAAAAAACATGAGCAAATTAAGAAAATATCTTCATCAATTTGACTGCAAATATTCACAACTTAAGCAAATACAGAAGCGTGCTGCAAATATGCAAAGATCACATCGCAAATGTAAGGAAACCGCAATAAGTGACGAACCTGTCTGGGACATGCTTATCAACATCTACTCTGAAAGGTGAGATTTTTGTTTGTTTTAACATCCTGATCATATGATTCCTTAGCTTTTTTGGATATTATATATTATATTAATATACTGGATATTATATACAGTAGTATAATATTAGTATAATATTAGCCTAAATAAGCTGATGAAATACACAATTACTGTAACCGTGGAACGTTATGTAAGCTGGCTAACTTCATTTACAAAAATTAACCATGGTGACCACAAATAAAACATGGTTATACTTTTACTATGATAAAACCATGGTTAATTTTCATAAGGGTTGTTGGGGTTCCCTTGGAACATTTCTGCTGTGGTGTGTGCTACTTGCAATGCTTTTCTGTATTTGGTCGCATTGTGCAGCACATTTCTGTATTGGGTTGTGTTTCGAGTATTTGCAGTGCATTTCTGTATTTTGAGTATTTGCAGCACATGATGTCAAACCGATGAAAATGTTTTCTGAATTTGCTGGAGCTTTTTCTATTTGCATGTTTTTTCGTAAGTTGTAGCGCGTTGAGCTCACTCAGCCACCGTACTTATATGACAATAAAGTGTCCACTGGATGTGCACTATGAAATCTTGCCAAAAGTAGTTAGTCATCTGTTTTGTTTACTGTATATAGTAGGAAAGTATGCATACTGGATGCAACGATTGCCTTGTTTCTTTCCTAAATAATTTAGCATTTCTGAATGACTTGTTTGAGTGAATGATTCAATGACTCACTCATAAAGGCAGTAACTTGTTTCATTGCTGAAAGTGCTTTGAACAAATGGGTTGAATAAATGATTCGGTGACTCACTCATAAAGACAATTACTTGTCACCACCTACTGGATGTAACCCACAGAAAGAGTCATTGAACATGTTATATCAGCACACTCAAAACAGTATCAAATCACCTGTTTCACCCTACTATGCTTAGAATTCAGATAAGGTGTGAGAGGAACTGAGAGTGAAGCATTCCCGACTGATATATTACAGACACAGAGATTGTTGAACTAACAGCAGCCCAGGAAAGAAAAAGGGAGACACTGAGAGCAAAGTGAGTTGAGGTTTTGTGTTACAGATGGTAATTTGTAAATCATAAGCCCCATTCAGAGGTCACATTTAAAACACTGTGACTCCAGGCGGATGGAAACTTTGTCTGTAATTTTTCATCATGATATGATGCACTAATATGTGTTACTGTCAGTTTAGTTGTAAATATTGTCTGCCTGAAAACATTTGGCAAGCGGACATAGGCATCTAATATGATTTCTGTGAATTTATCAGTGTATAGTCTAGAATACATCACAAAACGTACCTAGAGACCAATATTTTGAGCTGGAGTCTAGACGGTTCGTTTATTGACAACAGTAAGTTTATCCAAAGTGGAGTCGTCGCTGTTACCTTTAAATTTTTTAAGTGCTTTCTTTTGACTCCATGCGACACACACACACACACAAACACACACAAATGAAGAACACTTTGAAGCGCGTGAGGACGTTGCTTTCTTTCTCTTGCTGTCCCTCTCAGCCAAACCGCATTCCAGCTGCAGCTGCCATCCCTTCCATCTGCTCTACTGACGCGGTTCCACTTCACTGTTCTGAGGAATTTATTTAACTTTCGGTTTAGAAATATTAGACAGAGAAACATGGGCCCTGAGGTTTCACCCCCTCCTCTCAGTGTCTTTTATGTTTGATCTTGTCATTATGTGCTGTGTGGTTCGGGGTCCTGATTTGTAATATATTTCTGCTGTCATAACCACTCGTGGCATGGCACTTCTGACCTGGCAAGGACTGATCCTGTTCAAACATGAAAGTCAGTTATTCTAAACAAAACACAGGAGTATAGCAGCGAATATACTTGATTTAAGAAAGGAGACGTTTAGACAGAACGAGTGGAAGTCCGAATGTTGCTCTTTGTCTTGTTTCATAGCGAACAGAGCAAGAGAACATAAACTCTGGAGAACTTACATTATTAACTCAAAATGAAAGTAATCATCTAATACTATAAAATAGTGTTTCCCAAACTTTTGTCTCATTTACAACCACAACCCAATCTCTAATAAGGCTTAAGTAGCCCTTCACTGACAGCCAAAATGTTCCTTTAACTATTTATACTACTAACATTATTATTATTATTATTCATTTTATTTTTATAGCAAAAAACTAAAATACCTCAATGTTGCTGTTTTTTTTATTCTTGTTATTTTCCAACCACTGCAGTCAAATATACAATTCGAAGTTTACAAAATATTGCTTTTGTTCTATATTTTACAGTTTGTATCTCCCATGTGAGTAACATGCATAAGATATGAAACTTTTCCTTTAATGCATTGACCTGAGGTCACTTGAAATATGTATTTTCAAGGGTTAGTGTTTTTAATTTTTGAATGTCATTTTTTTCCCCTTTTTTTTCCTCAGAAATAGGGCCTTCTCACTCATCTGTATCCTCCAGGATACAATGAATGAATTAATGAATACAAAAATCAATCAATAAATATATAAATAAATTTGAAAAAGAACTTAAGCTAGATTATTATTATTATTATTATTATAAAAACACTTTAGTATAGGGACCAATTCTCACTAATAACTAGTTGCTTATTAGCATGCCTATTATTAACATATTGGTGGTTTATTATTGCTTATAAAGCACATATTTTGCATGACCATATTCTACACCCCTAATCATAACCAATACCTAAACTTAACAACTACCTTACTAACTATTAATAAACAGCAAATTAGGAGTTTATTGAGGAAAAAGTCATAATTAACGGTTTATTAATATTGAGAACTGGACCTTAAAATAAAGTGTGACCATTAATATTATTATTATTATTACTATTGGTTTAACAAAGTCTATTCTCATGACATAGCCTCAGATTTAAAGTCATACTTTTCTCCTTTTTTGGGCCACAACACATTCAGTGTGAGTGGAAATTCCAGCAGTGTCTCTGATTAATCCCTTTTCCGTAAAACATTTCTGTTATATGTCTTCACAGAGCGCTACACAAAGCAGCATATTGTGCATTTGTATTTTAATAACACGCCTTCGAAACCACTTATTTTCTCTCTTAACATTTCTTGTGGTTACTTGGAGGTTCACAGTATGAATTAAAGACAGGAAATGGTTTGAGCACCTCAGGTTAGCGCGCTAGAGTACGGCTGCAGAAACACGCTTGCATTCGTGCTGCTCTGAAGAGTGAAGTCTTAGCCAGAATAAAGGAAAGAGTGAGATTCCTTGAAACATCTGTGAATCTGAAAGAATAATAAGAGCTACAGGAAAACAATGCCAACTACCACCTTCTGCTCTTAAATAAAAAACAAAAAAGATCTAAAGGAAATAATCCATTAGGAAACATAATGCAAGTGACTCAGACTATTGTAGTTTTTGTGGCATTTATGCACATAAAAGATATTAAAGAAAAATCTTAGAATATATTAAATTTCTAAGGTCAATCAAGCTCTGGTTAAGGAAAAAAATTCTCTTATGGCTTTGAAAAATTGCCCTGTTTTTGGAAATCCTATTAATTCCTAAGGTTGGTGATTTTTTTAAAAGGTGTTTTAAAGTGAAGTTTCTTGTGCTCTTATGCTTAATCAGAACGCAATAAAAACAGTAACCTTGTGAAATATTATGACTATTTTAAATGTATTGTAAATTTATTTAATTGATGACCATGCTTAATTTTTTTCAGCAGACATTACTCCAGTCTTCAGTGTCACATGATCCTTTAGAAATCATTCTAGTATGTTGATTTGGGGCTCAAGAAACATTCTTATAATTAGCAATGCTGAAAACAGTTGCGCTGCTTAATATTTTTGTGGAAACCATGATACATTTTATTCTTTGATTTTGTTACCTTACTCATTTTTGAAAAGTAGTGTATATTAGAGGAGCACAGGTAAGAAATGCAAAAAGTAAATGATTTATGAAGAAGAGTTATGCATTCTGGCGTAACTGTTTAAATATAAGGTTTTATCATAATTTATAACAAAACATTTAATTATTCATTTATTATAGATTAAATAAATTAAAAGAGGGATTCTCCTGCCACCTGTAGGTTAAATAATGTTTTTGTAATAGGGCTGTCAAATCAATTAATCGCATCCAAAATAACATTTTTTGTTTACATAATATATGTGTTTGCATACATTTTGTGTTTACATACATACATACATACATACATACATAACATATATATATATATCTATATATATATATATATATATATATATATATATATATGTATATATATATATATATATATATATGTATATATATATATATATATATATATATATATATATATATATGTATATATATATATATATATATATATATATAGGTATAGGTATGTAAAATTTTCTTTGTTGTGCATAATGGACAAAATATGCAATAAATATAGATTTATAATCAGTATAGGATTGGAATAGTATCTGACCCAGTGGCTAATCAGTGCTCAGGTTCTGGACTCTGTATCCAGCGTATGTCTTCATACAGGCAATTGATAATTAATGAACCAACAGACCATCGAGGCAAAGTAACTAATTATTCCAATATGGGACACGGGTCAGATTTCTTCATCTGACTGAAGCACTTTTTCCCTGTTCAGATGATTTTTGGAATTTCTTTGTGCTCAGGTTGTGTGTGTGTGTGTGTGTGTGTGTGTGTGTGTGTGTGTGTGTGTGTGTGTGTGTGTGTGTAGTGTTTGACAGCAACTTGGACCCTGTGTCTGATGAGAAGGGTGGAGAGACGTCTGGAGTGTGTCTCACAGCTGGCCGGCCCAGCATCCCAACCTGTTCAGCTAGATAATAGTTGAGATCCACAAAACCTGCTCAAACATTTCAGCAAATGGCCTCGATGGAAAGTTCTGCTCAGAGCGCTGGTCTTTGCCAGCCTGCTTAAAGAGAAACCGGGAACAGAGGAGAGACAATAGTAGGACAGAGAGAACTAAAGAGAGACAAGGGGACTTGATTTGTGCTGGTGGAGGTCTGATCATGATGTGATCTGAAGCCATCCTCCCTCAATTTGTTTCAGTCCGTCAGCATCCCGTTATATTTATAATACTATATAATAGTATATAACAATACCTCAGTGAAGTTTTACATCCTTGTTTATGTGTATTAAATACTAAAAAATGAAGGCTGAAGCTCTTTCTTTCTTTCTTATTCTGTTCTTCATGCCTCACCCACATTCTGCGTGACTGGCATGTTTAACCATGGATTCCACATTATTTAGAACCAGGCCAAGCAGCATGCTAGAACCATTAACGTGAAAGAGGGACGCTGGAGCAGATGAGCGAGAGAAATCAGGACAGAGATTAGAGGCTAAACAGTCAGGAAATCTTGGTGGCTCTGTTTGTTTTTATTCATCTTTCATTCATTGTTAATATTCTCTTTCTTGTGTTGATGTTCTTTTGTACCTTTTTGTTTTAGACTGTTCATTGACAACAAGGTTAGCAAGAGTGTGTGGGCATTGTATGTGGCCACAAAAAGTGTTTGGGAAAAGTGTTATAAAACATATGAATGTCTGTGCTTTATAGAACAAAAATATCTAATAACATTTTATTTTAGAAAGTGCATCCTTTAATGCTAAATATCTCGAGAAAGTAATTATTGGGTTTTGACATGTTGTATCTAACGCAGTGATGATTTTTGTTGAGTTGAGATTCTAAATACATTTTGGGGCCACTGTATATGTGTTTGTGAGAGTGTATATGGATAGATGCTTTAGTTTGAGGCCTAAAAAGCTGAAAATGGGTTTTCGCATCTCTAGCCTGATGCTGTTGTCAAGGTTTGCGGATCGGCTTAAGAATAACGATGTACTGTAAATGAAAGCCACATTAATGCTTCACTTTGGTTAGACGGCAGAGGCCTTAAGTGACGATTTGTTTAGCTAAATGAAGAGCGCAGCTTCATGTCTCTTTGTGCTGTACACACTAAATAGCACAGCGAACACTGTGTCCATTCCCAGCATTTGTTCAGGATTAAAACTTTAAGGAAAGACAAGATCACACAGACTTCCATTCTCATCTTCCATTTCCAGCTCTGTTTGTGCTGTGCGGTGTTTTTGTGTTTACTGGGCTGAAACCAGCGTGAAGGCAAACAAGGCCTCTGCCAGAGGCTAAAAAAGAAAGGAGAAGCTTGTCATCTGAACTCAGGTCAAGCCGCATAGACAAATTAGTGAAATTTCATTTGTTTGTCTCAATGCAGTGTGAATTATTCAACCTAAGTTGTCCCTAAATCATTTCTGTTATTCATTTTAAACTTATGTTTATTCATAAAGAAACTAAAGTTAAAACTCGAATGTTACCAGTTATATCTCTGATCAGGTTTTATATGAAGAAGGATTTCAGAGGATTGTGCAGAAAGCATATGCTAATGATGAAACGCCAAGCAACATCTTGTCATCAAAAAAACATTTTTATTTAATGTTCCGTTGAAGTAAACAAGGTTCCTGGCGTGTAAATGATGATTATTAGAAGATAATAGGATAATTGTTGTGTTATTATTTATTTCTTTGTTTGATAATCCAGTCTCTAAAATAAAAAAAAGTATATAACTTAACAATTAAAAAATCAGACTATTATTACAAGTTTGTTTTTACAGTCTTTAATCATTTGAAATGTTTTAAAGTGTGCACAAAATAGCTGTTTGTCTGTCAGTTTCCTTTAGAGCAGAGTGTGCAAGGGAATAAAAAAAAAACAGAATTTGTAAAACTCAGATTGATGCTTTCTCTTCTCTCTGTTCTCTGCAAAGGCCAAAAGAGATTCACGTGTGATTTGAAAAAATAAAAATAAAAAAAATGAAAGGAAAGGAAAATTAGATTTCAAAAGCAGATCAGATCATACATTTTCCCAGATTTGTTAGGAAATTTTCAAAAAATTTGCTACACTACTCTGCTGAGCAGGAAAACAGGGACATAGTGCCTATGAATTATAGTCTCAGTGGGTGTTTGTGAGTATTATTTTTAATATTGAAAAAGGCAGGAGGGTGTAGTCAGATAAGTGGTTTAGTCATTTTTGATGAATTCTATTTTTTGTTCTAGTCTCTTGGAAAAGGATTTCTCACCAATTGGAAAAAAATAAAAAATAACCAACATAAGATAGTGTTAGTTGGTTTTATTTATATGTATTACATACTTGGCGTCCATAACTCTAATGTAAATAACATTTGCATTAAACATAATTTCTTTCCATTCAGTCAATACAAGACTAACACAGCTTGGTTGAACCAAAGGCAAAAACACTAACTAAAAGAGCTAAAACCGCAGGACAAACAAAAGGAGATTGCAAAAAAGGTTTGAACGGTTACTGAATCAGAGATGTGGTAATACTGCTATGGTTTGTGTTTTCTTCTTCTTTTTTTACATAAAAGTGTCTCTCGTACTTCTTGTAAACAGCAATTTGAGAGTAATTCTAACCATCTGAGAGAGAAAAGGGGGTTAAACACGACTGGCCAAATCATTTACTGCTTCCACTGAAGTACCTTGTTCTGAGCAGGAACGTGAGAAGGCAACACATTGGGTTTAGCACTGATAATGGATTCATAAATATCCCTTTGGGTCACAGTCCTCGTCTCAAACAGATTCAGACCAAACCTTGAAGTCTGTCTCTCTCTTTCTCATTGTTTGTCTGAGAAATGTGCGTAACTGAGAGTGTATGAGAGGAAGCAGAGACTAACCCAGCTAACAAAAACGTGTTCTAAGAACGTTTCATTACATTTCTCTGAACATTCAAAACATCCTGTTTTTTATGTTTTAAGTCATTTTCTGGCTATGCAAACGTTCAGGGAACGTTGCAATTTTGCAAACATTATAGAAATGTTTTCTGAACGTTTTGCAGCAAGTAGCAACTAGAACTTTTCAGAAATGAAACATTCCATGAATGCGTTTTTGTGCTAATGTTATAATGTAAATGAACAAATGTGCTTTTAACATTACCGTAGGAACGTATGTTGCCAAAGTTTGGAGAACGTTGCTTGTTAGCTGGGAAGGAAGGCCTGGAATTTGATATTGGCTGACTGAACTTATCTCTCTGCTCAAGGCTATTGTTGGCAGGTGACAGTTGAAGTTTTCCATTTTAGAGACAAAACAATGTCGTAGTCACAGCCACATGAGATATTAAGACAAAACATGCAGAAATGGCCTTAGGTTCACGTGCATGTCTTTCTGAGTTGCGCTGATTTCATTTTAAGGTCATCGGCTCCTGTAGGCTGCGAGAAGAGTGCGCTACACACTCCTCCTGTCATTTCAACCCTTTTATTTCATTCAGAGAGGACAGGAACTGTACATTCTCACTAATCTCTCCTTTGAGATGCATGAAGGCACTTTGGTGCAATACAATACAAATTTCTGATTAATATCAAAATAAGTTAACATTGCAAAAGTGTCTCGTTCAGAAATACTGTCGTTACTGACAATTCATCAACACTTATCAAAAAAAAAAACCTTGTGCAACCCAAAGGAAATGCACAAATCGGTGAACTAAACAAGTGCTGCATTTCAGGGCACTTCATCGTACTCATAATAAAAATAAAAACAAACTGACCAAAAAAAAATCATTCTTTATCAGTACCACAAAGTAATAAACAATATTCAAAACAACTGAATTCCAAAAGTAGAAGAACGGGATCTTCTGCGCATTAGTATTTGTGCAGGATAGGCACTTTAACAGTCTTGATTTCAGCTATGTGTGAGGATTTCTGGATGATGCAGCTGGTGGTGGCAGCGGTGGCTGTGTCCTTGGGTTGAGCCAGGTTAGTGAGAGCCATGGCTGCGTTGATCTCCCTCCAGTATGTCTCGTCTTTCCTCTGTCCCTTCTCCTTCTGCATGCTTCTGTTAACATACAAAAGGCCTGTTACTGAAAGATGCTCAGTAGCTGTATTCAAGGCCATTCTTACATACTAAACTGAAACCAAAAGTCTGAAATAATGTGAAGGGCTATTTTTATATGTGTGGCAGTTCTGGTTATACGCACCTGTCAGATTTATTTGATCCGTGCTCCAAAGTCTCTGTAAATACAAGCACAGGACAAACCCAGTGTCAATAACAAAACACTGTATCTTAATGCTGCAGATGTGAAAAGTCAGAGTGAGTTGTTTATGTGTAGATCTGTGCTACTTGTGTGAATGGAGAGAGATGCTTCAATAACTGAGACTGTAAAGGCTTGTTTCCATTTACTCTGTGAATGGTGGAATCTTCCATATCCAGATGCTTGGCACAATGATAATGTGTTATTTGTTAAATGCAGAGGTCAGCAACACACTTAAGGCTAATTACTTAATGATAATCACCAGTTCCTCTACCACACACGCACACTCACTTGCACAAGGGTGTGTAAATTACTGACAAATTATACATTTTTGTTTGTGACACATATGATGTATTTTTAAATTATATGTGAAAGTAAAAATGAAATAATTGTCTTTTACACTGTGTCTACACTGAACGCGACCGGCGTGACAAAATACTGGAACTCATTATAATCAGTGATGCTGTCTACACTGGATGTGGCGCGACACGACAGATCCCGGACAGAAAACTGCTGCTGTGTTCTATTTATGACAAAAAAAATGTCAAATGATTTTCAACGGTTGCTTTGTCACGTCCAGTGTAGACAGACTTTAGCTTTTGCTAAATTCGTTATATTTAGTTGATACATTCAGTTAACAGCATTTTTAAAATGTTTTCTCATCTGTTTCTACCACAGAATAAAAAAGTTAATTGAATTTTGAAAATTCTTAATTTCTTGAAATTCCAATTTATATCTTGCAATTTAAGGTAACATCTCAATTTTTTTTTCTTAGAATTGTGATTTTTATATCTGAGAATTTAAGAGACTTAATTTCTTCATTTCGATTTCTTTCTCAGAATTGTGGGTTTATAACAATATATAGCAATTCTTAGTTTGTGTCTTGCAATTTTGAGTTAACATCTTGTAAATTCAGAATTCGGTGAATTTCATCTCATAATTATGACTTTTTTCTTTGAATTGTGATTTTATATCTTGCAATCTCGCTTACAATTCTGACGTTCTCAGAATTGTGGGTTTATAACACCATATTTATCTATATTTCTATCAATCCCATGTTTAGCTGTTGTTGTTTTTTTATCCTGTCAGAATTGCAAGTTTATTTCTCTTTTAAGGAAGCCTAATTTTGTGAACAAAGGGATCTTTCTGTATTACAAAGGCATATTTTGTTCAATAAATATTTCGGTACATTCTATTTCATATATATATTAGAGCACACAAAATTATGTACTGTACATTGACAAAAGGACGCTTTTGTTCACTAAATGCATTTCATTATCAAAACCAATCAATAATAATTTAACCGATTAACCGATAATTTAAACCGATAATAATTTATGAAGCTGCTAGACTTGAATTGCAAGTACAAAATGCCCCAAATAACAAGCATATCCTTTTTCCTCTTAATGCTCACACATAACCCTGCAAAATTGTAAAATGACTGTAAAGAGATGTATAATATTATGCCAGGCTGATTTCTTACTGGACATGGCAGTTATGGTTTAACATTCCTCACACTTTCATCTAGGATGACTTTTACAGGCGCTGAATCATTCTCTAAATCCAGATCAGGGTAGCGTTTGTTCAGTGAGTTAAACCCCATCCTTTATTCCGGATGTCTCGTTTCTCCCCCCTGAGGCAGCGCTTCTCATGTGTTCACCTCATCTCATCCCAAACCTTGTGCTCACACACACCCCTTGGATCCGGAACGGACATTGGAGCTTTGCCTGAACACCTGCAGGGCCAAACAGCACCTAATCATCCCCAACGGCTCGTCTGAGCCGGTGTTAAACTTGTTTTTCCTTAAAAACCGTTCACATGTGCGCTGAATGGTAACTGGGTGTTGAGGAAAGGCCAGCATTACTGCCTGAGGCTGGCGTGAGGCTGATTGGGAAATATCCTGTTGTGCTCAGCTTGTTCAGTAATAGTTTTTTCGCGGCTGAGAATGAGTGTGTTAGTCAGAATAACAGTGAGCTTCTCTTGAAACTCACAGATGTGTTTGGGGTTCAATTAACCAAAGCGGAGTGTGTGATTGCGAAACAAGTACTGTAGTTCATGTGAAGATGGAATGATTAGAGATTGTCCGTTGGGAAATCCAGCCTTAATTCATCCAGTCTGAGTTTCATTTCTCTCAGTATTTTTCCGAATGATCCCATAATGTTCCTGTCACAATATTTAATGTCTTTTATTTTCTTTGACTGTATTTGTGTCAGGTTCACTGTGCTGATTTACCACTTTTCTCTTTCTGTATCTCTCTATATTTACAGGATTTGGTTTGTCTGTTCTCTATTGTAGATAAGCTTTTGCTTTCAGAGGGCTTTGTGATTTGCTGTTCTCATTGCACTTGATACAAACAACACATCTAGATCTGTTTTTTGTCAAAAGCAGATATTCAGACCTTCACTGCACATGCACATGCCATTAAACATTGAAATTATTACCCCCCCCCCCCCCACACACACACAGTATTAATGATAAATACAAACAACATAGACTGCTTAGAAACTGCTACTGCGAAAATCCAGGTTTGGTTTCCTAAAAATACCAGCTCCAGGACTGAATATAAATTTGATTTGGACAGCATTCAGATTGTGTGATAGAACTGTTGCTTTTGTCTTTCATTTTTACCACAGTGACAGTAGCTCAGTTTGCTCTCTTGGCAGTTTCTACTGACAACCTCTAGCCTAACAAATAAAGACAACAACATTCTCCCGTTCCTCACTCTTAAATCATGGCCGGTAATGGTATCTAATCTACTAAATGACATGAATCTCTTGATGGTCAGGAATAGAAGAAAAGAAAGAGGGGGGGGGCAAGAGGTAAAGCCACTAGACTAGAAACACAGTTGAAATCTGGAAAACAGAAAGAAGAAAATGAAGAGAAATGGCTAATATCATGAAACATTTTTTTTCTGCATCAGTTATTGTTCAGAAATACAATATGCAATGACTTCAACACGTCTTACACTATGAACAGTTTAATTTATAAAAAGAAGTAATTTTGATTATTTTAAGGGCTTAAAGGGTTAGTTCACCCAAAAATGAAAATTAGCCCATAAATTACTCACCCTCATTCTAGGTGTTTATGACTTTCTTCTTTCAGACAAATCCAGTCGGAGTAATATTACCTTTTCAGTGGTGAGTTTAAAATATTCTAGTGGTCCCCCCAGAGTTTTTAAGGCGACCATTATTTTAGAACTGTTTTCATGGCGGCGCGTCAGGCTTGTCACGTGCACAATAACACAGTATGATAGATGGATCACTTTTATTTAGTTTTTCCTTTTTTATTTAAAATATTCAGAAACTTGCATACCATGTCATGAACAATCTGATATTCTGATCCACAAACATGTAAATGAGTGTGTTTTGTTGTTTAAAAACCTTTCTAAATGATCTTGATCATGATCTGTAATGTGAGATGGGTGCTGCCATGTTTGTTCGTGCTGCAGTTCAGAGAGTCCTGTCAGTCAGATTTACGGCAAGTGAATTCATCAGTTTCTCCCGAAATACAAGTAATAAGTGGCCGGTGAACTGGGTGAAGAATAGAGTGAACTTTATAGTTACTTAGACTGTGTATCTGATATGAATAAAACACATCTGCAAATTAAATTTGAATGGATTGTTATTGTTTCTTCTATAGACGTGTGTATTTTTCAAACTCTAAATGTATTGTTTTTCTCGTACTTATGTGTATTTAAATGTCTGCAACCTAAAATATGCATTATGTGGTTAAGAACACTGCATAGTTGTGATAATATGACAAGAGCAGTGCACGTCTCTCTCTGGCTCAGCACCAGCCAACGCGCGAATCCACAGTTTGAATTTGACAGTTATGTGACGTCACCGAACATTCCAAATCCCATATGTGGGACCGTACTCTCAGGGGCACAGAAATAAAAATCCCATATGTGCGGCCGTATCGCTCAAAGGGTTAAAAATTGTCTTTGATCTTTCAAGTTGTTTAATGCCACTCAGCAGGTGTTGCATGCATCAGACCAAAAGTAGTTAAATAAAAAGCGCCAATCAATAAAAAAAAAATGTCTCACACAACTCCGGTGGGTGAATAAAGGCCTCCTGTAGCGAATCGATATGTTTTTGTGCACATGCAAAAAGCTGACCTTCATACGTCATCCGCCCGGAACTGCTTCTGTGTACAACAGTGAGCGCAAGCTACATTAAAGTGATTATTATGTTTTGAATATCGATATTTATTTTACAAAAACGCATCGATTCTCTACAGGAGGCCTTTGTTCACCCCCCGGAGCCGTGTGAGGCACTTTTTTTATGGATGGGTGTTTTTGGGCGCTTTTTGTTTAACTTCTTTTAAAATGATGTGTGTGGCATTAGATGGGTTGAATTATAAAGGTTGATTTTTAATATAAATTTTATTGGATTTGTCTGAAAGAAGAAAGTCATATACACCTAGGATTTATGGGCTAATTTTTGGGTGAACTAACCCTTTAAGGTCAAGCATGTCTAGGTGGAACTGTTGTGTTGAGATTTTAATAAGAAAAAAGGCTTAAACCTTTGATTTAAATATATATATATATATATATATATATATATATATATATATATATATATATATATATATATATATATATATATCTACTATATACGTATATATATATATGTATAGTATATATGTATATATATATATATATGTATATATATATGTATATATGTATATATATATATACGTATATATATATATATATATATATATATATATATATATATATATACATATAAAATGTTTGGTGCCATATAAAAGAAATACTTAAATGTTTGTAATAATACAAATAAATGTAGCCTTCATCAGCATAAGATATTTTAAAAAACATTAAAAAATCTTTAAAAAAACAACAACTTTGAACTCTATACAGATATGCTGATGTCTGTCACTCATGTTGATGTGATGTCTCCAGCAGTGCTAAGGGGGCTTGTCTGCACGGTGCATTAAGCGACCCTCTTCTGGGAGCAGACTGTGACTCCGCTCTCTCCCTCAGGGAAACTCTTGTTGAAAATTGGGTGCAGACCCACTGCAATTTCCAAATGCTGCTGCCTAAAACATCTAAACCTCAGATTTTTAAAAACAATGGCTGCGCCAAAGAAATTATAAAACCTCTATAAATCAAAATGTATTAGATGTTACTATTTTTCTGGTGTTTTTTTTTTTACTTTGCTACTGAACGGGTCTGTTTTGAAATGGCTCTGTTAGCTATGAGTTGAAGGACTTGTGATACTCCATAAAAATGCTGCTAAAGAGGTCTGGTGAGTTGAAAATACCCCAGTACACTTACAATCAACATAGGAAATGGGAAGAGAAAGAACAGGACAGAAAGAAGTGCAAAAAATGCAATTCTATATCTCTGCCAGGTAATGAGAGATGTCAGACCAGCAAACACCTGCAGCAGATGTATCATCTCTGTACACTACATATAACTGCAAAAACTGCTTTCAGTTACATACAGTAGACAAATAATGGCATGTTAATGGATATGACAATGTTAATATATTTGGTCTTGGCAAACTAGATTTGCCTTGTACGTTACGGCTGCTATGAGTGCGTAACATATCCTGCTGCTGCATGGATAGGCATACATAAATCCCATAACAGATCTAGACAGGTGGAGCTGGGGGAGGTGGAGGGTTTCAGAGAGACTTGCTGCAAAGACTGAAGAATCATTGGTTTGCTTGCTTCAGCAGAAGCCAGTCAGCTTGTACTGTGCATGTACATTATCTATCTATCTATCTATCTATCTATCTATCTATCTATCTATCTATCTATCTATCTATCTATCTATCTATCTATCTATATTAAAATTTCATGACTAAACTAGCTATTTTTTATCTCACCCTCATATCATTTAAACCTGTATGACTTTCTTTCCTCTGAAGAAAGCAGATATTTTAAATAGCGTTTCTATTGTTTTTATGCATACAGTATAATGAAAACCAGTTTGGTCCAAAACAACACTTTTATTAAAATAAGCAAAAAACACTTTTTTTCCAGAATGTCTACTTTTGTGTTCCACAGAGGAAAGAAAATGTCACAAATGTTTAAAATGACATGAGGGTAAGTAAATGATGAGAATTCTTTGAATTTTTTGGTGAATTATTCTTTTAAAGAGACACATCCACACACATAAACACTGGATGATCAAAATTCACTAAGACACAAAACTCCAAGCAATGATCCAAGTAAACCCTGCTCATCCTTTAAGCAGAAATAATACTAAACCTTGCAGCCAACCTATTAAAGCATAATCAGGCACATCCTTTACTGTACTGTACTGTAAGTACTCAGTAATCACAAGTATCTGGTGCAGATTACACACTCTTAAGAGAGAAAATGGCCTTCTCATTGACTAACAGAGAGTGCAAGCTGATCTTTCTGTCCCTCGACTGCAAAAGTTTGGGACATTAACAAAATTTGAATTCAAGGGTAGCTAATGATTTGTAAATATAGAATATAGAATGAAAACTATACAGGCAGGGTTGAATGGACATTGTCGGCATGGACGACTGGGTAAAATGTTGCAGACAGGTCTGTTTCCGTGCAAACTCTCAATGAGCAATCACAACTGAGACAGAATGGCATCATGGTTGGCATGTCAGAGCAGACTGGGGCTGGAAATATACCTCTATCCATCCGTTCATTTTTTCTTTTGATCATCCATCTATCAGCTGCGTGAAGAGAAGTGACAAATGGAATCTGGGCAAGATGTCATGACTTTTTGGCTACGGAGCCACGCAGACGAGAATGGAAAAAGACGTCAACGTCAATCTGTGGTGACTGAGCGTGGCACGTACCACTTCTAAATCGTCGAGAAACATCCCAGCATGTAGCACAAAGAGAAGCGGATATAGTTCAACAAGATAACCTGCTAAAATGACTGAGCATCAGAAAATAACAGACGATGAATCTGTCACATTTATAACGCAACAACCGGAGAAACTGGAGAGTTATTTTCCAAACCCATGACCATAATCTCTGCCTGCTTTTACTGGTTTATAAAATATCAGTCACATCTTTCACAGCCTTTCAAATAATGGACAGGAAAATTGGTTCTGCCCAAAGCAGACAGACATCATCAGTTCTTGGTGTCTCATTTTTACTCTGGGCGTCCAAAGTGTGCTTGAGAAAAATGAACGTTGTTCTTTAATAATGTCACTGAAGGCCTGTGAATGATGTTAAAATGAAGTTGGCACATGTGTCATCTCTGCTCTGCCAGCTCTACCCTCACTAGCTGTCCAGGATGGCAGCCTCCTCCTCCCCAATTCAACATCCACCGTCTTTCTTTCGAGTGTCTGTCTCTTCTGGTCACTTTCTAGATAAATCCATATTAAACCGTCTGAATTTGTCTTTTGGTTTGCTTCCATTTTTCAGACTGTTTCCTGTGATCATTTCCATTTGTGATCACGATTCTGTTTCTCTCTTCAACTCGTTTCTAACGTTCAGTTTTTTTAAACCTAATGTCATGGTTCTTGTTTTCCCATTGCCTTCCCAAATCATACTTTTGGTTGAGGTTTCATTCACTGTAATGGCCGTCCTTAAACAGCAGCCCTATTACTGACTCCGTTCTTCCATTCTCTCCATTCCATTCACGTTTATCAGTAATCGCTGCACTATAAATACCCACGATATCCTCTGTTTCTGGGTCAGGGTGGTTGAAAGAGGCACGAGGCCCAACAGAGGAATGAAGAATGATAGTGATTCTTCGCACATGACATTTTCTCGTATTATTTAAAAACTCTCCGTGGTGAAAAACACAACAGTCTGGACACTGTTGGACTTCCTTTCCTCAGCCTTTGAATCGCAGCACATTAATCTGTGATGGATCAAACTGCGTCGAGGGTGCTGACATGTTCTGGGCTGTGGATTTGACTGGCGAGCTTGAAAGAGCAACCAAACAGTGGCAATACTGTATGGGGGTAAACAGGGTGAGTAAGAGAGAGACCAACAGAAAAGCATATTTCAGCCTCATAGACACATGGCCACTCATAAACAGTAAAGCTCATCTTAAGAAAGATTTTCTTTAATATTTTTAGGAATTCTATGCGTCTGCACAGCAGATGACAAACAATGACAGTCTGATCATGGCCAAGACTGCTGCCACCAATAGCATCTGTGTGTGAAATGTGTGAAATCTTCCCCTCATTTTGTATTTACCAGTCAGAGTAAACACAAATCACCACAACACACTCTCTAACAGCCGAATAACAGAACAGTCTGTACCAGAGTCACAAATTAACTATGGGCATGAGGCAAAAATGCAAAAGTGACACATTAAATGGGGTGCAAAATTGCTCCTGTAGTAAAATCATCTGTTGTTTTATTGTATGTAAGAAACATTATTTTATAATATGCTTTTTTAGGCCTAAGTAGTGGATTTTAGTGATTATAGTGACACAGTGAGATTTTTATATTCTCATTAAAAGCTTTTAAAATACAGAATCTAAGGAAAATCACATCACTTCTCTGACTGTAGACAGTACAGAGCTGCATTTCATCTATCAGAGGAACATAACAGTTATTTAATGCAGTGTTTATTATGTAATTATATCTTGTCCATTGTTTTACAGCTATTTTTATATTTGATAGTAAATTGATTTCATTATTAACAGGTGTAATTGTTCACATTGATATTTGATTCATTTTTTGTATTTAACATAAATGGATGGCATGCAGTGTGCTTTTAAACAGCAATGATAACAGGGTACAAATATATTTAAAAAAATAAAACTGTTAAACAGATATGATAATTATTTTATCATTCACTCATCCTCACGTCGTTCCAAACCTGTATGACTTTCTGTTCTGTGGAACATAATAGAAGAAATTTTGAGAAATCTCTCAAATGATTTTTGTTCAGACAATTGAAGTCAATGGTAAAATATAGAAATGTTGGGCTACCATCAATTTAAGAAATGAAGTTTAAGAAAAGGTCATACAGTTTTGAAACATCATGAGGGTGAGTAAAGGATGACAATTTTTGAGTGTTTGAGTGTGATGGAGTGATGAATGAAACTTTTTTTTTTTATGAGTGGAGTCTTGTCTTTTCAGTTGAGTTGGATTTGATGTATTGGATTGGTTTTCTGTTTTTGGTCGAGTGGATCTGCTATTTGCTAATGGCTGGACAAATTATTCTGATCTCTTACCCTATCGGTACCTATAAAAGTCCCACAAACAGACTTCAAACACGCTAGCTAGAGGACATAGCACGCCACTGAGGTATTACAAGACAGTATCTGGACTCTGACGTATGTCAGGAAGAGAGACAGAAGGACAAAGAGAGGGAGAGAGAGAGAGGCTCATACTGAAAGCATTTGCTTAAAGTGCTGTCGGACTTAGATAAGACTCCATCTAGAATGCATCACAAACCATTTTCAGCTACAATAAAATTCTGTTTTGCTTCAGCTTTAGTGTCATTCCAAAATGGAAAAAAGAAACTTTGGAATCATTGCAAATGATTTAGCAGAATGGAAAAGCTTGTTTTGATCTCGCATTAAAAGTTTGTGTTAATTCTGCCCAGTGATGAATACAGAATTGCTTTTGACCGCAACCTCAGAAAAAAAAAAAAAAAAACTGTGATTGAATATAATATAACAATGTTTGAAAGTGTTTTCTGAACTAAATGATGATTGCAGACTTGATCCAAAAATACATAGTTAAATGAATTGCTATGATGTTCCTTCTAAGGTTTGCTCACATGCACTTTCTTTTTTTTTTTAACATGCGCTCTTTGATTCTCTTATTTCTATTTTCATTTGTTAATCTATTCTTGTGAAACTGACTCTTTACATTTTCCATCTTGCCACAAAACTTTACTTTCCAAGTTAGACAAATATGCACAGGCCCTGCTTTACTATTTTTATTGCTCTAATTGTCTTTCAGTTTCAAGCCATTAGGTTCTCCACACTCATCTAATAGCCTTCCATTCATTCACTGTTTCTTTCCTCCTGTCTGCTATCTATTCTCACATGTAAGCAGCCAGAGCAGTGTGTGTCTGTTACCGTTTACACCTCTCCTCCACACAAATCACCATCGACACACACACACACACACACTTTTCAAGTGTGCCTTGGACTATTTGTAATTCATCACGATATATTGCTCTTGAGCTTCGGAACAGTTTATATACAGAACTGTGCCGAGACACTAAGAATTCAGTTTTTGGAATATGTTTTGAAATGAATCATTTTCAATTTACAAATGGCTCCAAAAACTAAATTATAAAAGATGGACGAAAACTTATCTAACAGTGTCTGGATACATAAAGAATGTTTTAATAAAATAAGATATTTATTCATGCTACTAAGAGGATGCTTACTTGCTCTCCAAGATCCTTTTTATAAACATACTGAGAATACTAAGAAAAAAAAAAATGCTAATTAGAATACACTTTACAATTTTATCATGATTATTTATTAAAATTAATTTATAAAAGCCATGAAAATACTATTGCAACACGTTAGTAGTACAATGCCTTAGTATCTCTCATTATGACAAGAGTTGCATATTTCTTCATTTCAGTTTTTGATGTGGCTTTTATTGTGCATTATTCACTATTTTAACTCTCTTTCACAATACTTTAGCTTCATCCTCCAGTTTCTAGCTCATCTCTCAACTCCACTTTCTTCCTTTCCTACTCCCTTCCTTCATCTCTATTTTCTCCACCTTGCACTTCTCTCAACATTCTCTACTCTTTCCCTTTGATGATGGATGATGAGACCCCGTCCTGACAACTGTAACCTAGAGACTGAAGTAAATCTTGGCTTCAGCCTCCTCTTTCTTTAGGATTGTCCAGTCGTCCCTCCTTTTTTTTTGAGGGATGGAGTGGGAGAAAACTACACCAAGAAAAGGAAAATCTTGGTGTTTCTGTGAGTGCATACTGTATGTGTAGTTGACATGAAATACTTTTAAAACTGTTTTAAACAGCATTATATTATATTATATTATATTATATTATATTATATTATATTATATTATATTATATTATATTATATTATATTATAATACAGGACCTAAAATATACAATTTACCTTGTAAATGAATTAATATTTCAACCAATGGTTTTAATGTTGATCAAAAAAGTCCATGGGGATGTTATGCCTCAACTACATACATTCACAATTGTGTATGTATTAGAATATTTACTACACTAATTAAATAAATAAAAATGTACAAAAGCTGTCACTTGGGTGGAACACATTAGTATTTTTTTAAAGGGTACTGCTCCAGTGACATTTTTTTTTCCTGAGCATGTACTAAAACAACATAAAATCTAATTGTGAAGCTTAATATTACAGTTTTGAGGAACGAAATGAAATAGAGATGTTTTCATAAGTGTTTTCTGCCATTTGAGATGTGCATAGCAGAGCTGGATCAATCATTGTCCTGCTGCTCTGTGGTCAGTGAGCAGTCAGCTACCGTAAATCAGACAGTTCAGCATGTACTCTTTAAATGCCATATCCTTGCCAGGCTGTTTCTCTAAATTACACATCCCTCCCCCTGCACTGTATGTCACTGTCAAACAACGCTAAAATATGTTAGCCAAAGCCCGTCGTGCTTTGAGAGAAAGAGAGACTTTCAAGCTTTTTAATGGCATCAGACTCTCAATGTTTTTATGTACTGTATGTGGTTGGATGTGTAGTACAACTGTGCAAAAACAGCAATAAAAGTGTGCTGTGTATTTCCAGCTGTACACACACAGGGCTGTCAATCATCTGATGAACAGCAGGCCCTGCACATTAATAATGCCTGAATTTGCGTGCTCCCACTCAGTTGCATGTTTAGGCTTGGATGAATTGCCCACCTGCCTCTGATCATGGACAGGTTGGCCTGAAATCTGCTCTAATGTTTCTGAGTTGGAGAGATTGTACTTTTCTTGGACAATGACTTATAACGCATTTTCTTTTGGTGGCTTCAGTCCAATGAGTCTGCAGGACTCTTATGAGTGACTGGCACCTATAAGCCCCGGTGGCCTTGTCAAGCCTCTGTTTTTGTTGAACATATTTCTGCCTCCTGCCTCTGTTTAATGTCCACTGTCCTTGAAAAAGAATGTCTTTTCATGTCATAAAACACAGGTGACATTCTTGGTTCTGTGAAGAAATATATCCCAGAGAGCAGGGCTAACACACTAAAGCACAGCAAAACACTTGATTGGAAAAAGAGAACCTTTACCAAATATTTTCGTTTTTTTCTATGGATTTTTTTTTATACATTACTGATTACAAATATATAAAGAATTTCTACTTTATATTTTATATTTCTGGCAATGAAGGAGAACCATTGCCCTTTATGTCTTTACTTTTACTTTTGATTAATTTAATGCATCCTTTAATTTCTTATATGTATATATATATATATATATATATATACACACAAATAATATAAAAAATCTTACTGAACTCAAAACATTTTGAACGGATGTAATAGGCAGCAGTACCAAAAACCCTCAAAGTTAGATTAAAGTACTGAGATATATATCGCTTTCATCTCATTCATTTCAGTTAACTGAAGCATAATATCAAAATATATTCATAAACTCCTCAAATGACACATCAGTTACAATAACTGGATCACACAGAGTCTGTTGAAAGCAATATAAGGACAAATAACATGTCGCTCTAGAATAAATGGTGCAGCAGCCAGTTTATGTCCCATGTGATGCACTTTCACTTTCCACCAGCCACTGATGCAACCTGTGAAAATACATCTAAAGCATTAGACAAAGTTCTGAGAAATATTTTCCTGCATGCTCTCACTTTACTGCGAGCTCCCATCCGCTCTGACAGTGCGGCATAGTGATCTATATCATACAGGACGGCCCCAAAGCCCGTACCATGCATGAAGGGAAAACACTGAGCGAGATTCCTGCCATTAAATATCCCATTAAAGTGCAATTTGACATAAAATCCCTGGCATGTACCCTGGAATTCTCTCACTTCTTGTTTTCAATGAAACTCCCATCAGGGTTCCCGTTGCGTTTTATTTCGTATTTTTCTTACACAATGGCCTCTTTAGTTTTCCATCAGAGGCTATGTTGGCCTGACGGCTCCTTTGCCACGTCTGATCTGTGAAACGTCAAGTGAGGAGTGATAGAAAGGAAGAGAGAGCTCCTTTAGATCCAATTTGTTCCATTAAGCTACATTTAACCAGTGCATTCTGAGATGCCACTTTGGTTTAAAGATGTCTGAGCTAAAACATTAGCGTCTTGGCTAACACAGTGCAGAGACAGACAGACAGCTGTTTTTAAAAAAAGAAAACAGAGACCATAGATCTAAAATTTCAACCTCACGCCGTATTAGTCTGAAACTTGAGGAATATTTGTACGAAAATATTCTGGAATGTAGAAAGAAAGAAAATGGAAAGAAAGAGTATAGCAGGGGAAACGAGGGAGTGAAATCTTAGGAGGAAACGATACAATCCCCTTTTAACAAGCAACAAGACTGAACGACAAATTCCCTATCAATTTAATTCAGTTTATTGCTGTATTTTTTTCTGATTGATCCCTTATTCGTTGTTGCGCAATTGTTGCTGTGTGATCTTCTCATCTGCAAGCTGACATACAGACACTTCATCTACCTGAAAGCCATCAGAATCCTTAGCAAGGAAATGGCATTTATTATGAAAGCTGAGGAAAAACCACATAACTCATGAATATTCTTTAAAAGTATAACTGCATCTTGGAAGAACGGATTAAAACTGAAATAAGCAACAAAATACACCAAAACTCTTTCCCTCTGTCTATCCCAGCAGGTGTCTACATAAGCAGCCTTACGTCATATAGAGCACAGGGAGTTTAAACACTGGTCCAGAAAGTAGTTAGCAACAGCTTTTAGGTTTGAAGAGAATTCCAGCGTTCTGTTCCTCAGCCCCGAGATAATGCAAACCATGTTTGTCAGTAAGAAATGGCAAAATGAAATGAGAAACACAGTAAGACAAAGACTGCACGGCAAGATCCCCGAGGCTCGATGTGAACAACAATATGTAAGCGAAGAAGTGAAGAGCAAACAATGTTATCAGTTATGAATCCTGTCAGGACAAAGACGCAGTGTTCTGACCTGAAGAAACTCTTTCTCAAAGAAAAGAGAGAGCAAACACATGCGCTCGAAGGCCTTCGTCGCAGACACAGTATCTCACATAAATTCCTACCAGTGATCAATAGAGGCTGACATGCTTCCAGATGATGATGAACAGGGCTTAAACAATTGCCAGAACTCTCCCGAAACATATTTGTCATTTCGGAACGTCTAAAAGATTTGCGATAACATCATAAACACCTGGAGGACTAAAACAGCACATGGGAGCAAACACAGCTGACTGTGAGGAGTGCAGCCGCTTCCTACCGAGAGACTCCGAACCAACGCTGACCTTAAACAGACGACTTAGAGAGGCCTAAACTTTGGCAGAGCTTGCCTTTTTCGGTAAATGAGAAATGCTGGGTTAGGTGAAAGCTCTAGAAAGTCATTATCAAGCAGCTGCAAAGAAGAAATTGGTAGAAAATGGCAGAAAATGGTTCATTGCTTATTAAAATAAAGCTGTTTATTTTCTAAATGTGTAATACAAGTACACTACTGTAAGATTGTGTAATGTTTTTGAAAGAAGTTTTTAATACTCACCAAGGCTGCATCTATTTGATCAAAACTACGGGTAAAACAGTTTTAATTCAATGTATTTTAAAATTTAATTTTTTTCCTGTGATGACAAAGCTGAATTTTTAGCAGCTGTCTTCAGTGTCACATGATCCTTCAGAAATCATTCTATTATAATCATTATCAATGCTGAAAAAATATTTGGGCTGCTTAGTAATTTTGTGGAAATTTTGTGATTTTTTTAATTTAATTTAATTTTTTCAGGATTAAATTTTTTTTTTAACAATGTAAAAGTCTTTACTGACAGTTTTTAATTAATTTATGTCTCCTTGATGAATTAATATTAATTACTTTCCCCCAAAAAATGTATGGAACCCTAAGTTTTTCAACAGTAATGTATATATGGCAAAAACCCATTGAATCTCATTAAAAATTGTAATATTAAAAAAATACATATCAATGTTCATCCTCTCAAATATTCTGCAGAATTGAAAAGCTGAAACCCCTAAAGAGACATTCAGACTTTCTACAGTGACCTACGTTATGTATTAGTCTACCATGAGGTGAGATGTGGTTATGTTTAAGATAAACAATAGAAGAGACTTAAAGAGAAAAAAATTTAGGTCAGAGTTGTGCTCACTTCAGACATGACAGAGACTAAAATTATGTTCCACACGCGCACACACACACACACACACACACACACACACACACACACACACACACACACACACACACACACACACACACACACACACACACACTTAGGCTTCTGACATCTTTAACCCTAAAGTTGATATACACTTCCACACTTGCAATAACACACAAACATCTCTTTCCTTCACAAACTCTCTTTTGATTAAAGACTTCTTGTTTCTTAGTAGTGGATGTCGGACATGAACTCAAAACTGTGTTGAGAGAAAAAGTGTGTAATATTGAAAGAAAAACAAAAAACCATGAAGATAAGGAGAGAATGAAGATAGAAAAGAGAGAATAATTGTCTGACTGACTAAAGAAGTACTGATAGTTAATGGGCTGAAGACTAAACCACGATGAACTATGTTTACTGTACAGTATGTTCTGTTTCATTGCAAGTTCAAATCTGTACTTCCATGACCTTAAACGTTTTATCAAAAGTACAAAGCTTAATATAAAAGCACACATTCTTTGAACTATTGAACTGCAATATTTTTAACTTGCTAGTATTTTCATACTATTAAAAACATATTTGATAATATTTGCAAATGTCAGGTTGAAATGAAATGATTTATAGAACTATGTGTATGTGTAGAATAGAGAAAACATTTGACCCCTCTGTGACTCTCCTTGTTGTAGAACAAGAAGCCAAAATCATACATAGACCAAAACACAGCTGATACTGGGCTAAAGAAACAGCTTCAAGATGCCCTTCTTCCTCACAAAGAGCGAAAGTGAGACACACAGACAAGGAAAGAATGCAAGACTGGCAGCAGCTCACCAGTTCTGTAGATAAAGTTGGCTTCTGCTTCAGAAGAAGACGGTGACAGCAGGTCTTCATCATACTCATTAGAGCTGAAAGAGCCTGAGTGGTTCCTCCTCCGTGCGTCCATTACACCGTTAGCCACCATTACGTGGCGGAGCGAGTCGTTAAGGTAACGGTGCAACAGACTGCTCTTGTATTTAGGTGGCGACACGTAGTCATCAGACAATGAGGCGTCTGCAGCAGCTCGAAGACCCGCACCCACAGCGCCACCTTCCTTCTTGATGACGCTCTGGTACATCGGCTTGCTGAACTCCCCGACCTGGGCCCGTGCTGCTGGGTCACCATCTGGATGTGATGCAGAATACATACAAATATGTCAATACACATTTGAGAAGACATTTGAAAAAATAAAAAAGAACTGAACTATAAAACGTCAATATTTTGATCTCCTGCCCTTTACGCCATCTCAGCAGGGAGCGAAACGGTCACATTTTCATTTAATCACCCTTCTCTTCTGCATGACCCCTCCAGCACATTGAAAACTCTTGACTGGATTACACTCCTTGAAAACATGGGCCTCCCAACTGCAAGTGAGTGTGTCCTATCAAATTTGGTGCTGAGAGACTGATTACTGCTACAGAGGCTGAAGCAGAGAAGAGCTAAACCTAGAATGGCATTACTTGAGAAAGTATGAAAATAAAATAAAATTATAAAATAATGTTCAAGATTTCAAGATTCAAATATATTTACAAAAGATTCAATACAGAAATGCAAAATATGAAATATTTAAAATATGCATGTGATAAAATGAACAAAATCAAGGCAAAACAAACAAGCAAGCAAAAAGACAGCTATTCTACTGTTCAAAAGTTTGGTGGTTTGGTAATTTTCTTTTTAAAAATTAATACTTTTATTTAATTAAAATTGATCAGGAGTGACAGTAAAGAAATGTATAATGTTACAAAAGATTTGTAAAATGTTAAATGCTGTTCTTTTGAACTTTCTATTAATCAAAGAATTCAAATAAAACGTATCACAGTTTCCAAAAATATTAAGGAGCAACTAATTGAGCAGTAAATCAGCATATTTGAATGATTTGTGAAGAATCGTGTGACATTGAAGACTGGAGTAATGGCTACTGAAAATCTCACTTTTCCATCTCAGGAAAAAAATTACATTTTAGAACAGATTAAAATATTTGAGTATTTAATGGTATAATCGATTAATCACATCCAAAATAAAAGTTTTTGTTTACATAATATATGCGTGTATGCTGTGTATATTTATTATGTATATATAATTACAAACACATGCATGTATACATTTAAGAAAAAAATATGTTATGTTTATTTTGAATATTAAATATATTTATGTATAATATGAAATGTAATGATATAAATATATAAATGTATATACGTGTAAATATTTTCAGAATATATACTGTATGTGTGTGTATTTATATATGCATATTTTCACAGTACACATACATATAGTATGTAAACAAAAACTTTTATTTTGGATGCGATTAATCGCGATTAATCATTTGACAGCACTAATTAATATATTTTAAATTGTGATAACTTTATAAGAGGTTTCTCTAGAGATTTAAAGAAATAAAACTTTTGAATGGTAGTAAACAGAAAACAAAGAGTTTTATTAGGACCACTGGATTGCTTTGACTATATTGATTTTTATTTATCTACTCTCACACAGTATCAGCTTTAGTTCTAGACTGAAATGTAAATGCAACAACCGTATGATGTCCATTAATCATGGTATGGAGTTGTCTGTTATTTTTGCCAAAATACTGAAAACCGCAAGGACATGTCAAGAGATAAATAACTTTGGTAGAACTGCAAGTGATAAATCGTCTGATTTCATTTTGGTAACAAAACCAATAAAAGTATTAACTTTCTCATCAACAGGGGAAAAAAACTCTTCGGACATTCCGATGTCATATCTCAGCCTTGGAGAGAGTGTGTTCAGTTGATCTTTCCGTTCCGTTGATCATTCTGTAAAAAACACCCAATCATTCATCTCTTGTTATTTGCTCAGCCACCTGTAGTCCCATCAGTGATTCATTAAAGAACATAAATAAGAGACACTGACTTGTTTTATTACTGGACAATTTGTGAGACTTTGTTTGTTCATTTTTGAAAGAAAACTACCAGGGGCATTACTATTGATTGTAATACAACAGAATGGAAGGTCCAAAATGTTTTCTCCCTTTTGACATTGTCTAATGTCACAATTACCGAAGTTAATACTTTTGTTGCAGAATAAAATTAGACCATTTATTACTTGAAGTTCCAGCATTGCTATTTATCTCTTGACTTGTCCTTGTGGTCTTTAACCCTCATTTTGCCTCATCACATGTATGTCTTTAGTCAAATCTATATAAACTTCAGCAATTTAATTTATAACTAAGTGTGTTGATTCTTTGTTTGTTTTGATTTATTCATTTAAGAAAACCACATTACTTTTTGGATTATTATTTTTTTCCCCAGTGTATCAGAACCACATTGCTCACTCCACATCCTAGAAGTCAACATTTTTTAAAGATTGTTTTAGAGCACACTAAACCTTGACAACCATTCCATAATGTAGGAAACAAAGGTAAACACACTGGAGTTCACACAAACGCAATATTTCCTAGGATACGGGGTTAGGATTGCGTGAGTGAATGCCTCCTAAGTGAGCTAGGATTTCACTTCAAGGCTCTATCTTGACTCAAATGTGTGAAGAGTGCGTCTGAAGCTCAGATCTTCTGTAGCACGTAATTACTGAGCTCAGACACGGGAACGACAGACCTGATGAAACGTCTGTGCAACAAAGTGTACCCTCTAAACAACTAGACATTTCATATGCATAGTAAACAACTTGTATGATGTTACATGATGTTCTAGTTATAGCATAATCACGGCTCACAATATGTGGGTGTATCTTACTGAAAACGGGTCACAGAATCAACCCCAACATCAAAGGAAATAAACAAAAAAGGCATATTTTAATTTTTACAGCTAAACAGCTCTCCTCTCACTTCTGTACATATACATAAACCAGTACAACACTGAATATTGAGGGTCAATGAGCTTAACTGCCATTTAAAATGTTGATTTTTTAAAATGTTTTTATAGATTAATAATGTATTATTTACTCGACCGTGAGAATATAATCTTTCTATGCTTTTCTCTATGCATATTCTGATCAAGAGCTAATACAAAACTGTAGTGAAAGACATATGTTTTCCTCTGGAAATGTTTAAAAAGTGAATTTTCTATGAAAAATTTTTTTAAAGAAAAAAGGTTTAGCACATCAAAACTTTTACCGATATAACAACACAACTAGTTATCAACACACTTTTATAAGTGTTGACAAAATCATTTTTGATTTTAAGTTCTGTGCATAAATTCTATGAAACGTTTAGATTTGATAATGAGGGAATTTGAGGTCAAAGGTTAAGCTAGGCTGCTGACACAGTTTCTGTGTCGTTTTTCAGTGTAAGAAAAAAGGAAGTTATTTGTAGGATGAGACAGATGTGAGAGGCACAGACTGGGCATTCCTCTTCTAACCACAGCGTGTGTGTCCTCATCCAAGACATCTAATCAAGGCACCAAATACAGAGTGTGTGTTTGGAGGTCACTGTTAAGCACAGGGGATGTTAAGTGTTATGACTGAATGTCTCATTGTGTACGGATGCTTATGTTGAGTGATGCAGCCAAGAAACATGCATCAGCCAGCAACATCCCTGTAGTAGTAACGCCTTAGCGTGTGAATTAGAGCGTGAAAGAGAAGGAAAAGAGAAAACTTTTGATAGTTAGTTAGGATGTTTTTGTGTTTGTGCATGTAAGCACAAGATTGTGTGCGAGTGTTAGTGGTTGAGTCCTGACGCCCCGTTGTGGTGTGTTAATCACAGCGTGCATGACTGTCTGTAAGCCTACGCGTCTGTCCGGTTAACTTAAACACAGAGGAGGATGCACACACAAGCGCTGCTCTCGACATACCCCGACCCTGATTTATGGCTCGGCTGCTATACGATGCTATAAAAATGTTTGGAGTGTTGCACTGACTGCGTTGTAATAAAACATCCATGTTTAACGTCCTGTCTGGTCTCTTTCAGCTACATGCAGAATAAAACCCCAAACAGTTTCTTATAAATACCGCAACACTTCATACCACACAGATTTAGCACCAGGATAGGTGAATTTGTTTGTGCTTGTTTGTTTTAAAGAGCGGTTTTACTTGCACTGTGTGTATACACTCAACCAGTGATGAATAGTGTTTATTGCAATATCTGTGCAACACATGTTGTACATGTCTGACTACATCTGTTCATTAGTTTACTCACCCTCACCTTTCTAGAACGAAAACTATTAGGGACATTAATCATTAATCACTAATACAATTCCAAGGAAAAGGCAGAATAAAAACAGAATAAATCATATATCATTACTGTTATTTATCTCTTGACTTGTCCTTGTTGTTTTCAGCACACCTTTTGTCTTGAAACCTATATAATCATCGACTTAAACTCTCAAGTCCACACAATGAAACAGAATTGGACTCCAATGACTTTCATTGTATGGACCAACATATTTTTGTGATTGGCAGAAGAAAGAATGTCATACGGGTGAGTAAATCATGACAGGATTCTAATTTTGTGTGAACTATTCCTTTAGGGGTATGTGTGTGTGTGAATGTTGCAACTGTTTTTGTCCATACATTGAAAGACAGTGAGGTCCAAACCAACATTAGACCCCAACATTAGACCTATATTATATGGACAAAAAACACAGACATATTTTAAAAGATTTTAAAAGGTGTTCGATAGAAGAAAGAAAATCATAATGGGCTGGAATAACATGACGGTGCATAAATCACAGGTGTTTTATTTTTGGGTGAACTATCCCTTTAAGTGTGCATTTCATCACCACAAACATTGTGGGCAACCAAGTAGTGAGTTTTTCAGTGACAGATTGTTAAACTTTACATTTAGTCCTTGACATCCTTGGTTTTAGCATCACAGTCAACCTTCTGTGAGTGTGAGTGTGTTTTTGGTAAGTGTCCATAAGGGCACTGCAAGAATAATTAGGCTCGGTTGTTTTTACACGTGTGATCGTGTGTGCAAGCATGAGCAAGTTTCGTACCATCAGAGCAGGAGTCATCGCTGCTGACGCTAAGTCTTTCCGCGTTGCCCTGGACGTATTTGTTGTAGAGTTTGATCCTAAGAGCCCAACTCAAATCAGGCTGCCTAACTGTGTTCTTCAGCCGCCGTCGAGCATTGGCAAACCAGTTAGACACCTGAGAAAAGAGGGAGGGTGTTGGAATGGTACTGAGGAAAGAATGACCAATAAATAAAAGGAATTATAAATTGTCATAAAAGACACAAAAGATTTGTTTATTATTGATTCAGTTTTTCTCTACTACTGTCTTCCATACATAGATGTGTGTGTTTGGACTAAAAGCTCCATATACTGCTTTATTTATGGGGAAACTATGAAAACTATTAAAAATAGCAGGCTGATGCCACACGCAGATATCCCAGGAACACTGTGAATGTAACATCACATTAAGTCTTCTTCAACTGAGACGATGACGACCTGGGTGCTTATTCTGGCCTCTGCCACTCTCACCTAATAATATTCCTTTTCCTCTGCCCGACGTCTGTCTTTTTGCAATAAAAACAATATTTAACCCAGCCTTCTCCATTTCACAGAGACCAGAGACCATCAGATGTTATACTAGGAAAACTTTTCATGCCCGATACACTTCAAGCCACTTATGACAGGCATTGTGCTTTAAAAATGTTATTCAAGCTCTAAGTTTCCTGACCTCTGCTTTATATAAAGTTCTCAAAGAGCAAAAGCCATATTTTTCACTTTAAGCTGGTCAACGGAGGCCAGTTTTTGAAGGAAGCATTGAGTACTCTAGCAATGAGAAAAGTTCGGGTGTATTCTTAAGTCTAGAGATGTTCAAGATTTGTTCAGTCACGTAAGATTATTTATGCAATGAAATTGAGCATAAGTTTTGGGTTTGTAAGTCTTTTTTTTACCATATTGCAGTGACGTCTACTCACATTTTTTAACAAATGGGTCCTTTTCATGAATATTAGAACCAGATTGAAGGGTCATCCAGAATAGCATCTTCAGGCTGGACCAATTTTTAACAAATTTAGAGAGTTTATGTCTTCATGCATATACAGAGACACAGACAGAGACAGATATGTACACACAAACTGACACTCAGCCCGGACTGGAAAACACATATGTGAAGAGTTAAACACAGGCCATGTCTCTGAATTTTTATATATATTTATTGGTTAAACAATAAAAAAAGAAAACCTTCACTAGAGTTGGTTGCAACTTATGTTTGGAATGAACACCTGCATTTTCATCTCAATGTAAAAGAAAACTGTCATTTTAATAATCCTTCTGTCAGGAACTAGTAGCTCTTGGTAGCACGTGTATGGAAAAGTTGTGGAAAATGAACTTACTCACCTGCACAAGTGTCATTTGTGAGCCAAGCGCAAGAAGGATTTTCTCTGTTTTAGTGGGGTACGGATTGTCCCGGTGTTTGTAGAGCCACTGTTTCAAAGGCCTGGCCATGTCTTGCAGAGCTTGCCGTTTATGCCGTACCTTTCCTGGGTTCTGACGAGACCTGTGGAGAAAAACAAGCCAACACAAGCCGCATAAACCTCATGACAATTACACAAGACTTCAGAATGGGCACTCATGTGGAGAAATTCCATAGGATTGATTTATTACAGATTTTCCACAGTGAGAAAAGTATTTTTAATTCTTTGGGGGCATTCTTGCGGCCTTCTGTTTTATCACTAAGAAATGTCAGGAAAATAATCGACAAAATATATTGTAAATACATTGAAGAATTAACAGAATAAATTAAATGTTTATTATTATTATTATTTTGATTATCAATATGAAATAACAACCACCTTCATCTACAACTGACATTCAATGAGCAGACCAATGACCTCGAGGTAAACGTTTAGAACTTTTTGTTAAAAAAAAAAATTAAGTAAAAAATACAAGCAATGTTTAAAAGAAAACATCTAAAAATGTTATGTTCAATTTTAAGAGATTCTGTAAGGGTTAAATATTCTTACATGAGAGCCTAATTAACACTCATGCTCTGTAAAACCAGCATCATGCTATAATTAACTCTCCCAGTGAGGGTTTTTCATTCAAAATCAGTTCACAGTCCGGCTGCAAAAAACAATAACGGTGCACTGAAATAGCTCCATGTTATCCAACATCTGCACAATGACACATGTGCTATGTATTCCTCTAAAGACTGGAATCGGTTGAAAAAAGAAAAAAAAAAAATCTGCAAATATGCACAACAAAATGTATACAAATTCTGACAGTCACTTTTATTCTCAATCCATGTTAAGCATCACACTTTTTAAAACAAAGGTTCTTTAATGGTTCCTCTTTCATCAGGAACCAATACAGGTTCTTTAGATCAACGCATTGGTTTCAGCAGGCGGTTCTCCAGAGAGAGAGAGAAAAAAAGTTCTTTGTAAAACTTTAAAATGCTCTCCTGTAGCATCGGCCCGTACGTCAGCTTTTCTTCTAATTGGAACCTTTATTTTCAAGAGAGAACAGAATCTGGTTATTTAAACCTGTAGATGTCAGTATGGCGCTGTTATATCACCTTGATATCTTCCAAAAACCTGACTGCACATTTAACATATTTTCCCCAACGCTCCGAGGTTCATGTTCAGCAAATATTTTCCTTGTAACCCAGAACTGTATTAACAACCTAAAGAAGTTTTTTCCCTCCCTGTTCTCGATATCGGCGACACACACCTCTGTATTTATATTAATAATTTTCATTAGCAGTGATATTCCCCTTGAGGCGAGCAGCGCGGCTATAGTGTTATCCTATTGGCTCCGCTTACACGCGCAAACGGACCTTCAGTAAGCGCGAGCCAGACGCACCCGCAGCGGAGGATGAAGCACTGTGTTGTCTGCAAATAGAAAACAGGCTGGGGTAAACAGCTTGGGGCGGCGAGGCTGAACGCGCTGGGTTCGGAGGGCAAATAAGGGATGACATGGTTTCTTCTTGCGCCCTCACTACAAAAATATTCGTGATTGACTGGACCACACATACAGTTGAAGGAAATGTTTATTTATTAGAAACAGGCCTGGACGTGTTTTAAATTTGCTACCGAACACGAATGACCTCATGTACCCCAACGACAAGCCCCTTCTAATTCAGCACCATCGACAGCGACTTAATTGAATTGTGAATATTAATTTCCTGCAATTCTCTTTCTGAAACCTCAACGTATCCTAGATAAGAAGAAGGCGAGCAGGCTGTAAATTCAAACCATATGCTCTCTAACCACAACTGAGCGCAAATCTATGGAAAGAAAACACAAAGACTATGAAAAGTCAAACAGTTGGACGAGCCACTGCTTTTCACCGTTGGCTCTAAAATTGAACAATTTGACGTTTATCTTTAATAAGGTTCTCCGCGCTGTCACGCGGTTAAAAGGAATTAACAGCGTTAAAATGACCACAGATGACTTAAACAGGCTATCATTATATTCTTTTTTTTCTGTTAAGTATCTTACCAGAATAATTAGGCTGATTATTCCGTCATGAAAAATAAACGACGTGCAAAGCAGTTATCATACACTGTGAAAAAACAACAACCTTTAAAACTTGCGGTGCTAATGTGACAATCTGCAGTGATAAATACGTTCTATTTTTAGACCATGTCGAATGAGTTTTCTGATCGAGTGAAATTAATGGAAACAAATATTTCACTTAATAAAACATGATGAAAATCTTTACATTGCATCTGCTTCGTTTTTGGAGTATTGTTAATGGATTTTTTTTTTTTTTTTTAAGAAGGAAACATGTCCACGAACCTGCAGTACATTTGACTAAAGACACTGAAGTTCGACACATACCCGGATCTCCTGTGCCGGATAGCTGAGCTGTCTTTGATGACTGGGCTGCTGGCGAGCAGGTCCGGATGCTGTCCATCTATCACCTCTAAATAATTTCGACTGCTTCTTTCCACCTCATTCGCCTTCTCCTCGAATAAAACCTGGCTGTTTAACTTATTAAACACAATTGTGTTCATCTTTGGTATATTAGTCCTTCTTTCCCCCAGTGTCCGCTGAAAGCGCCCTGGCCGCCGCGGGGATGTCCTACTCAACGGAGCCGCTGCGCCTTGTCAAAATCCTGTTAAACAGAAAAAAGATGACATTTACGTTCAGTAGCCTATCATCGGTCAGTTCCCCCAGACATACATCTCAGACAAACTTCATTTTCTGTAGGTAAAAACTGTTTTAATTTTAATGTAAAAACGCCAAAAGAAGATCACCTCAGTCAAAACAAAACACTCAAAACTAATTAAGCGCGAGTCTGAGACAGGCGCGGGTGAGGAATATTTGACGGAACTCATGACTCTGCTATGTTTGAAACGTCTGTAGAGTTTATTTATGCAAACTTGCATAACATCAGAAGTATTCAGAATGAATGATGCCTGTTTGACACAAGGAGGTCTATAATCCCGCGTTGACCGGTCAGTAACACACAAATAGCCTATTTCATACAGAACGTGGTTCATTTTACATGTAGAAATAGCCGATTTGTTTATCATCTAGCCTACTTAATTTGATGCGATTATAGCCTATATATATGTATACACACACACACACACACACACACACACACACACACACACACAAACACTCACACACACACACACACACACACACACACATACATAGATATATAACACACTATATATATATATATATATATATATATATATATATATATATAAAACCGTACTTTTTATTGTTTTATTGTATCCTATTTTTTTTTACATCCCTATGTAGAGAGAAACCGATTTATGAGAGAATAAAAGTTAGATTTTGGTTAACTTATAAACTGTATGACATCCCTGTCATAGTTCAGTGAATGTGACGCGAAACATTTAGAAGTCATAACTGAAAACACTTGTAAAATATAGGCCGACTTAACTTACCTGAACGTAACCCCTTCTGCGTCTTTCTGTAAAATGTAATCCAGTTTCCAGTTTCCCATTCCCCTCTCACATGTTCTCCGCTCTAAGATCCTGTGCGCAAACCGCACGAACCGCTTTCGCCTCTGTGCTTTATTCAGGCGCGCCCGGGAACATGAATACACGACTCCTCTCGTGTTTCCCAGCTAAGCGGCTCAGACGGCGAACATACAGTGATTGTTTTATGCCGGTTCTGCCGCCCTGCAGGGGGAGGCTACCGGGAGACATCCAGTGCAACAGTGTATTCCCTTGTGTGGGTTCACGTCTGGAAAGCGTCCATCAGCCGACTGCATGATGAGAGTTGTATAAAGTTACTACAATCAGTCAGAGCTGGTGTGATTGGACGCAGTTTATCAGAAGAAGCTTCACCTGAGTCAGATGTGGAAAACAGTAGTGTTCAGTTATGATTTTGAATGGTGTATTGTGGTATATTGGAGTAGTGTGTAGTTTAGATTTGGTCGTGGGGAGAAGAGACTAATGTTCAGAGCACGAATTTATAGAAGTGTGGTAACAGATGTGTTTTTCATTTGTCTGTAACTTAGTGTAATTTTAATATGTAATACTGAAGGCTACTGATTAAATATTTGACAAATTAGCTTGTAAATCCTCTATTTAGGCTACATTAAATAGATGAATTAATGTCAATAGCTACATATATAGCATAAGTTTTTGTTAAGGGCACAAAGGCCTATGTCAGTATGTGCATCACTGATAATTATCATGCTCGAGTTCTAGATATTGTGATTCGTTATCGTTGAAATGCGTGTTCTGACTATCTTGAAGTAATCTAATTTGTATTTCGTATCAGACATCATATCAAATCCCATGCTATCGTTAAATATATTTGGTTTCATTCCCTGTAATAACGAGAGACGTTGCGGAAGTCTGGGTTCCTCTCGTTCACCAAAAACGCTTACCGCTCTAGGACAGAAAATCCCTCGAGACCTCATTTTTATTGTCTTAACATTTTGAGAGCGGAATCACTTCATTGAACAACCTAATTCTTTCCCAAACAGGGTTACCGAGGTCTACAATTACTTCTATTCCAGTTCGCTTAAGAACCTCTATAAACCAATATATAAACAAATTAATTATATCAACGCCATGTGCGATGCTTTATCGGGAGACTTAGCGTGCTGAGCATCGATGTGATTCTGGTACCCTCTCATTTTCCCAAATTACACGACTTACACGTCGCACTGAATGCCATTGACTGTGTCTTTCGGGTTTATCCAGGGTAGTGTTTGGAGGTGAAGTGACTAAACTCGGAGGCACATGTGCGCTCCTTACGCCCCGTATAATTGGCGCGTTCCTTTTATTTGGGAGTATTTTTACCTATTTAATGAACAAACACTCCCGGACATCAGCAGGGTGACTCACTCCCCTCGTGAATGCAGTTCATGGAGAGAAAAAGACAGTGCTTCTCGACCACTAACGACCACTGAAACGATGTTTTTTCTCTTACTGTCTCTTGTCTACCAGGGGTTTACCACATGTGGGTGCCCACAGGTTTACTCTTAACAGTGGCATCTCCAGGGTAACCACATGCCCCAGGGCAGGTAGTCACATCACTTTGTGGTGTACTTCATTTTGTGGGATGCCCACTGCTGTGGTGTGGTCACAGGGAGAGATAATGCACGCCGTGAAGCCTTGCTGAAAGTGTAATGACCCTTAAATGCACTTCACCAGTAAACTGCCCTGGTGCCTTGGATGTCTGCCAGACCAAGTGTCTTATTTAAGATCTAGTCAGGTTTATTTGTACAGTTTCTACCAAGTTGTCACAAAGCAGCTCCATGGGTCATCGGTGGGCAAGGAAAAACTCAGAGAGAACCAAAGAGCTGCTGATAGCGTCACTGAATACCTCTAATTTGACAGTACACTATTAAAAATAAAGGTTATTCATTGGCATTTCTGGTTCTGTGAACACCCTTTAACATTGCACAAAACATTCTATTTATAGAAAATAGGTTCTGGATTAAAATGTTGAGGAAAAAAAAAGGTTCTTTTAAGAACTGTTCATTGTAAGGCTCCCAAAACTGTTCTTCTACGCCTACGGCATCACTGTGAAAACCCATTCTGGAACCTTTATTTTCAGGTTAAATACACAGGTTGGCTTGCAAAAGAGAAAATCTGACAGAAAATCTTTTACTGAACCCGTGAGCAATGAACCCAAGTGTTCTTCATTACTATTTTATTTCCTCTTCTGCTGGGGCAACATATTTGTGTTTTATTCGCTGAGTTGCCGCAACAGCATCTGCATAAAAAAACAATTAAGTGTTTATGAAGAACTAACCCAAACCCCACATTCAGCACACAAGTTTGATGACAAACCAAGATGTTTTATTTAACTAAATGCCACACCGCTGGAGCTTTCAGGATGTGTTAGGGCTAGATGAGATCCAACCATGTTTCTCACAGTTTCCAACATGGCGAACCAAAGAGTAATGAAACTGGGCTAAAATAAACGCAGGTAGTTCTTTTGCCATTGTTGTAATTTTCTGAAATTACCTCGATGTCAACATGTCCTCTCATTAAAATCTCAAATCCCTTTTGTGGTACCATTAATACAGTCTGTCCCTCATTTAAACCAACATTTTCACACTGGCCTTGAGTTGAGCAGCCACTGAAGGTTGTGCTGTTGGGGCCACTTAAAGAAAGCCACAGACAAGATTTGTTAAAATCATTGGGCCTTGTGGAAAATATAAACTGTTCAACAATTACACCCATTAGGGATTGTTAAAAGTGATTCAATCAGTGTTTTTCAAATTACCTTAAACATTTAGAGCACAAGTCAAAGTATGTATACTCACAGCGGCCTTTCCACACATACTTAAGGCCATTACGGTGTCCAGTCTGAATGGCATTAGTGTCTTTCAAGCTGGCAAACACAATGTCTTGAAGAATAATTGTGTGTTGAGCTGCTGGTTCATTTTTTTTCCACCTCGCCTTTGTTTAAGCAGCGTTTTTCTTTTAAAGACGGTTTCCTAAAATACATCAATGCCTGTGAAGTATGCGTGTCGTGTTTTGTTTAGTAATCTACTGGGTCGCCTGGCTCTGTGTTTTGGCACGCTGTTATCTTTTCAGGTTGCACTGTTTTCAGAGGTAATACTGTTCCTTTTTTGAAGTGGCTGCTTATTCGTGCGGTTGGTGTATTGAGGTTGGACGCTTCGTGACCTCATATTAAGAATCCTGTGAGCACGTTGACAGCGCAGGGTTTATTTTAGATTTCAGGAGAACAAAGGAACTTCAATATAACATTACATGGAACACATTTAGATATGCTGCTATTATGTGATTTACAGATAGCATTATAAGCAACTAGCAGCAGTACATCAAATAGGTAAAAACCATAAAAGATTGTGGCACATAAGGATGATTGGCAGCAGTTTGATATATCTGGTCCGATCAGTTACCACCACCTTCTCCTGCTGTGTAAAAATCAAAAGCAAAAAGCTCCCATTACACAGTCTCGAACACACTATATGAGCAGAAAAAATCTGATAACCATCAGCAGTTGGCCTGCCGCTGTACTCCCTCTGTCTGTCTTTTTCCGTCTCGGTCTCAACCTCCTCTCTCTTTCTCTCACCCATGTTGGGTGCTGAGAGCTTGATGAACACATCCTGATGAAAATTCAAGGATAATATCATTCTTGGTCCAGAGCCACAAGCCTCCCAGGCAGGTTTAGAACCCAGAAAGGGGAAGGTCTGTGCTGCTCTAGACCTTCTATATGTCCAAGTGTTTGATGTGTGTGTGGGAGGTAGGTAATGTATACTTAGTAGGCTATATACACTTATATCAGGTTACTATCATATTGTCATTTCAGACTCGTTAACTGGCATAATTTTTCTAATAATATATAATATATAATATATTCTGCGAGTTGCTTTGTTACAGCAGTACGGTATGAATGAGTCTTTATGAATGAGTCATTGAATTGTTCACTTGAATGATTTGTTTAAAACATTTTGAGTAGGTACTTCTTTTAAATGGTATCTTTCGTCTGTTACAAAAAGTATGAATTTAATTCAAATGTACTACATTTGCAGGGGTGCACATAAGTGGTATGCAGGTGCACATGCATGACCAAAATAAAAAGTGCGCTGTGTGTATAAGTTCAGAGTGCTCATTGCGACATGGTTAACAGCTGTTAATGCACAATTACCATTGGCAAACTGTAATGTATAAGATATCTATTCAAACCTAAAGCAAAAATCTAGGCTACCCTTTGTGTATAAGTTATGTGTTCTAATCTAAAGCAAAAATCTAGTTTGACTGGAAGAGGGATTACATTTATATATATATATATATATAACCACACACGCATTAGACTGGAAGAGGGATTACATTTATATATATATATATATATAACCACACACACATATACACACACATATTTTAATCTCTGACCTTTTATTGTTAGCATTGACCATGAACACAGTAATCTCTCATGCTCAACCACACTTCTTAGTTCTAACAGTAAATGTTCATAAAAACGCCTGGATAGGCCTAATGCTATTTATCACCCCAACCCCCATTTTAGATCATTCCTATGTCCCTGGTTGATACTACAGGTGATTTTTCCTATTGTAATACATCGGTGAACTCCATAAAGTATGTAACCATAAGCATAGCCTGTCAGCACCAATGCAGTCTTTATTAAAGTCACTGAGCTCTTTATAGGGGACAGGTCTGAAAGCCGACCCAGACACTGTGGTATTTTTTGCGCACTCATTTCTCTGTTTATTTATTGTTAGGCCAGCTAGTTATTTACACTTTATGGATGGGAAAGTCAGAATTCATTTGAGGCAGTTAAACCATTTAAAAGAGAAAAAAAGACAGAGGGAGGGAACTGGAGCAATAAGGAGAGAGTGAGCGAGCAAACCAAAACCATCTAGTTATGCAAAGGCATTACAAGACATATTTAACCTTTGAGAGCGTATTACATTTTGAGGGTTTGTGACCACAAAAGAACAGAAACCTAATACTTTGTTGCAATATACTAAGCAAACTAGTATGCGTATGTGTGTGTGAAACCAAAAAAATCTCTAAAAAGCTAGTGAACTGAGCATGCAGAACTTATACTGTAGGTCTGTGTGTTAAGTGAGCACGCACTTCCAGTGTATTCTAACGGCCGTGATGCTCTGCTCCCGATTTGGCTTTATATTAAAACACAGCCTTTTTGTCCTCTTGAGGCAAGGCAAAGCCACTTCTGATATTTGGAAGAACATTTTACTAGTCATTAGTTTCTTTATGAAATATTCTATCCCACTGCCTAGTGAGCTGCAGGAACCCTCCACTTCAAACAGACGCGTTTCATTTTCACAAAAAGCAGCACATGCGTACGCACTTGCATTTCATCGCTCCATCCCACCACGACCTTAAGTAAACACACTGAATTATGATTTTATATAAATGAGACTGTATTCAATGTAACTCAATCAAAATCTAATAAGGAAACGGTTCCTGGTTGTTGTGATGAGGTCAGATTTCTCAGCGAGGGTAGAGATGGAGGTTTAGGTGAAGCATGACCACAACATTTGTTTTCAGCGTATTTCCCTCCCCACTGACTTCCAAATATTAAGGCCTCAACTGATGTGTGTGAGTGTGAGTGTGTGTGTGTGTGATGACAAAACCCCTCATTAGCTTTGATATCCTTGACCAAATAACAGATCTACAAGGCGTTTGCAAAGACGCATGCTGAAATGCATTGAGATCAATTTTATCAATCTTAGGTAGGGATCATCATATTTAAAAACGAAAGTGGCTGGATAAGAAGTGAACTGAGGTTTGAACAGGCTGAGGCGGTGCGGTTGAGAACGGTCTGCACTTTTGAGCTGACAGGGCAGGAAGACAGACGCTAGAGCACTAATTCTCATCCCAATGACTTAAACATGTCTCTGTCCTCAACTCACCATCCCATAAATTCCTGTCCTTCAGTCAAACACGCAACATTTGTTTAATGATGTTAGTTAGGCATGTCCTACTAGTCATCAACCTCAGAGAGAGAAACAGAGAGAGACCAAGATGGATGAAGAGGGGAAGTAAAAAAAGAAAGGTAGCGGTTGTAACATCTGCCCTGCTTGGGTTTAAAAAGGCCTTATTTATTTTTGGTGATCAGAGTCGTATACTCAGAAGACAATGATTCTCATTTAGAGTCTCTTGGTTTATAGTCTGTTGAAGTAAACTGCACTTAGCCATACATGATAGACTCAACACAGGAGAATCCAGTATGAAAAATACGGAGCCACAGGAAATCAGCTATAATCAAGCTCGATATTGATTCAAACATTCAAATATTCGGTTCCGCTTACCTCCTACTTCACATATTTCAATACTGCAGAAAACTTCAAATGTGATTTCTTACATGGTGTGAGCAGAGATATGGTACTGGGTGGTTGGTTAGTGTTTTAGCCTGGCGTAATAAAACTTAAGCTTTCACCGTAATAATTACTGCAATGTCTTCAGATCCAATTATATGATGTGGAAACATACATTATTAATGAATTTACTGTCGCAATTCAGCAATATTGAGAATATTAAAACTAGAAGTCCTGCTTTGTCTTCCACATATTCTGTAGCAGAGGCTGTTTCTCTGTAGTCCTTAGATGAAACATGCTGTAACACAACAGATTACCTAGACTGC
Source organism: Cyprinus carpio (assembly GCF_018340385.1). NCBI lineage: Eukaryota > Metazoa > Chordata > Actinopteri > Cypriniformes > Cyprinidae > Cyprinus > Cyprinus carpio. The sequence continues at coordinate 13,155,118 of NC_056608.1, forward strand.
ACAGATTCTGGTTGATCGGCAAAAGTAATTTTGACAAAGAGCTAAAAATGAACATTTAATTACATTTTGGACCTACCCACCCACATGCAAACACTGTGATATATTTTAGCTTTAAAAAGTGTAAAATCAGTTAAAAGGTAGCTTTGGGGCACTATTGGAGCACTATTGGGGCACTATTGGGGCACTATTGGGAAAGTCGTGGCCTAATGGTTAGAAAATTTGACTCCTAACCCTAAGGTTGTAGGTTCGAGTCTCGGGCCGGCAATACCATGACTGAGGTGCCCTTGACCAAGGTACCGAACCCCCAACTGCTCCCCGGGTGCCGCAGCATAAATGGCTGCCCACTGCTCTGGGTGTGTGTTCACGGTGTGTGTGTGTGTTCACTGCTGTGTGTGTGCACTTTGGATGGGTTAAATGCAGAGCACGAATTCTGAGTATGGGTCACCATACTTGGCTGTATGTCATGTCACATTAGTATATTATTATTATACAACTTTCACATTTTGCCTCGCTCCCATAAAACGGAGAATATCCAACCTTGTGCCTGTAAACCATTTAAATTTTGTACAACATTCTTTCCTATCTATTCTGACGCTCTGTAAAAGGTAAACACTTTAATCTTTAATGAAAATGATGGATGTGTACCCTCTGAATCTGGAATCTTGTTCACAAATGAGGTTGGAAGCAAACTATGTATCTTCTCACATTTAGAATAACAGCCAGGACCACTGAGACAAATCCATGCTGCTAATCTAAATGAACTGATTTTATTTAGTCATAAGAATAAAGGATAGTTGACTTTATTTATCTACAGTAGGTTACACTAACTAAAGTCAAGAATCAGGTTCAGATCAGGTAAAAAATATGAAAAGTGAAAGTTAATAACTGCACATTTTGACTTTTTTACAGTGCAGCATTGACATTTGAGTCATTATATGACAAATTTCCACTGTTTGTTCCACAAGTTTGCGTAATTGTATCTTTGCCTGTTTTGTTGTTTTGCTTTCATTATATCTGGACATTGGATTGATGCCGATAATATAAAACATGATTATTTTTAAGGATTACATTTTATGGGGCTGTCTGAGCAAAAGGCACACTGCTGCTGTACTGTTGAGGTGGTCTCATTTTCCTCATACTCGCTCCTACTTTTAACAGGCAGAATTAATGAGGACATTGAGAGGAGCCATCACCATATTTTTTCAATAACAAATAATAACGCAAAATACTCCATCTCATCAGGGAGCTGCTGCACATCAATTACGCACAAAATCATATTTACTCAGTGCAGAAGGGACCTGCTACTGAATTGTTCCAAGTTCTCCAAGCATTCTGCCCATTCACGTTACTGTTGATTGAATTTATGAGCAATTTTTCACATTAATGGGACTGTCTTTGTCTGGTTGAAACCATGTGTGTGAGTGTGTTTTGTTTCTTTTATTTTCCCTACATGTTTGTGTATGTGGTCATTATAAGGCCTGAATAGCTATTGTGTCTGTAAGCATCTGAGAAAGCGAGAAGAAGAAAATATGGTGAGTGCTTCTGCTTTAATCAGCAAGCAGTCTTCAATTACAGGGCTGCATGAACTTTTTAAACAAAAGTCACATCACCAGATGTGCCTGTTACTCAGACGTGTGGACAACAGTACCTGCTGCATTCGTGAATGTGTTGTATTCATGCTTGAAACCACTTTAGAGAACATAAACTGTGGAACATTTGGCATCTACACACATAGGAGAAGAAAGCGTTTATTGTTATTGTTAAATTAGATGCTGTGATGAGGAAATTGAGGGAAAAAGCTGAGACAAGAGTGATTCAGGGTTGTAGACTCCAACGAATTAATTAATGACATGTTTAGCTTTCTCTAATTGCTTGCTATTATTACAGAGTTGAAGTAAAATATAAATAAACACATTGGGCATCACAGCTGATCCATTTATACTCATTGAGTGGGTAAAGTAACTCATTTGGTGCCCACTGCGGGTGAGATTGAAGGGAAGATGCGGTCACGTTTACCCATATTTAGCCTTGTCATTGGCCAGCGCCAGGCGTCGAATGTTGGCCACACAACTGGCTGCTGCCTCCTGCAGAATCTCATCCGTGGATCCGATCATGATGAGCAGGAGCTGCGAAGAAAAGAGGAACATGAAATGATAACGCTGGCCAACATTCTCCTTTCATTAGAGAGAACGAAAACCGCATAGCTACAATAACAGTCATTCACGAAGGCCTCTTACAGCAGTTCTTTCCTGGGGCTTGAAGGAGACATCTAATCTGTTATTAAGCTATAAATGCAACTGTTTGCACACTGCAGATTTTTGCCAGAGGAGTTTACAGCTCCTGCGGCTGCCAAGGCTCGCTGCCTACTGGATGGCAGCAGCACTGCGCCGGCTCATTAACTCACATATCGGTGTGTTTAGTTGGGTTGAGAGAGCTAGATAAGAGGTAGAAAGTGAGAATATGGCACAGAATTTATGTGAGTAAGTGTATTACAGGAATTGTGTTTGTTACTGCAATGAATAGGTTGAGTAGTTGTTTTGAAATTCTCCTCTTGTACAGCCCTGAACATTTGGCTATGTACTAAACCACAGTTTGGCTGCACTCTCCATCAGATCAAAGGTCATATCAGATCCCTCCACTTCAGCCTTGTGTAACCCGCTTCTTTTGATCCGGACTCTAAAAAAGACCACTTTCTGGAACATTCAGACTATATATTAAAAGCTTTTTTTTATTGTACAATGAGAGTTGCTTATTATACAGTCACACAAAGTGAACCTAAGGGGTAGAGTTTGTGCCAATGCCACACTGTGGGTAAGTTATAATACAGTTGTCTTTCTGTCAAGGGAGGGAGAGAGACAGACAGACAGAAAGATTAGTGGCGAGTTGTGTTCCTAAATCTAAATAAACACAAACTGCGGACAAACACATTGGCACTTTGGGCAGTCTAAATCTGTTTGGTATGTGTGTGTCCCTCACTGCAGTACCAATAGAAGGTCATTCATTGAGCTTCACATAGTTTATGCAAACACATTTAGGCCAGAAGTTTTACTTTAGCAGGCTATGGTCAAACCAGATTCTCAAAAACCATGGATCTTTTTGTTTCTGAATGCTTAATGGCAGGATATGAGCATGTTGTCACACATATACATCACTTATTCTGCATTTCAGAATTTCAAAATTCTGGCCAATACTAATGCTGTAATTCAAAGAATATTTTCATGTTACAGCCGATAACGAAGTCAAGCAAGCACTAAAGAATCACATTTTTTTATGGTTCTATATATGTTTTATTGTACCAGTGTTTACCATATTTGAGATGCTCTATGTGTGTGTGTTGATCAATGTTTATGTGAATAAAATACTAAATTAAACTGGTTAATCTTACAAAGTGATAATGTTTCTTCAGAAGTCTTGGATTAAACTCCTTGGTTTATTTGGATTATGTCTAATCCATAATGTCTTTTTGTACTTTTGGAAGCATGAACATTTTGGTTGCACAGACCAAATGGACACAGATGGACAAAAATGATTTCTGAAGATGAGCAAAGTCTTATGGGTTTGGAATGACATGAGGGTGAATAAATAATGATAGAAATTTATTGGTGAGCTTTAGATGACAATACTCAATATTGACTGAAACATAAAAAAATATACCTTTCTAAAACTGCGTCAGTGCTTGTGGATTTGAGATCTATTCATGGCTGAGATGAGTGTTAAGACTAAGTTTAAACTATTTTCATGTTCTACACACATGCACCAAGTTTATATAGACAACACTAAGCCAAGGCACAGAATTCCCCAAATTCTTGCTAAAAGTTAAATAGTGAAGAATAAACAGATGGAAAGACGAATATTCTATCTGTGAGCTCCACCGGATTCCTGAACTAAACCGACTTGCACTAAAAAAAAAAATGCTTCGATAACATCTCTCCTCGTCTTTATTTGTTAAAACCATCTCCAGGTTTTTCACATAATTTCAGCAGTCTCTCTCCAGCACATGAATGTATCAGTTATCATGTTCTGCTGGATTTCCAGATTTGCCGTTTTTAAAATAGATCCCAAAACACCTCGAACGGATGCAAACACGAGGCTGCAGCAACATGCCAGCACGTTCAGACAAGCTGCTTTTGTGAGCAGTCAGAGGATGCCCGCGACAGGGTCAGCCACCGTTTGCCAGAGCTCATAGAGTGTTATTCAGCCGTGGCCAAACAGGGGCTCCTAGGGCCTGGAGCGGAGCCTCAGATAAGCACTGCTCTCTGTCTAGCCCTGCCCCTCTCAGCTCTCCCAGCTGGTTCCTGAACAGACTATAATAGTCCACTTGTTAAATACTCCCAAACCTCAGTAACATGATAACTTGCCTCATGTTTGAAAAATGAATCACAGTCTCTAAGACTTTCTTCTGTCTTATATGCCGCAAGAGCAGGAGGATCCTGACCTCCAGGAAGGAAAAGTGAAAGCATGTTTTCCCAGGGTTCTCTTTCAGCACAAGCACATGTACGTAAGTTCTCACACATGTACACATGCTTGCACACACATGCCATGTCACGCATGTAGGTGTTGTGGTGTTAAGTGCAGCAGCGGTAAGCTGCCGTTTCCTGAGGAGAGGGTTTAAATCTCAGTAAAAGCCCCCCGTCCACCCGCCTCTACTTGTTCTCGTCCTCTACCCTCACTTTTGTCTTTACCTTTTTACTCATATTACTCATATTCCAGTTTTCTTCTCCTTTCATTGATCTACTAGAACCCAGTTCTAAATGGCTTGTCCCATAAATGGCATATGTGACCCTGGACTACAAAACCAGTCTTAAGTCGCTGGGGTATATTTGCAGCAATAGCCAAAAATACATTGTATGGGTCAAAATTATCGATTTTTTTTTTTTAATGCCAAAATTCATTAAGATATTAAGTAAAAATCATGTTCCATGAAGAAATTTTGTAAATTTCCTACCATGAATATATCAAACTTCATTTTTGATTGGTAATATGCATTGCTAAGGGCTTTATTTGGACAACTTTAAAGGCGATTTTCTCAATATTTTGATTTTTTTGCACCCTCAGAATGCAGAATTTCAAATAGTTGTATCTCAGCCAAATACTGACCTATGCTAACAATCAATGGAAAGCTTATTTATTCAGCTTTCGGGTGATGTATAAATCTGAATTTCGAAAAATTGACACTTGAGAGTGGTTTTGGGGTCCAGGATCACATATTGATCTTGTGAGCTGCACACAAAAGCACACAACACGATCAGTGTAATCCGATTCATGACAAATGACTCATATGAACTGGTTCTTTTTAGTGAACCAAAAAGTGTGACCAGTTTAGTATGATCGTCGAAACTACTCTAATGAGTAATAGTTCAAAATGTTACCCATTTAAATCATTTTGAAAAAGTGTTAATATCATTTATATATTATTAATGTATTTAATAATGTTTTGAATTAGTTTTCATTTTAACATTAGTTTATTAGAACAATAGTAAGTATAATGAGTTTTTATCTATTGTTAGTTTTTGTTATATATATATATATATTTTAGTCATTTTAGTACTTATTTCAGTTAGCTGCCAAGTTTTTCCATCTTATATTTTATTTTATTTAATTTCAGCTTAATTTCTATTACCAGAAACATGACCTGTATAATTTACATATTAGCATATAAAATTTCTTAAAATGTTAGCAAAATGTACGTTATAACTTAAATACGGCTAGAATAGAATCAAAATCAGAATCAAATTGAATCAAGAATTTGCAAATCAAAATTGAATTGAATTGTGAAATCTATATTGATGCTTTTTATGAGGAAATTTACTCATGTAAATAAGCAACACAAGATAAGTCTCTTCCTTTCTTTTACTATTTCCCATATACACTTTCAGGATATACTCGGACTATTCACTTATTCTTTGTTTTATTCTTTTCCTGGCTCTCCCTCCTGTTTTCTTTATTCGTATTCCTCAATAAACATGCAAAGAATGCTTTTCATGTTATCTACACACATCTCTTAAACCTTTTTCAACTCTTACACCTGAGATACCCTGCATTCCTCACCTCAGACGAAACAGAGGGTCGAGTCATGCTGTTTCAAGACATAAAACTCTCCAAACTTCAGACACATGCTACAGTAGACAGATCAGAAAGCTCCGTGAGAGAGAGCGAAAGAGAGAAGACTGAATAGGCTGAGTGTTTATAAGGACGTCATCTGCTTGCCATATCCACAGCAGCTTCAACCTGCTACACACAGACCATGACTAAAAGGAAACGTATGGAATATTTCTACAGGTCGAGGCTAAATCATGCTCTTTTTACATCTCTCCTTCATTTTTCTAACATTTGCACGCATACTGGTTTGTTTTAAACACATAAATAGGACAGGAGGGAAAACAGAAGCAACATTACAGGACTTTCACACAACATGCGCAGGTTTGCAGTCCATAAAAAAATACAGTCTAAGCCGCACAAAACAAACCAGGATCTGGCAACTCACACCAGCTGGAATCCTCTCAGATGAAAATGGCTGATAATTACCGTTCGTATTTTGTAATTTGTCTCGCAAAGGTATTTTTGCCTATGAAAGGAGTTCTTTAACAGAAAAATCAGGCTAAAGCTGTCTGCAAGGATTTATGGTTTCAACAAACAATCTGCAAAGCTGTGGCAGTGTGCTGGAGGGAAAGAGAAACTGGAAGAAAAGAGTTTTCTGAGCATCAGGCACAACGAGGCACATCCGAATGATACTGAGCGTACATGTCAAATCAAACGGAGTGTGTGTTTAATTACCACAGGCTACAGGATGCTCATACACACAACATGCTGAACGGTGTCTTTCAGAGATCAGCAACCTCAGCCATAGTAGTTCCCAAATGGGCTGAACTTTCATACGTCTGTTTTTTGAGGTGTAACACGCTTGTAAAATCATAAAAGGCTTTTGTTTCAGAACCAATTTAAAATGCTCTTTCATATTTTATGAAATATTCAAAAGGAATATTAAAAGTTGTTTTCTGCGTTTAAGTAAATTGTGTAAAAAGTGTAAAGGCAGAATTTGGAGAGGCTGGAGGGTGCAGAGACCATCTCTAATGTATTTTCCAGTGTAAAATACTTTCTTCTCAATGCTTAATTTCCTCTGCTAAAGCTTGGGGGACTGAGTTCTACACCATTAAGAACGTCGAGCTGCAAAGTTACAGACAGAACATAAGTCTGAGAGGGCACAGCATGCAAAAGCGGGAAAGGGAGAGAGAGCGGAGGAAATCATTACAGCTCTTAGCTGTTGGGTGTACAAGGGCTTCTGACTCTGAAATACGATTGCAATAATAGCAAGAGGCAGTCTTGAGTTTTACACCCCTTCATAAATTAGACTGCAGTGCAGACATCATTCCCTGATAAACTGTCTCTCGAAACCCATTTACAATGGTAGGAAATATTGTTTTAACATGTCTTCTGTCACAATAGCGGATATATCATTTTAAATGACAGTTGTGCTAGTGGTTGTTCAGGTGCAGGCAGCAAATATGTCAGTGAGAACAAGTTAAAGAGGTAATGAGGGCGCAATTGAAGGCTGGATTGTGCAACTCATACAGACACAAGCATTCACACAGACACAAACACTGAGTTGTCCAGTTTTTGTCATTGCTTGAACCAGGCAAAAAAAAAAAACACATTCGCCTTAACGATTTTTGCAAATTGGACATTACTCTTTTGGAACACCCAAAGTTCAGTCCAGCCTCCAATTATGGGCTGAGCTGAACCACATTCACTGCACCAGCACATCAGACTACAGCACACCATTAAAGGAACATGGGAAAAAATATTTGGCTGCAACTGCAACACGACAACCACTCTCATAATTTATATCCAGTTGTTATTGGGGGTGTTGGGGAAGCGTTTTAACTGTATGTACAAGCTTTCAAACAGTTTTCTCATGTGAAAATCTCATTGGGAAAGTGAAATGTGGTTAAATCTGAATATTGGCAAAACATGTTTTTTTTTTTTTTTTTTTCCCAAATTGAATTACAGTATACATAAATAAAATGTCATCTTTTATTGAAGAATATGTAGTTCACTAGTGTTAACTGCACAGTCATCAGGTAGAGAGTATACTGAGTCTATGCTGAACCCAGTCTGAGTACATGGAGGTTTCTAGTTTAGTCTATATAAAAGACCTCTTAGACTTTCAGTGTCAGAAAAAAGTGCAAAAATAGTACATTTAGAGATACATCTTGTAACTGGGACAGTACCCTTAAAGGGGTCATGACATGGATTTTTAAAAATTATTTTAATATGTTCCTTGAGGTTTACTTAATTTTAATAAAGTTTTTTGTACGAACAAAATAAATATGAGGAAAAATTATTTTCAACCCTCATTCTAAAGCTCTCTTAGAAACTCTCATAGAAACAGTTTTTAAGGGGTGTGTCCTTTAAGGTTCTCAGTAATCTTCCACTGTTATGATTGGCTAACGTCACTGCATTGGAAACCTTATCAACGCCCCATCGCTATTACATGTGTGTTTTGACAACATAATCAAAATGAAACGCTCATTTCCAGAAAAGCATTATAAGATTTACTTACAGTTTGTGAGGCAGCTGTAGTCAGATATAGTACTGCTTCATCTTTCGAACAAATGTTTCTTTGTGAACTCTCCATGACACTGTGTCTCATTTACAAAACAAAATGCTCTTTACAAAGATGCGAACAAGCTGTTTAAACCAAACGCATCAAAGCAAGCATTCTTTCACTGCATATGACGACAGAATCAAGTGGACTGTGTGAGAAAGCGAACGTGCATCTGTATACTGTAGACAAGATAGCAGCAGTGATTGTAATTTCTATTTGCTTTTGACGCTATGCGACACTCGCATTCAGTGTGATCAAGTGTCAAGATGTTAAATGACTGAATGCCACTAGGCGAAGAAGACTATCCTTTGATGTCTTGCTCTGGAGGCAGTGTTTATGCAAACGACTGTGCCCAGGTGACGCCACCTTGTCCCTCGGATACAAAACAAGCAATTTTGGAGCTTAATTAAATAAATGCTTTGTTTATGAATAGGATGTTTTAAGTTATGTAACTTGCAGGATGGTACAAAGCCAAAAGATCAAGGCAAATTTGATTTCTCATGTCAAGACCCCTTTATAAAAGACAACTTTGTACCTTAATATGCACACCTAAAAGGTGCATATTTGTACCTTTGAGTAGTTATATATCCTTAAGCTACTACGATGAATCTTGAAATGGAAAATAATGTAAAACATGTCCATTTAAGGGTACTGCCCAAGGGACAAGCAGTCCTACCCTTAAAGGTAAAATTTGTGCTAATTTTTCTGAGAGTGGAATAGCATTTTAAGGGTTATGCTAATCACTAGGTGACATTATAGAGTTCTATAATAAAATGCATTAGCTTTCTTTTGAGCTGCTGCAGTCTAGACCTGTCACTCTAACAGCCACATCTTGAAATGCTTGATTTTTGGCATTAGCAGAGAGCAGTTTTCCCTAAATAACCCTGCAAGAGCTACAATAAAACCTACATCACACCTAACACATAAATCCGTTTAGTTACTTGTAAATTGAGCAATTATTACGGAAAGTTTTAAAGACCATGTAAGGCATTGTTGTCTAACATACCGTGTATCTTTTGATTTGAGCGCCATATTGAGTGGATTCCAGAAACTGCCACTCAGAAAGTATCCCAGCAGTGTTCTGTCACCCCAGACCAGTCTTGTCCTGGCCAAAGTCATGCCACAATCACATTCTGCTCCTTCTTCCCAGCAGCTTGCTGAGCAACCGTTCCCCGCGCAACAGCCTTTCAATGCTCAGCAGCCCTGGCATGCTAGGGCTCAGGGGATAACTAGGGGGTGGCGGAGCGAAGCTCAGTATACACACTGCTGTTTGCTCTGCTGAATTCCCATGACGGTTAGAAAACGCTCTAACTTCCGCCCCCCCCCCCAACAAAACCATCACCCCCACCCCTTCAAAAAAAGAATAAGAAAACATGCCTTGTTCTCCTGCCCTCGCTGCTTAAAAATAGTTTGAAAAACATCCTCTCAAAGCTTATTAGTGATGTTTTCATATGCCAACCCTGCTTGTACTTTGGAGAAAGCTCTCAGCTAGCAATGCGAAAAATGAGATCATGCAGTACCTTGACTACTCCGTTTTCATGCATTGTGATGCAGTTGTTAGGGTCTTTAGACAGCTCAAACAGAGCCCGGGCTGTCGCTTGGTGCACCGAAGGGTCTTTTGATCTAAGGTAGTGTACCAGCGGGGCTACAGCTCCAGCTTCCCCAAATGATACACAATTACTCCCCCACTTACAGCAGCAGGCGATGGCTTCTGCCAGGTACCGCCGTAACTTATCGTCCCCCTGTACAATCACACAAAGAGAGGGCGACAGAGAAAACCTAATTAAATCGAGAATTGACGGATACACATTTTTAGTATGGTTACAATTGAACATACGGTTATATTTTCAGTAATAGAAAAAATACACTAATATTATGAGGTGTCTTTACTGTTTGTTTGGCTTACGTTAGAATAACAAAAATGCCTCCAATTTCAGAGAAGGGAATTTGTCAATGTGAAACATGATCAGCACTTACGGTATTGGTGAGATTGGCCAGCATGGGAACCACACCATGGTCTGTAATAACTGCCAGGTTCTCCACATCTTTAGCAATTTTGGCAATGGCTGCACAAACACTGGCCAGCACATCTTTATTCTGTGATTTTAGCAGGTTAACAATGAGCTCCAAACCACCCACAAAGGAACGCACCATTTCTCCAGCATCCTAAACACAGAGAAAACAAGAAAATGTCATGAATTGCGAAAACATTTATTTTTATGTGTTATCGTGTTAAATCATTCACTGAACTATTGAGAATAGCCACATTTCTCTTATGATATATGGAGACAATCCAGCATGCTTTGGGATGAGACGCAGGCTGTGAGATTCAGCAAGTCTGTACTCATTCTGTCACATATGAAACCTGTACATGTCAAACTCAATCAGTCCACACTACCTAGAGAATATACTCACCTCGGAGAGGAAATACGGCTGAAAAAAAGGAGCATTTGTTATTTTTCCCTTTGTCTGTGCGTGTGTGTAAAGCAGAGCTTGTTTTAGGTTTGGTGGCACCATTGGAGGACGCGTTTTATCCCAAAGGCCTCAGGTCACATGAAAGCTCATGCCAAAGAGGTCAACCACAGTAGAACAGTGGGGATTAAAAACACACAAGCCCACATATTGCACAGAAATGGCAACTTTAGGCACTCTTTTATATTCAGTCCAGTTGTGCCAGAGGGTATGTAGCATGCCAGCATGGCACCAGACTGTTTAGAACGATTATAAAATAGTACAGTGATATCTTTATTGACGGTACAGAGGCATATCATTATGGTTTTGGAATCAGATGAAGCCAAACATTCAGTAAACAACCCAATCTTGTATTCCCACCTGCTATTTTTACTGAATAAAGATGCCACTTGCGATGACAAGGAATGATTATGGAGTACCACAGGTTGCTGCTTCTGTTCTGGCCATGAACAACACGACACAACCATGACTTGAGTTCAGCTTTGTGTGAACTGGAGTCTCCTAACCTAAAGAACAAAGTTTAAAGTCCCTGACTCTCTTGTAAGTACAGTCCTCTGTGGTTCTCTTGAGAACAATAAAGTCTGTCCCTCTATAACCCTGTATTTCACAACACAGCTTAACCCTAATAAACCCTTGTACACCGCACAGCAGAAATCAGCCTTCCACCCTGCAGACCCAGAAAGAGAAGAGGAGACCCAGAGCAGGTCATGCGTGCAGAGCAGGGTGAGCCTCTAAAGTGATGCCAAAGGATAAGATCTGTGTTTAGTGTGTCTGGGCAGAGATCAGGGAGGAGAGGGGAGGAATCTGCAGCGTGTCTCTCACAGGAAATGGCAGTACAGGAATACTGATGAACACTGGGAAAGCGAGAGAGAGAGAGAGAGAGAGAGAGAGAGAGAGAGAGAGAGAGAGAGAGAGAGAAGCTGGAGCAGAAGAGGAAGTATGGCAGAGCCACCAGCTGCGGAGGGTCACTGAGGAACCCTTTCAACCCAGGGCCCACAAAAACATCCCCAACTAAGTTCCACATCAGCAAACACAGCACGAAGTGAGACGTGCAGAGAGGGAGGAAGAGTGAGGGAGAAAGAGGGAGAACGGATGAAACACAAACAGTGTACAAAAACCAATGTAAGCCAAGCTAAAAGAGGGAGAGGAAAAGGCCCAAGAGAGAAAAGGAGAAGAACAAGATGCTGGGAGTGTGAATATGAGAGAGAAAAATTAGGAAATTGCACTCAACAAATTATAGCATTCAGGAAATTGAGTGTGAGGTATAACACTTTAACGTTTACATTAATGATTTTGGAGGTTTTAATTTAAAGCACACATCAAAAGCAACAAAAGCAGATTATGGTGTCTTCTCACATCACCTGCTTCTGGTTGTGCTTGAACACACCACAAATATTACATCCACCGACCAACTAACACATATATTCTGCACCTGCATGAGAGGAAATAACTCTCCATACCAGCAGGTGGCAGTAGCCTGTATTCACCGGAAGACCTAGAGCTGCGGATATGCAAACCGTAAACCAAGCAGTGCTTGCCTTACTATGGATTCGCTACAGAGCTTCTTTGAATATGTTTGAATATTAGTCGAGTTCTTTCTATCCCCTCTTGGCTTCATCTTTTATATTCTTTCATCACTTCACATATATTCTGCACCTGCATGAGAGGAAATAACTCTCCATACCAGCAGGTGGCAGTAGCCTGTATTCACCGGAAGACCTAGGACTGCGGATATGCAAACCGTAAACCAAGCAGTGCTTGCCTTACTATGGATTCGCTACAGAGCTTCTTTGAATATGTTTGAATATTAGTTGAGTTCTTTCTATCCCCTCTTGGCTTCATCTTTTATATTCTTTCATCACTTCACATATATTCTGCACCTGCATGAGAGGAAATAACTCTCCATACCAGCAGGTGGCAGTAGCCTGTATTCACCGGAAGACCTAGAACTGCGGATATGCAAACCGTAAACCAAGCAGTGCTTGCCTTACTATGGATTCGCTACAGAGCTTCTTTGAATATGTTTGAATATTAGTTGAGTTCTTTCTATCCCCTCTTGGCTTCATCTTTTATTTTCTTTCATCACTTCCATTTTTTCGTGCATTGGTTCGCCAAGCTGAACAGCCAATCAGAGTGATCTTTCTCACCAAAAGGCTCTCCCGCCGATTCAACATGCCCTACTAGTGTCCCTGGTGCAGGTTGACAGACAGCTCAGTGTGTCACGACTTTTAAGAAGCCAATGTATTTCTAATGAAAACAAGGAAAGAAGAAGAAAATCTATCCAAAAAGGTGTTTTTGATTCAGAGCAGTCTGGCAGAACTTCCAGAAAGACTTCATACCAATTGTTATCAACTACTTACTGCCACTGGTTCAAAAATATGTGACCCCCAGCAAAATGTTTGCAAAGATTATGCCGCTGCTCAGCTGTTTTGACCTTCTTTCTAGATATGAATGAAGACCAAAAAACTTCACCATATCGGAGCCATTACATTGCATATTCAAGATTTACATTTCATCAGTACATAGTAACATTGAGTGCATACTCAACTGCATTGTGAATGTGAGGCCACGTTTGTCATTGTTAGACAAATTTTCATGGACAAAATACATTAAGGAATACACAGGATCCGGGATTTTTTGAGAAGGGCAAAAGATTTTCCTATACAGACTTCAAAGTGGGCTCAAGCTGATTCACCTTGTTAACCAACAGAAAAGTGTTTGGTTTGAACGTGATTTCTGTGTGAGCTGTGCTTCATACATTTTGCATACAAAACTTCACATAAATCATCAGTGACCACACCTTTATTCTTTGGACTAATTAAGTATGGTTCTTGTTAAAGCAGACAACACTACATGCTAAACTATCTTACAGTAGCTAATAATTACTAGAGGACTCATAGTAAGCACCAGCTGTGAGCACGTGTTTGTGCACTAGTAGGGATTTTGAAATCCCCAGATGCGGTTCCTCAAGCATGATTCTCATAAATCTGGCCCTGGAGCTGCTAACTCAATCCACATGGGCCTTTATCTAAATAACTGCTGCTGTGAGGCCGATCAGGTTCCTGGTCTGGATGGGTACGTAATTTCACATAGCCCTTACCACCAACTCTCACTCTCCTCTCCCTGAATGCACATACTAAGGGTATACTAAGAAATACTAAGAAATTCCGGAAGAAGCAGAAAACTTTTGATTTAGATAAAATATTCTAGATATGAATGAAGAACAAAAAACTTCACCATATCAGAGACATTACATATATATATAAATAACAATTCTCTTGTATTTGCAACTGCGCTGATAATCTACTACATGAAAAATAATGCAGTTGTGCTAATGCGTTACACAAGAGGCTCAAGAAAGCAGACTTGCTCTGTGCTAGCTATGAGATTTATATCCTATATATAGATGAAACCAGCTGCTTATACTGGATGTACTTGATGTTGCAATTCTGAACGTGTGATTTCTGTTTACTTGTGGATTGATAGAAAGTTAATGATATAGAGGGCTGCGCTCTAGATTAAATGTCCATTTAGTAGTTTGTTTGCAAGCGTAAGCTTCTTTGTTCTTCGTGTTCTTTCAGCACTGATACCACAGGCATTAGATTTAGGCAATTTGTGCATCTCTCTAGTCAAGATTTTCTATATCTGCAATGGCAATAGCACTCAATTTATGAGGATTCTCTATTGTTTTTACTAAAACACCGTCATGTCAACATGTCAAGATACAAATGAATCTGTTTCGAAACTGGGCATAATTAAACATACCTTTGTGTTCTCAATGCAGGGGCAGATGGCCCAGGCAGCATTGGCCTGAACTTCTGGATTGGGGTTCTTCAGCAAAGACCAAAGAAGACGTACACCATCAAGACGATCGATTATCCTGAGAGAGAAGAATAACAACTTGTATCTTCTGGACACTGAGAGATGTCACACCAACCTGATTTATCACCCCCCATTACATAGTTTACAGTGCAATGTACAGTGTAAACTCATGACTTGTTTTCCCAACATGTCTGTTTTTCCCAGGATTCAGTTTGGCTTTTGCAGCAGACTATCCCTCCTGGTGTGATGATGAAAACATTCCAGTAGCAGATCAGAAAGCTGCTCAGCATGGCTTTCCCATCACATCCCACCTGCTCAGTCCCTTACACCGGTACCCCCTGCTCACCTTCCAAACCTTCCAACAACTCCCTTAAAACATGTTCGCATCAGCCTGGCCGAGGCCTGACCCGTACAATGCTTTTAGGAGGTCCGTGCGGATATTTATAGCGGACCGTGGACAAACACACATTCACACACACTTGCACGGAGCACACCGTTTAACTCGGTTCCTGTCGGCGACTCGGAGGAAGAAAAAACCCAGAGAAAGTACGTTTTCCAAGTCAAACATTCTCATAGACAAGTCTTTCTATATTTCACTGCTTCTGAGTGAGGTTTACTTAAGAACAGGCTGTATTTCATGCTGCGGATATGATTCTACTAAAGGATGTAGTCAGGCTCTGGGAAGAACGGGAAAATGACTCTTCAGTGCGGTCCGTTTGTCAGGTATAAATAATATGTAACCTGTTTCCCATGTGTGCATCCAGCGACAAGGCCGACATTCAATGCTGTCATAATTGCTAAACCACGCTGCAAAGGGGGGAACCAGTGAACGGAGGCCGGGCTGAGCACTGGTCAGAGCCATTTTGACGCCAAGTGTACCCCCCGACCCCATCCTCATAATAAATCAGTTTGAGAACCATGATAACATGGAGAGCCCCACGCTATCCCAAGAGGCCACTAAATCCTTTAGGAGCAGGACATAATGCTGCACTTGAACAGGTAAGATGCACTCAACACTACAGTAGTAGGATGCATCTAGAAATCAGTTCCTGGGCTGGTTTATCCATGGAAGTTTGTGTGTTTGACAACAACAATGGAAAATTTTGTTTAATTTAGCCATCAGATGTATAAATATCTAATATTTCAATGAATCATTCTAAAAAAGGTAATTAGTATGTTTTCAAACCGAACAATAATTTTGAATTCCAGATTATTTTGTACTATGTGGAGGACAGACCATCATGAATTTCTTTTACTGCTTTTAATTTCAGACACAAGCCTGAACATGCTGTTCTATTAAAGAAAACGATCATCAAATATGAGCTATGCTAATTGCTTTGTAGACTACTGTGCTTAATTCTCAAAATAAACCATCAAAACGGAAAAAAGGGGAATGAAAAACATTAAAAAGACTCTTTGTTACTGCAAGGAAATGGGAACAAAAAGACAAGTCCTAAATATAGATTCCATGAGAAAACAAGAACAACATGTTCAAGAGCTGGTACATAGGTCTACAGGACTGAAGTTCTTGGTCACTCAAAGAGTTAAAATTAAATGAATGACCTTATTTCTTCAAAAAACAGCTCTGTGGACTTTTACTACACCACTGTGGTTGCTCACATCTATAAATGTATTAATCTTTCAGACAAAGGCTGTGTGAGCTTGGGTGCCAAAGAGAGGGGAACAAAACGCTCTTCATTTGTGTCCAGCATTAATTAAGAAGGGGACTGCAGTCTGTAACAGTCTTGTAAAAGCAATGAGAGTCAGATGTGTTAAATATACAGAAAAACCGATACCCAAATCTCTGTGAATGTGTGAATTACATGGCAATATATATTAAAGACAATGATACTTGTTTTTCTGTTTGTTAACCATATGTCACCGCAAGGGCTGGGTATTGATACAGATTTCTGGATTTGATACCCAAAATAAGACTACACTGGTCGCGTTATTCATTTGTTTTTGAATGCAGCCTGTGAGAGCACCCTAAAAGATGTTTCTTCCTATTATTTCATGAGTTCACAGTGTTTTTATTGTACAAAGCACAATACAGACCATAATCTAGTACATTAAGCTGAAAAAGACATTCTGTGTACTCATCTATGCTTATGCTCGCCTGCCTGTTTCTGTTTAGCAAGTCCAATGGCCGTTGTCAGAAGTGCTTTACAGCTTATACAAACTGACCGCATTGAGACAATAAAAGGCCTCCACCCTGGCCGCAGCTATGAGTCTCACAGCAGGTAAAGTAAACACAGATCTCCCGAGGCCTGTAATTACAGAACCAGGGCTGAGGGCTCTTGCCCTGTATGTGCGGAGCACGGAGACTGGTCAAGTGGCACATCCCAGGGCCCGGTGGATCCACCGCAGAAGCGGTGAACATGGAATCTTGTACAAAGAACAAGAACAATGCTTTGTCATCCTAAACCGAGCCAATGGCAACAGTGAGAGGGATTACAAAGCCAAGGTTGGATACTATGAGCATTGTCAGCTGCTGGATTGTTTCTGGACAACTGTTTTGGATCCAGGTTGATTAGGTAATACAAAAACAGTGAAAACAGTCTAATATGAGCACAGGGAAATGTGTTACAGTAATACAGTGCAGTGTGTTAGTATTTGATTTGTGAAGGACACATTTAAGAATGTTGTGGTAAGAGGTAAGACTTACACCATGTTCTCAGGGTCAGTGGCACAGGCTCCCACGGCCCTTGTGACGTTGCCCAGAAGGGCCTGGTTGGTGCCGGTGAGTAAGTTGACCAAAGGCTGGATACCACCGCTTTTGCGGATAGTGGCAAGATTCTCCGATATTTGGGCACATTCTGCCAAAGCACCCACTACATTAACAAGTACCTCTTCAGGTTGGTCTTTGAGCAGACCTACTAGAATTTCTAGTGCCTTATACTCTTGAAACCTGTGAGAGAGAAATAGAGAAAGAAATTATTACTCATATGCAAGTCCAAAGCGCTTTCAATGAAAAAAATACTAGGACTCAATATACCAAGTCATCAATTTCCATCAATCTCCAAGAAACATACCATTTTCTGTTGCTTCCACACAACAAGCATTTATGGTGCACTCTTTTTTATTTTTTACAACAAGCATTTTTTTTTTTATTTTTTTTTCTTCAAACTTTCTTAAAAAATTTAAATCACAGATGTTGTAAGCTGTACAAAATTTTGTAATGAATAGTGAGATTTTCCCCTGTGTTTAAATGTGGTAGCTGATGGGATAATGGGAAATCCATGGGAATTTCACGAAAAAGAGCAAGTTGTGTCAATATTGCTCTGAAGGAACCTTCTTCAATGGACATAAAAACATTAAATGGTTTGTTTATAATTAGATGAAGCATTTTTTCCATCATGCAATGGATTATAAAAACATGAAGACTCAAAACCCTAAATAGCAACAGGAAGCATTCGTATGGGTTGTGGATATCTTGGAGGAGAATAAATCCGGTGATGCTTTATCACCGCAACATTTCCCACACTGTGCTCAATATGCATTTATGCTCAATGACCACATTTTCTGGTTTGGAGCAAGACAACAAGAGCTTTTGGTGCGATTCTGGATTTGTTTGCCAAGTAGTGGTGAACTACAGTAAACATTTAAAAGGCATATAATGTGGTTGCAGGGAGCCTCAACTAATCTCTGATGTACGGTTAAGCTATATGGCTGTTTTTATTCACAGTTACGGTTTCTGGCTAAGCAGTCCTGAAGGCCATTGAGTGTCCAAGGTCACTTGGCTCTGGTCAAAGTCAACCAAACATTTTCTTGCAAGAAAAAAAAAAAAAAAAAACCTACCAAAATTAGCACAGCATAAAAGTCAGAAAAAAGGTCAGGCCTACACTTAAAACATAGCATAGCATGTAAAACAGATGCCATCAGTGAAGTGTTATCAGCATGCTACATTAAAGTTGTGGAGCAATTATATGTTGCCTCTGATTAATGGACTGTGTGTGTTGTCTATTTTTGTAAAGCCAACATCAACCTGCCAAATAATCATGCCAAGAGAAACAACATGAAACAGCACCGGTCAATCGCTACCAACAACAACAACAAAAAAAAAGGTTACAAAGTAAGCATGCACCATTTTAAAAAGAGC
The DNA here is from genome assembly GCF_018340385.1 of Cyprinus carpio. Classification (NCBI taxonomy): domain Eukaryota; kingdom Metazoa; phylum Chordata; class Actinopteri; order Cypriniformes; family Cyprinidae; genus Cyprinus; species Cyprinus carpio. The sequence goes on from NC_056608.1 coordinate 13,174,116, forward strand.
TTCTAACGGCATCCTAAAGACTGCAAAAATATTTTTTAGATCTCTAAGTGACCAAAAAAAAAAAAAAAAAAAAAAAAAAAAACCCAAAACAATTGTCCATTTGCTAAGACCCACAGCTAAAACATTCCTGACTTAGCAACAGTTGCTTTCATCCATTTTGTCAGACAAGCTTTTATACTTTTATTCTAATGTAGGTTAATGGAGATATAGTTTTAAATGCAATTTCAAACTAAGCTTTTCAGTTCCAATTCATTTCCAATTATGCTTTTCTTTTTTCAGTTTACTTTGAGAATTGTTTGCCATCATTCTTTTAATTTTTTAATCATGTTATTGTGTAATCATGTTATTGTGAAACCTAATAATTCAGGTTTCTTTGAAGAAAAACATTAGATAGTATGCTCTGCTATGCTATGTCACTTTATTCCAGCCCATTTAAGAATAATTTCCAATAAATTGTTATTACTTTGTCCACATTTTATATATTATTTCACTGTTCATAGAAATCTCCAGTTCATTTCTATGGGGTGTTCTGTAAAGCTTGTCAGAGTTAGCAACAGCAAAGGACAGTAATTTCAAAATGAAACTATTATGGACTTTGATGGCACTGCCGTGGGAAAATAAGGAAAATCATTAGTGATGCACATTTTTATTTATTTATTTTGTTATTTTATTTTTCACTGAAACCAAGTGTTAATTTGCCTAAAATTTTGATGATTAAATTTGGGTAACTGGGTATTTGAACTCTGTATGCTGTTTAAATTATTGTAGTGAAGTTCTTCAGTAATAAGCCACCTCTCAATATTTTAGCTAAACAAATTTAACAAATTTCTGCTCCAGCATAATTTTTTTGGTAACGGTGAAGTGCTGACATGGTAAAAACACTCCACTGGATGGCGTTAATTAAAAGTCACTGTTTCGGTGAGTGATTTCAGTCCATTTAAATTATTTTGGCCTATTTAGCATATTAATCACTAGAAATTAGTACGTAATTAAGCATTTCGTGAATTCTTAGCTGAAAGATCATAGATGACTGTGATATTGCATTTAAAGCCCTATATAACTAAAAACTCCAGTGAATATCACCCTTTGTGTATAATAAAATTAAGGTTATGAGCATAATCATTATAATATTTTTCTTGTTATAATATAACAATTTTAATTTTATGCATCATTAATCAGGTAAATGGTTAACATATGCCTTTCCCAGCACATTTGTGGAGGTCTCACATCCTCTTCAGTCACTACCACTTTCTAAAAGCCCCTCTGACCCAGTCCTGAACCCCTCTTTCTGCTGGACTCATGTGACCTCCCCACTCATCAGCCACACAAAGACATGCTGTCTGCTGCTGGCAATGCTAGGACTCTCAGAAAAATAAAGAGGAAAAGCACCTCAAAATTATGACCACTGTAAAATATATTCTGAAATGATTTTCGCCTTAAAACACCAAGCCTTGATTGTTTCTGAAATGGCACACTGCGCTTACACCAAGACCAGATGGATTGGGAAAACACTCCCTGGTAAATGATCACTGACCTAGCGCTCCACTACCTCTGCAGATTGTATTTTACGTAAATGGTTGGTTTGTTTTATTCCAAATGCTGAGTTCATTCTTGATATTGTACAATTTTTTTTTTATAAAACCAGTTCTTTCTTCATGTCCAAGTTTGCATTAAATATTCTGCCAGTAACACAGTGATTTTCTATACAGCTGACGTCTAAAACTTTAAACCAGCCACCTGCTCAAATTAACATAACACAAGTGAGAGAGGTGTAACTCTGGTTTGGCACATCTAGCATAAATTAATTTCTATTATGTTCTGGATAAAGATAATCAGCTGATATAAGAACTAATAAAAAGACCCAGTTCTGAATAAAATATTGTGAAAATAGTGTTGCAAAAGTAACAAAAAAATCATAAAAATTTTGTGTTTTGAGAACAAAAAGACTTGTCTTCAACAGAATCTTAAAAAAAAAAAAAACTGAAAAAAATATCCACCTCTATCAGTCCATAAAAAGCAGGTTGTTTGGACCCTCAAAGTTAATGCATCAAAATCCACACAAAATAAACTAACACTCATTTGACAGTTGGCTGGATTACTTTTTTTTTAATCTCTGTTTGTGTTCCATAGAAGATAAAAAGCCATATACATCCGAGACAGCAGGAGAATGAGTAAATGATGACAGAATTTTCATTTTTGGGAGGAGTATCCCTTTAAATATTAAGCCCCTTGAACAATACTGTTCATCACCTGGAGAAAAAAAAACTCTAAAATGATCTGAAAACTACGGAGCCCCTAAAGGGACATGGTGGTGAAAAAAAAAATCGGGATGGGTGGAAAAAATTTGGAGTGGGAGGAAAAAAACTTTTGCGTTCTCTCGCAAAATTTTTGCGTTCCCCCAAGAAACTTTACATTCCCTCGCAAAACTTTTGCTTTCTTTCACAAAAGATATTTTAATTATCTCGAAAAACCAGTCGAGTTCGGACAAACACTTCCTGTTTACTTTACAGCTTGTAGGTTACATTCACAAGGGAGTAATTAATAGTTTTATTTTAAACTTGGATTCAAGTTCAAATACAGTCAGCTTTGCTTATAGTTTAAGGCACAGTTTTAGGACATTCTAAAATGCTTAATGTGGCTTAATGTACTATAACATTGACATTGGAGGCCCAATTCGGTATTAATGAATACTATAGACAATTTTAATATTAATAACCTTATTAATAGCATTACCAGTTTTAAATCTTTTGGGTTATAGTTATCTTTTTTGGTGTGAACAGGAGTTTACACTTCAGTAGTGTTCACACAGTTTGTTTGCCTGCTTGTTTAATCTCACTTTTAAGCATAAGTTTCAACAAGGCTTCTTCAGAGGTATTACCGTGGACCCAATCTTAACAACTGAATGTTTTCACAGAGCATTACTTTTCTTAAAGGACCCTTATTTGGCTAATGGGACATTCAGTGAATTGAATGGCATGGGGCACCTGCCTGCAGTTTCAGCAAACTAAGCCTGATGTAAACGCAGGATGAGCTTTTGTCAAGCTTTGACTTATGAGGTGGAGAGATAGCAGCCATGCTGCTACTGGGCCATTTCAGACACAATCCTCCCTCTGAATTCCTCTTTCAATACAATTCTATTTGTGGCTGGTGTGGGGCCAGACAGTAGATCCTTCTACAGATTCTAGTCTGTAACAATCCCATAAAATACAAAAAAAATGCTCTTATCATAAACTAGAAATGTAGATTTATCAGCTCCTTGGCTTCAAAGTTGTGAAAACAACACCTGATAATTTATAGACAGGTAATGGTGGGAATAAAAAATGCATTTTTGAGCCCTGTAGAGTACGTCCCCAAACGCGTACTGCAAAGCAAAGTAATATGTGTAAATCACTTTTATATGAGAGTGCTTGTGTGACAGAACGGGCAAGCCAGATGATGATTCCAAGGTCTTTTTGTATTTATGGGGGAAAATGACTGGCTTAAAAGACATCAGCCGCCAGAAAAATTACACCAGGAAAGCCTCCAGGATGGTCATCATCTTCACTGAGCTAAGTGACGTTGGAATAAAGACCAGCGTGCTTTACATGACAAATGGTTTAAGAGTCTTTCAGCTTACACTCCTGATTATTACAGCACGACTGTTTCAGAGAATTCTGCATCTCCCACAGCCCACTTGCCACTAATGGAGCAACGGCCTCGACTAACACATCACGGGTGTCTATAAAATCAACACTTTACTTCATCTTTTGTTAGCGGTATGGTGAAAGAACAATTCACATTCTTTTAGCAAAAAGTCATCATAAAAGATCAGAGCTCATTCACAGAGTTTATAAAAACTTTTGCTCTCTCTTCAAATAATCACTTCTGTAGCTGCACTCAGCGCAGACTCGGATGGACAATGGTTGACAGCTTTGAGCCATGGAAAATCTGAGCGTTAGAAGTGAACAAATGAGACATCTCATAAAAACGAAGGCTGCGTTTGATTGCACATCCTCTGTCCTTCATTAAGTTGAAGGACCCCTTTTCATGAGTGGTGCACAATTTGACCAAATCTGGAGCCAATTACGCATCTCACGTTGACTTGACTCCTCCTAGTCTAAATATGCCACACTGAGATCAAAATGTCTATTGACCACACAATGATTTTTAGGAATGGAATGGAATTAAGACTTGTATTCTGCAAGATCAGAAATGTCAAACTTCTAATTTTTGATAATGATGTGAATTAATATACTGTATGATATATTTCTTCCACACGTGATGAGTAATTATGGTTGTTCTAAGAGGAAAACTGTCATATCTTTTCTGAAAAATGAAGGAATGTTTGTGTAGAAGCTCTGCAGTGACATGCACATACTTAGCTACATTTTCCAAGCTGATGGAACATTTCCAGATGGCTCCAGTCGTGGCAGCTAGTAACTGCTTGTTTTCAGCTTCGTTGAGCAACATGACCAGTGGCTTCAGTCCCTCGTACTGACGCACCAAATCACGGGTGTGTTTATCTTCTGCACACTAACACAGGAGTGAAGGCGCACAAACATACAGTACACAGATGTATGTTTAGGCAGCATCAAGATGTGCACCGCATTGACAATCAGAGCCAGGGCTAAATTAGTATTTTCATTCCAACCTCAGACCTTTTATACGGTGCCAAAGAAAAGTGTAGTTGAGTGCGTACGGCCATACCTTAAAGATAGCACTGGCACAGTGCATTTGGAGCTCCTGGTTGTCACAGCTGAGGTTCTTCACCAGATCCTCAATCATGCCCTCAGTCTGTATAGCAATTCTGTAGCTCTTCTGCCAACACAAACATGCAGAATGACTCTCTACGCTGAACACCTACTGTAAAAACTACTCTGCCTTGCCAAACAACACTGCGTGCAGCGGCGTAGCGCTTATTTCATCCTAGGGTTTCTTGCTTCTGGCCTCATACAGTCATTCACATCTTCAAACTGGTCCTTTAATAGAAACAAACTGCCAGTCAAAAGTAAGGTTTCATAAACAGCGTGCTATTTTCAGTCAAGTGTCCTTGTATTGAGTGGCTTTACATATAGCATTTGAAGCTTGCGTTATGTTTCACAATACTTTTGTGTATGTAAATATACTTGCTATTTATTTATGCAATTTATAATGCTATGGCATATAGATAATTTTTATAAAAATACATTTAGAATTAAAATGAAACTACTGTTCATAAGTTAGGGGTCTGTGAGAATATTATTTATTTATTCCACACTAAGGTTGCATTCATTTGATCTTAAAATAAATATTGTGAAGTATTATTTCAATTATTATTTTCTGTTTCAGTAGTCTTTAAGATGTAATTTATTCCTATGATGGCAAAGCTGTTTTTATTTAGCTGAAGAACTTCCAGTCATAAGTGTCACATGACACTCCAAAAATGAATGTAATATGCTGATTTGGCGCTCAAGAAACATTTCTTATTATCATCTATGTTGAAATCTGCTTAATATTTTTGTGGAGATCATGACATTTTTTAGGATTCTTTGATGAACAGAAAGCTAAAAAGAACAGAATTTATTTGAAACATTTTTAACATTATAAATGTTTCTACTGTCACTTTTTATTTATTTATTGTATATTTGCTGAATAATAGCATTAATTTTCTTTTTAATTTTCTTTAATGCTTTACAAAGATGCAAAATCAACAAAATGTTGGACGTTTTGCGATCCTGCATAATTTGTCATTTTACCGCACAATGACAACAAAAATGAAGGTCTCACAAAAACTAAATGATAACTATCCAACTGAATTATCCCTAATTTTATTATGCATTTTGTTTGTTCTTTGTGTCATGCATGACTGTTGTGCATCTAACATAATTTATAATATGGTAAATGTAATATCCTAATTATTATTATTTTTTTTTTCAAATTTCTGTAAATTACCACCACAAAATCAGTCGTTTTGATTCCAAAAAAATAAATAAGAAATGCAATCCTGTAGGGACTGTCAAAATCATGTTCATATTTTATCAAAGTTACTTGCCGTTTCTTTGTAATTATTTGTGAGATTTAATAGCAATTTCTGAGTAAAAATTGCTTCAAAGTGAATCCTACACTAAATTTATTTCAGTGTAGCTATTAAAGAAATTTCAAATAAACATTTTAAGCATTTGCTGTTGGTTCAGCAAACCTCAGAAGCGCACTCCTGCAAGGTTCCCACCACAGGGATGAGCATGTTCTTCTGTGATGACTTGAGCAGCCGGGCGAGCAGAGGGATTCCCCCGGCCCGACGGATAGACTCCTTGTTCCTGGTGCTCTTGCTGCAGCTCCAAAGAGCCAGAGCCCCACAGCGCGCCACTTCCACGTCCCTCTCCTGCTCCGCACTCATAGACACACCATTAGGCACGCAGTCCAACAACTCCACCTGCCAGAAACAACTTCAGCTTTTCAAACGCACTTTCCTGTGCTTGAACTTTGAAATACTGCAATAGATTTGTCACTCTGCTTCACATGATATTATTATTATTACATTATAGTGCTTTATACTGTTTTCATTTCACTCTGGATTAAGGTAGGAGAGTCGTGTCATGTCAAAACGAACTTGAATGTTTTATTAATAGGGTCATGGTGTACTTTATGACATCTTCAGTGCACTTCTATCTCTGAGTCTGCAGGATGTGGAACACAATCTCCTGCCCTGAAGCTGCCAGCATTCATCTAAACATTCATCATCAGCCAAAGTTTGGCTGTTACTAAAGAGGGCTTGAAAATTCAGACTATGTCACACCAAAATCTACAAATGACCACATCCTTCAAAGAGTAAATTTTATGTTTCCCCTGCCGTCAAGCCAGAAAGGCCGCTCTAACACAGCATTACACGCGCGTGCCATTCAGAGGTGGTCTGGGTCTTTAAATGTAACTAATCTATGATAGCTACAATGAGAACGTCCGAGTCTGGCCCCGAGTAAATATACAGAGCAGAGTAACACGCGAGTCCTAATCAAACCGAGCGTCACTCTGTCAATAAACACACATGCCAGGATGAGGGGGTGCACGACATTCAATCTGTTTTTACCTGCAATGTGCTCCCTTTGATGCTGGCATAGAAAATGATTGGGAGAAACAGTCTCGAAAGAAAGAAAGCAAGTGGAGAAATAGAGCATGGTATACGTATGTACCCTCAACATATTCTTCATACTGTTGTCTCCTTTCATCACGCAAGTTTTTAATCATAGTTGATCTGTTTTGACAAACACACACTGGAACAGATTTCACGTTTCTCACCAGTCTCTTGATGCCACCATGTTGTCGGACCGTCCTGCGGGCCCGTCTGAACTTGGCCACATTGGCAATGGTCTCTGCTGCCAGTCCCTTCAGCTCTTTGTCAGGAGAGTCCAGGATGGACACCATGGTCTGCAAACCACCCAGATCAGCGATGGTTTGCCGAATCTGAGAGTTACAACTGATCTCCTTCAAGATCTTCAAAGAACCAATCTAACAGCAAGAGAGATTAAAGTATTAATTTTTAGAATAACTGCTTTACATACAGCATCTAATGCTGTTGAATTTATTGAAATGTATGGGTTTTCATTTTTTTAAATTTATGAACTTGATGGAATTCTATAAAAGTTTAAGCTTTTCTTTTACTTTACTGTTGTCATGTCAAAAGAGCAAAAATGGCAGTAACAATTAAATATTTAATTCAAAGAGCTGGGGTTAGTAAGTTTTTTTCTGAAAGAAATGATAACTTGTATTTAGCAAGGACACATTTAAAGACATTTATAATATTACAAAATATTTCTATTACAAAAATAATTGTGGTACCTTTGAAATTTTTATTGTTCAAAGAATCCTGAAAAGGTGCATCATAATTTCCCCCAAAATATTAAGCAGTTTTCAACATTGATAATAATAAGAAATGTTTCTTAAAGCCAATCAGATTGCCAATCAGAGGAATAAAAGACATTTTAAAATATATTAAAATTTTAATATTATTTCTCAATTTTGCTGTTTTTATTGTATTTTGATCAAACAAATGAAGCCAACCACAAACTTTTGACCAGTAGTGTACATCTGTAAAAATATCAACTAAATACATAAAAAACAGAAAAATAAAAAATTTTTTTTTTGACTCAAGTGGTGACCTCTGACCCAGTCTGAATGCACTTACTTTACATCTGATGTCATCTGTGTCAAGCAGGTTGATGAGGACCTCCAGCCCCCCGACGTCTCTGATAGCCAGCTGACACGTCTCCTGGACCAGGTTAAAGTCTCTTAAAGCGCACAACACAATCACTGTGGCTGTCTGATTAGCGCCCTGTTCACACACAAACACATGTGTGTGACTGTATGATTTGCTCAGTGTTCACACACAAACACATGTGCAGCAATTACCATTTCATTCATCTAGAACGTGAAATGACACACTGACTTTATACAGTACTGTATGACTTATGTGTTATATGCGTGAGTGTGAAGGCAGATGTACATGGCTACATTTACATCATATAATTCTTGCATTTTTTGCATTAATGGCGTAATTTCTCTATGAAACAGATTTTTCGACCCATTTGACCCACACCCCAAAATCATCTTCCCTTTGAGTCTTATTTTGTTGACCACATGTTGAGTATAAGTGTTTGGTATTGTGACTATAAACAGGGGTGGGGAGAGATCCTTTGATACAGATTACTGCTGTGCTGCGGCCTGAAACCATAGACAATGACCTAAGTTAGCAATTAAAAGAAAACAAGCTCTGAAATGTTGGAGATCATAATGGATTGGTTTTAGAAAAAGCTCTGTTTTGACAGTTGCTATATACACAGTGTTTTAGGCTGGTCGTTCCTCAGAAGTTGCCTACACAGTGAGTACAACAAACCAAACATGTGGCATTTGTTGGGCCAAGTTCCTTAACAGATATGTATCGCAGACGACTGCGGTTTTGATATCATTCACGGCATGTCTTTTATCGCTGGAATGAAATAACAGAAGGGCGAGTGACAGATAAATAAAGCAGAGGATCCAGCAAAAATACTACACAATTAATCATCTTTAATCAAGAAATGATGGCTTCTTTAGTGATTGGTGTTTGTTTAGGTCAAAACCACAGATCTAAGATCAGCTTTCCCCTAGAGAAAACACCAGAAACTCGACTTCCACGTGTGTTTTTAATGTGATGCCTTGTTTTTCTCCTCCTTTCTTTATGGTGCGGCTCTTATGAATGCAAACAAAGACAGGCTTTTCTCTCTGAGGCTGGCGTTGTGCTCATTGCAGTAGGTCCCAAAGAGGCATGTAAGCTGCTGTAATGCTGCTCGTGCAGCAGACCTTTGAAATATGACACTCAAGTGAAAAAATTTAATAAACACTTGTGTTTCTTTTTCATAAAACGAGCAACAGATCAGATCCAGTGATTAGGCCAGTCTCGCACCCTTGTTTATTAGACACATGGTGGTTTGCATACCTATTTTATTCTGTTTTGTAGTACAAGTAGAAAAGTAGGACACTTTAGCATACTTTTATAAAGAGTAGTCAAGGAAAGGATATACTTAAGTGGTAACTAAATGTAAAGATTTCAGGGACTTCATAGCATATTATTTGTAATTAAGAGTGGCCTGAAATAGAATGGAAGAATTAAAGAATAGCAAAGAGACAGAAAAAGACAATAAGCAATTATTTGCATAATCATTGCCAATAAGTAATAAATGGCTGATATTAAAATATATATATAATATATAAAACACGCATAAATTTAAACATCTTAAATGCTTTATGAATGCTAAGTGAATTTTGGCCAAACATTTGAGATTTGTTAAATGTTACATTTAACAGTGTTGTTAAATAGATGTTAAATTAGAGTTTGCATATCTCTAAAAAGTAGCACTTGGTTTAGTATGCTTTGGAAGAAGTCAAAACAATAAACATGGATGTGAGAAGAGGAGAACATCAGATCAAAGAGATCAGAGCATGATAGGACACATAATGAAGAATGAAGGGCAGAGCTGAAAAAAAGGGTGGGGAAATATGAAGAAAATAATAAGAGCGATGAAGGAGACAGACAGAGACAGTGATAAGAAGTGAAGAAAAATAGTCAAAGAGAGGTGGAGACAGAAAGATACAGAAGAAGAAAGAAGTAAGAGTGAGAGAAAAAAAGCACATGTGTTGTCCACATTAAGTGGCTGGACCAAATGTGAACCGAAACTAGCAGTGAATCCACTACACTTTCTGTCTTGCCACTCGCTTCGTCTTCAAAGCATTTGATGGGTTAGCAATGAACCTTGTAAAAACATGAAGCTATATTTAGTACTGATACCAAGGAAAAAGAAATCCAATGTTCATATGCTTTCATTTTCTAGCAGCTTTGGTCTCAATGTGCTGTAGACATTCTTTACAAATCAGAAAACATCTGAAGGTCTTTTATAATGTCTCTGTCTTGAATCTAACGGGCCCTCACTCGCAGTCTGCGGTGTGAAGACAGATGTTTAGGACAGATGCACACGCAGATAAAAGCTGTGAACACAGATGACTGACAGGTTTATCGTTTGAAATCACTACACACCATACTCACATTAATGTTAGAGTCTGTGCTTTCTCACCTCTCATATGTGACTGCAGGGATGTGCAAACTTACTTAGGGATGTTACTACACTTACTACTGTATATATATCAAATCTCAGCTCCAGGCCCGGCTCCACGGTGAGCCATGAGCTTTGCTAACTAGAGCTCAAATCAGGACTCCTGCGCTGTTTTCTGTGCGCACACAACCAAAGCATGCACACAGAGAGCCACAATAAGACAGTGCTCTATTACTGTATTGAGTTTTTTTTTTAATCTTATCATGCTTAAATGGACATATACACAAAATCAGTCACCTGGGTGCACATATTGGCAAGTATATTCATAAGCAGTCTTAACGGAGTTAAAAATAAAAAATATTAATGAATGTAAAGAGTTGGGAGAAAATCTGATGTGTCGGCAGCTGAATATACCTTCTGTCTTATGTCATTAATGTTAATAAAAGAAAATCACTCTGCCCCGAATGACTGAATAACTTCTTTAGCTTTAATATGGATTAATCTGTATTTTCATTTATACATTATGTTATTTTGTTCTATTGTATTTATTCTTATTTTATTACTTTCATATTATCACACAGCTCTATTATTAAAGTTTAATTAATTGAGGTGGAATCATTAAGATTTTTCAATGTTTTTGAAGCATACTGGAATATTTTTGAAGGATCATGTGACAATGAAGACTAGAGTAATGGCACTTGAAAATTCTGAAATGCTTTGCCATCAAAGGAATAAATTATATTTTAAAACATTCAAATATAAAACAATAATTTTAAACTGTAGTAATATTTCACAATATCACTGTTTTACAGTTTTTTTGATCAAATACATATAGCCTTGGTATGCATAAGAGACATTTCAATTTCATTAACATTAAACATTAACATCATGATTTTCTGTAAAGCTGCTTCAAATTGTGAAAAGCGCTACATAAATAAACTGAGGTCACTCACAGATGTATCAGAAATAACCTTATGCACTATAAAATGGTGTCAGCATCCTTTAGAAAATGTTTTCACTTACTTTCTCTATTTGGATGACAAGAATGATAATGCTGCCCAGGTCTGCAGGCCTTATCTGACAGCTGTATTAAAACTTCTTCAGAAAAAAGGTTGGAAACATTTATCTGCGATCAAGGTTAAAAAGGCAAAAAAGCTTGTTGCATTGCTCTCTACTTGTTGAAAACATTTGTCTTCAATAAATAACCAAGTCTAGTGGTATCTGAAATAATTTAAATGTCACAAAACTACCGAGCGAGCTGACAGATTGTAGTTCTGTTTGAGAGCAGAAAAGCAGGTCCCAGTGACAGCACAAGCTGTGTGTCACCATAAAAATCTATCCTGAGGAAAGAATACTTGAAATGTTTAGCAAAAAACAGTTTGGAATGAGCCAGCATTCATAAATCCTGCCCAGAGCTCAGAAAATTAGCAAATTCTCCAGAAGAGCAAATCACAAAAGAATGGGAAAACAGAGAAAGAAAGCAGAAAGAAAAAAAGGAGGAAAAGACAAACAGAGAATGGATATATAAATAAAACCTAAGAAGAAAACAAAGCTGTACTGATGCTCTGGAGAAAATTGAGATGACAAAAAGAAAAAGAAAAGTGGCAGAGTGATCAGGAGAACAAGGAGATTTAAGAAAAGAGAATGTAAATGTTCATTCTGGCATGTGTTGTGTATGATACACACATTAGAGTTAATTTAAAGAGAAGCTGACTGAGGTCTGATCATTAACATTTATCCTCAATTAAGCAGCCAGCTCTCCAGAGCAAGACAGCTGTATAAATGATTTACACAGAGAGAAGCCATAGTGCCACAGAGCAGAGCCGTCTCCTCTAGATTTAAGAGCAAAGAGGTATCAGATTTAACTTGATGCAAAACAGCATATCCACAGCGTATTTACGAGCGCCGACTCTTGCAAGCGTATACACACACTCAAACCATTTGGATGGAATGGGTGTACTGCTGTAGATAATACTGTTTATCTTTATGTAAATTTCAGCTGCTGTCGCTTATGGCAGATGACACCAGAATGGCAAACTGCTGAGTATGTTTTTTTTTTTTTTTTTTTTTTAGACTATTGTGCAAAACTTGGGATCTGTAAGATTTTGTAATTTTTTTTTATAATTTAGTTTAATCCTTTTTTTCAGTATAGATATAACAAGCTGATCAAAAGTGACAGTAAAGACATTTATGATGTCACAAAAAATTCAGCTTCAAAAAATATATCATGGTTTCCACAAAAATATTAAGCAGCACAATTGTTTTCAACACTTATAATAATAAGAAATTATATTTGAGTACCAAATCAGCATATTACAACAATTTCTGAAAGATCATGTGATACTGGAGTAATGCCCTCACAGAAATAAAATCAATTGAAAAAATCTATTAAAATATAAAACAGTAATAATAATACATTAATAACATTTAACAGTACTACTGTTTTTTAACCAAATAAATGCAGCCTTGGTGAGCATAAGAAACTTTTTGAATCAGTGTACTGAATGTCACATTGGTAAAGAGAATAGAATTTAGCTGAATTTCAATGAAATCACTGACACATTCATTTTATTACTCAATTTGTCCAGTAGAGGGAGCAAGACCTCATAATGGCCATGCCAGGTAACAAGATGTGGACATTACTCTGGTTACAAATATCAACAGTTCTATTCTGAGAGGAATTTCAACTTCTGCCACTACGCAGATGGAAAAGTGTAGCGTTTGCAGATGATTTATTCTTTAAATTAATTTCATGCTGAGGATCATTTTAAAAAATCTAAAGTCCATTTAAGCACATTATTTTTCTGAGTGAGTATTTCTCAATCTGTGAGAAACAGTGATCACTATGTAAGTGAGGCATGAGCTACTGCAGTGAGAGAGATCCAGATTTAGACATTTCCTGAGCAGACAGAGACACTCTGCAATGTTTCAGTTAAATTGAGTCTGTAATATAACATTTCTAGCTAGTCACATTGGTGAAGATTGCAAACACTATTTCATCATATAGCAATTCACTTACTTACAAGCGATTAACGAGGAGCAGAACGGGGTACTTGGGAGAAGGCAGAATGAGAGAGAATGTTTCTATGCAACTTTGTTTGCCTGCCATGTTTCTCTAATTCAAGCTAATGAGGCAGTTGGGCTGAATCTAGTGAGACAAACAGCCTGTGGCCACCTCCTCTACACACTGACGCAGTTACAAAGTGCGTCTGTGAATGTGTGAACGTGCAATTATACTCATCGCTCGTGATCCAGACAACGACTGAATGGTGTTTGGTGTGTGTAATGTGTTTTGCGGTCTGAAGACATGCACGATTTCTTAATATAACACTAATACTGCCATGGACATCATGAAAGGATATAGTCACTGGTGCAAACTGCCCTCCGTACATGTGTACAGAAAGGCAAACATGAAGACATGATGTAAATGTACAGTTCAGGTAATGTACACTGCAAAAATATCCCTAGATAAACAGCCATTAAAGCACAAGTCCGATCATTCATGCATCACCTTATAGAAATGTAATCTCCCAGAAATACAAACGCATGTCTATACCCCGGAAAAGAGCAGAAGAAAAGACAGAGGGGAGGAGAAAATCTGAACCTTCACTCCAAAAATAAAACAGATATTTAGTTTGGCACAGACTGTGTTTCGGCTTCTGATGGTAATGACATTATAAGAGGGCTACTGGACAAACCCTCATAAATAAGAACTGTGGTTTCCAGACAGATAGAATGCTGGGAAGGGCACGTTACAAACACATCCTGTCTAGAGTTGAACACAGCACTGTGACAAACGCATCCCCAAACACCTCACACAAATCACAAAAAACAAACTTTTCAAAACCACTTTCCAAACGATCATTCTGTGAGAATCAAACAGGATTTTGTTATCAAGTGCTTCTTTTTCCTGACGTTTGGTAGAGGATGAGCACCTCCCTCTGGGAAAATCACATTCATTATCCTGTGTTTTACTGGGCTAAAAATATCTACCTGCGGCTGAACTTTGCTTGGATGTTTTTCTTTACATGATTTATAGCTCCCTACACTGAAGAAGATCCTTTTAAAAATGTGTATGCACTGTGCCCTCAGGTGTTTGACATCAGTGCTCTTTTAATCTAGAGTAGGCCTATGCCTTCTATGATACTAGTTACTAAATTATAAAAGGAGGTGATATGCCTTTGAATTATTTTATTCTCATACGTTAATGCAAGAGACCAGTTTTGCAAATTGAGTTATTTGTGAACACCGTTTTAATGTATTGACTAGGGGTGGTACAATATACCAGTATTGATGATAAAAATAAAATACTGCTATCATGTTAATACTACGCATGATAATATGGTAAATAATCCTGTGCCATTATCAACACTTCAACACAGTGGGAATTCTGCACCTTAACCCTTGTATTATGTTCTGGGTCAATTCGACCCGTGTGATATTATTCTTGATATTTTGTGACTTTTTCCTCATTTAGGGCCATGAACATGCATGCAAAATGAGGATACACTAATGTGTTTTGAAGTGCAAACACAAAATTAATAATGTTATGTTCACAAGTCATTTTTTAGTTGTTTCAACTGTACAGACCCAAATTAAATATATTCCTTGGGTATATTTTATGTTGGTGTTTTACTACCCTGTAAAGGGAGGGAAAATTAGCTTTTCCTCATTATTTTCAGTACTGAAAAAGACTTTCTCAGACTCAGATGGTAAAAGTGAGCTATCATTTTTATTTCAATGTATATGAAATACTATTTAACTGATCTTTTTCCTTCAGAAATGCCATGAACATGTCTAAACAAGTTGTGTTCCAAATTTGAAGTTGATATAAAAAAATAGAGGTTCCTATGCAATTTTGTTTAGGCGGGCCATTCATTTTTATTCTGTTGATGCTATTTTTCTGACACAAATGTACAAATTTATCTCTCAATATTACTTCTTTCACAAAATAACCACCATAAAATTCCAAATATGGAATCTTGAGATTCAGACCTTTCCAACAATATGCATTTTGTCAAGCTTATAAAAAGTTTTGATTCTAAAAGACCGTAAAATATTTTGTAAAATGACACCCCCACTAAGGGGGAGGAACCAGCTAAAAGATTTTAAAGTACCATTTCCATGGTAATGCAATGTCCAATTTTAAAATGGTCTTCACTGGATGAATTTTGAGGTTTTAAGCGTTCAAATGATATGCAATTTATGATGATTTCTAAAACTTTTGATAGGGAAAAAGAAAATGAAAATATTTTTTGTCACTAAGGTCAGAACTCCTATTATGACGCATATGTTTTGAGGTATGTTTTGAGGACATATGTTTGTCATAAATTAATCTATTACTGTTCCTACATATATTGTAACAAAAAACAGTGGTAAAATATCTATTTAGCAGTCTTAGTCTTTCCAATGATATACTGTATAGTTTGTTAAAAGTTAAAATTGGTCCGTACATACCTGATTCCTTCTTGTTTTTAATAATGTGATATTTAGGGAATTGCACAATGCAATTAGGGTCAATTTGACCCTCTCCGTCAAAATTGTATCCAGAAATAGAACATAATACAAGGGTTAATGCTGGTTGCAAACTACCATAAAACATTAAGACAACGACGTGGTGTAGGTTGTACTGCTGCACAAAAATCATGTCAGAGGAGATGCCAGACAAAAGTGAGACACTCTGCCTGCACTTGAAAAAATTAGCTAACCAGAGTGAACATTAGACACTAAATACTAAGAACATTAGTATTTGACTTGCCATGTCCCTGAAAAATTTTCAGCCTAAAGCCAACTCAAAGCCAGCCCAAACAGAATAAAAACTAGCCTATTTTTCCCCCGGTCCAATCACAGTTGACAGGTGTGGGAGTTCCAAATGTGCCATCTTTTCTTCAGTTGCTAGTTCTTCTTTAGGTTGCCAGGTATTCATTCCAAGTGTCAATGCACATTAGTTTTCTTGGTCTACAGATAAACTTTTTAATGGCTGCAGTACATTATAAAATTAGGCAAAAAATAAAAAATAAAATAAAAATAAATGCAGTTGTATCATGAAAGTAGTCCAAAAAACTTCGGGGAAACCACAACCCTGGCAACACTGTCTGCAGGAAGTGTGATTTTGTATGCTCATGTTATGGTTACAAAATCTCTTTCCGTCTCCCAATTCATTTTTAGTTTCCAGAAAACAAAAAATATGTTTAAAAAAAAAAGTGAATATTACTGACAGCATAATTTTTCTATAGATAGCAAGATAATAATTAATAATATATTTTATATATTTTGTGATAACATCATTATAGTGAATTCTTTTGGCCATAGTAATTGTGTTCTGAAAATCAGGCTCCATGACAGCCCTAGTGTTGACACATGTTGTTGGTGAGTGCATATGTGTTTTTTACCTTTAAGTATTTGACTAGTTTTTGGATCTGCCAGTATTCAGAGGGCAGGTCGGTGGGGATCTCGGCACGTCTTTCAGGCTGTTCCTCATCTTCTTCATCCTCTGATGAACTCTCACTGAAGTCGCCAGCTCCTCCTGGGCTTTTACTGTGCATACACACACATATGCACCTATTAGACATATTAATATTCAAGCTGGCCCACAATTTTATGTCTTTCAGACACACACTGGGAGAAGTACTCTCCCACAGAATTTTCTCAGGGTAGAAATGAGAACTATCCATACATAACAGGACATTATAGAAAAAGCCCTTTCTATAATAAATAGAGCTTAATACATCAAATCTAAGGAGAGTTGGAGCAGGTGCAAGCCAAACCACACAGCACATTCTCTCAAAGCTCTGGTAAAATCTCTCTGAATTTAATGTGGAATGAATTATTGCTCTCTGAAAGGCCTTCATGCTCAAACCCTTGGACACAACGGTCATCAAACTCAGGGGTGTATTTGAAGTGTCATCTTAAGCCATGGCATCAAATTAAACGGCAGGGGATGGAGAGAACAGAGACAGAGCAATAGAGAGAGAGAGGAAGACTGGAGTGGTCATCAGTGCGTTTCTGAACTCTTTCATCACAAGCTTATACACGCACGCACAAATGCAGATGGCCGTTAAAGTGGATCAGGCTACTGAAATGAATGTATCATCAAACGAGTCATGAAACCCGGTACACACGGAGAAGAGGCCAGAGGGACTCAGATATGTTTTCCAGGGGATAACAGTATTGCCGGACAGCAGCGGACTCGTCTCTTTGTAATTCCTGCCATGAAAAACAATGAAATTGGTGGTAGTCACTTACTAAAGGTAAAATATGCATACCGCAATTTGAATGATTGTAAGTGTGATGGCTTACTGTGTTATGCATTACATTACTGATGAATCTGCGTACAATGAACACACAAACAAACTTTAGAAAGCTACATTTAAAACACTTCTATTAGCAGTAGGACTTGGGAAAGAGAGACTGCGGCTACACCCGGAGCTCCTTACAGGCAGGACTGTGTACTCTGGCAGTCGATGTTATGGGGACAGCTGGAGTTTTCACTCAACATTGCCAAACAGACAGAGAGGAGTCAGGAGAAGGAACAGGGTTATCAGCGGCTCAGGCACAGGCCGGTTATTACAGACCGCTACTCCCAGTAGCACCAGAGGACCGTTCTATATGCACACCAACCTGAACGGCTGCTTCATCCGTGTCTTATTAAAGGCTATAAAATGAATACTTATCCACAGCTGAAATAATTTGCCCTGAAAGTGAGTCTTTATTTCCAATTCAGTGATTGGATAAGTTTTTTATGTTTGGCCGGGAGAATAAAGGGTTATTCAATTATGCGTGTTCCTGGGAGAGGGTTTTTGAGATCCTGTTTCAATGGTTAGGTTTTTACCTCAGAGAAAATACCATATGTACAGTACAATGAAAAGACTGAGATTATGGTGGCATACATTTTTTGAGAAGACTGGCAGCCTGGCAAAGACGATCCAGAAAAATTAGCCTTTTTTTTGTTCTCGGATGCGGGTGACTTTGTGCCATTTTCCAAGATCTTCTTGCTTTCTCTGCTCCTTCTGGACCTTTCCTCTGCCTCGCTGGAAAAAATAACAACAACCAGATATTGAACATGTTTTTACATTTTAAAAAGTCACCATGAAATCAAAACCATTTTTTTTTATTATTATCATTGAATATTGCTAAGTGTTACAGTAATTATTACTGATTTATCTGTGCACACCATTTGTTTTTTAAACTTGTCATAATTGTTGAACTTGTCACTCACATTTAATGACTGTAGCAATTAGCAAATAAATACAAACCAATCAATTTCAGATGGGAAACAATCAAGTGCCGGCCTACATTTGTCTCTTGTTTCTACAAGTCATTTTACTTGGATAGGAAAAAGTCATAATTGCCCTCAATGATTTAAATTGTTTTTGGGTTACAAAATAGGTCAGGTAACTTTTCAGATTTTAAATTCACCTGTTACGATGTTACATAATGTCTTGTATGATTTGAATGTCTAGTCTGTTATTTTATTTGTACCACACAAGTATCACCTATGACTATGTGGATTTTCCATATACAGTGTATTAAAAAGCCACTTAAATTTTCAGTTTAACTGGTGCCTTTGTTGCATTTCCCTTTCATTTTTAAAAATTGTTTAATTGATTTCCCACCCATTAGGTAATATGTTTGTTTCAGCCTTCTGTGGCTCTCTAGAGTGTGTCTAGTTCTGTGACACCTTACAGAGAAAGCTTACATCATTTAAATGCAAGTTTGGTTCTGGCAGAACAGCGTAAAAATTTTCACATCTGGGAAATTCTTATTTCTCCAAAACAAAGGATTATTGTTTTGGAAATCCTAGATGACTGGTCAGAGAAGGTTTACCAGTAACAAGTGTTGAAATAGCCAAAGGGCTGATTTGTCTGCTAGATCAATCCAAGGAGGAAAACACATGCCTGAGTGATCAACTCTGGCTTTATCAGCTGACTGCCACTATGGATAGCTATGCCATGACTTCACCACCTGACACTCACAAGAGAACAGCCACTTATGTATCAGACATATAACCAAGTCTGGCTGACTTTTAAACTGTGTATCTATAGAGTATGTAAACAAACAGTATGTAGAATGCATTCAGCACTCCAGCAAGCATCAGTGTCGTGGCCTCTGATGTTCAAGCTGTGATGGTTTTTTGGGAGTCCACTGGGATTTGGAATTATCACTTACTCATAAGACGACGCGAGGCCGAGGTTCTTCCATTTCAAAGATGGTTCTAATTTCTTCTTCCTACCGCCCGGCTTGTTCCGCGCAAGCTGTTGTCTCACCTTCTCAGGCACATTCTTTTCCTCATGGTCGTAAGACTTCAGGGTTTGGCCTGTTTCCCCAACATCAACTGTTTCCACATGTAAGATCTTTTTAGCGGATGGCACATCTTGAATGGCAAAGTCCTGCAGAAAAGAGTGAATAAAACAGAAACAAGATAGTTAGGAAAAGGACATGTCTCAATTTGTATCAAACACACAGACTTGGGTAGTTAAAAGAGTTCTTCCTTTCAAGTATTCTTCATTTAACAAAGTTCTTCATGAATGCACACTTATTTTCCATTTTACATCTGACATATTGTCTCTTTATTGGGGAGGCACATCACACACTCATCACAACGCAGACTTTTCATTCTAAAAAAGAGACGTATAAAAACTTAATCCCAGTTATGAATTTGTATCCCTGAACATTTATATAATACAGACTTTCTCCACAGTCCACTGCCAGAAAACAATCCTGCCTTTGAGTTATGAGAATAATATTTATATATATATATATATATATATATATATATATATATATATATATATATATATATATATATATATATATATATATATATATATATAGAAACATATTTCCAATTTCTTCTGTTAATTGCCTAGACAATATGAGAGTTTTATTGTTTCTGTACATTCCTGAACTGCAGCTGGAAATTTGGCACACAGTCAGTGAAGTCCTTTGTGGCAAAGTAACGCAACAATGACTTTTTGAAATTATAAGAGACTCTTTCTTTCTCTTTCTCCTACTTCTTCATTAACTTTGTGAGAAGCTAAACAGACGACTGGTTAAGAGGCAGGAAAGATTTTAGCCACAGGCACCTGCCATCAGCCCTTCACTGGTTCCATCATTTAGAGAGATGTAGCAAGAAAACGTAACAGAAAGTGCAAGAAGAAGAGAGAATAGAATGAGAGCGGAAGAGTTCAGAAAGAGTACACAAGGGAAAAAGCTTTTAATATGGCACAAAGGACTCTGTGTAGATCCAGCTGGGCTAAGCACACTTTGTGCCTTTCATGAGCTTGTCTGGCCTAAAGAAGGCCAAAGTTAAGAACAGCCAAAACTATATCCATTTCCTTATACCACTCCACCCACCTTTAATATTATAATTGAAGTAATAAACCTGCAAAAACCCTGTCCAAGACCAAGTAGGGAGAGTGAACTCTCCAGTATGGCATCCCAAACAGAAGCCTGAATATCAAGAGAAAACCTCGAAAAGTGCTCAATAAACTAATACCACATCTAACTATGAATTTGCAAGACAAAAGAAGTCTATTTCAAAACCAATTGAGCGGACTGTTATAGATGGTACTCACAACTGATGATGCAGTACTCTAATATGCATAAACATAAACAATATTTGGGTCAAATTTTTATTAAAAATTAGTATATTTTATACTCAATATACATTAAATGTATGATATTTAATATTTATATTCACTACAGTTCTATAGTTTGGGGTCTTTAAGATTTTAAATGTTTTTAGAAGTCTCTTAGGCTGCATTTATGTGATCAAAATTACAGTAAAACAGTAATTTTGTGAAATATTAATACAATTCAAAACAACTTTTCTATTTTATTACATTTCAAATTGTAATTTATCCAGAGATGGAAATGCTAAATTTTCAGCAGTCATTATTCCAGTCTTCAGTGTCACATGATCCTTCAGAAATCGTTCTAATATGCTGAAGTGCTCAAGAAACATTTCTTCTTATCATCAATGTTGAAAATGATTGTGAATGTTAATATTTTGTGGAAACACTGACAATTGAAATCTTACTAACTGACCCTAAACTTTAGAATAGTAGTGTATTCATATTAACATTCGTCACAATCTAATAAAATAAAGGTATTTCTATGTATTTCTTTCACTTTGTTTGTCATCTTGGATGTGTTTTTCATTGCATTGTTATTGCTTTTCAAAGGACGCACAGAATTCTGCATTAGAATTTTCTGGTTTCTAGGTTTCTTTCAAGGCAGCATAAGTCAGCTTTTGAAACAACCTTCGCATTGAGAGTGTGTCTATGATGCACTGAAATACTACCTTCTTCAGAGGAAGCTTACTAGGTTTTGGAACAGAGCGACAGTCTTCCTGTCAAAGTCTGACAAAGCAGTAGAGTACGATATCTTTTCCCTGATGAATGTCACCTTTTGCTCAGCCCTGGCTGTGCATGTTAGATTAAAAGTGTCTGATCTGATAAAAGTATAAAAACGCATCGGTTCCTCATGCAGCTGATATGTTAGGAGATACAGCTTGTTGTATTTGGCTGAGAGCTGGTGTGTGTGTGCTGAGGGTTTCTGGGCTGAATAATCACGGTCTGGTGCTTGACTGATGGCTGAAGGACCAGAGCGTGTCTGAGACTTATTACAGCAAACTCAGGCTGCAATCCAGAGCCTATTCTCTGCTGAACTTTTCACGTTACAGGAGTCCCATAGTGCAACTAAAAGCATTATCTACATTCAGATCAACATGCGCCCTAACGTAACCGGTTCGTTTCAGGTGGATAAACGTGTATTTGTAGAAGGTGATGAAAGTCTTGACCAAAAAGGAGAACTCTCATATGTAGCCTTGTAGAAATGTGTTTGGAAGACCTTAGAAAGACATGGAAAGAAAGACATAGAAAAGCAAACTCATGAAATCTAGAAAACAAGGAACCAATGCAAAATATGGAGAACAAAGAGGGGTTTGATTTGTGTCTAAGCAGACTACTTTTATGGCTCTCTCTTTACGGCCTCTGTCCATCACCCGTCAGCTGCTAGTGCTCATGGTTGAGCTCCCGCCCGCTGGCATAATAAAACATGAAAGTCTGGTGGGCATTTTTACGCACACAAACGCTCACACGCCGAACCGCCTCCCTGGCATCATCGCTTCAAAGAATAATAAAGTCTTTCTCCTCACTGCCACCAATAATCGAACTCAACCTGCTAGCACATATTCAGCATGGTTCTAAAACCAAACACTTAAACCGCAATGAGAATATTCACCTCATTCTTTTTCTTTTCAGCAATACATATTGTTGCAAAACAGCTTTGCAGAAAATAGTGCCTTAATACCCCCAGTGAGCAAGCCAAAGGCAACATGCCAAGGAAAAATCATTCTAGAATATCACACCAGAAGTTTACCATCTGTTCAGTAGTTCTCGATAAGAACGGTAATATAAAAAAAAAATATTGGCAACAATATTCAGACAACTTTCAGCAATAGCAAGTATGACTGTGACTGTTATGTACCAAATAAACAGCCTGATGTGATTTACACAAGTAGGACATGTTCCTTTATCAACATCCTTTGTTGTTCCTGAAACAACATTTCTATTATTCAATCATTGCCTTATGATTTTAGAGCGTTAGGGCTTTGATTGGTTGCTGAGGAGGTTGTTGATCCAGAGACATAGTGTCAAATCAGCAAGTACAGCATATAGCTCTACTTCAGCTTTTTCTCATAGAGCTTTAGAATGATAGCACACTTAGACTGAACATTCATCAGACCCAAGAGTTATGGAAGGTGAGCAGAGCTACTGAGCACAGACTCATGGGAACTGTTCCTCAAGCGAGGAAGATGAAGCCTGTCCTGGACCTGACAGAGTTTAACTTGGACATCTCTGCTGAGAGTAAAGGTAAAATTCTGCAGCAGGCTTAGTTTGTGTCTGAAAACTGGCTCTGAATGCAGAACGAATAGATGAAAGGAACATTTTATACTTTTTGTCCTCAAGGTAACTGACGGGAGCACCAGACAGAGGTTTTTTACACCGGCAGAGTAGCGCTAGACAATAACCATTACTATATGGTAGAGCAGTAATCTTTCTGTCTGCCTTCACTATCCATCTGCAAACTATATCGGCGAGAGATAACATCACCATCATTTAGCAACGAACATAAAGAGAAATCTGTCTCAATGATGGAGTTTCCGTTTATATTGCTCAAGGACAGAATTATGTTGGTTATAAAACCGCCAACGGTCGGCATAAAACATTAGTGTGGATCAGAAGACTTTGTTTTAAGAAAAGAAAAGTACAAGTTGCAGGAAATCTTTTGTCTGCATCAACAAAAAGGCATTTACTGAGCTGTGCTACCGATGAAGCTGAAGACAAATCTGGACAACATTGAGTTAGCCTCCCCCCCCCAAAAAAAAACATACGCACACACATGAAAAGAAAAGAAAATGGTAATTTCTTAAAGATTTTGTATATTTAAAAATTATTTTTGATATAATTCTTGTCTGTAAAATCTCGTGTAGAAAGGACTAAATATTTGGTGCTATAAAACAAAACATTTTTCCAACAAGTTCATTATGTCAGTGATGAGAAATAGGATATCATATCTCAAACAATAAACACATTTTCACCACATCTTGAGGCCATTATCGGAGACCCAATTTGTTAATTTATCTTTTACTTAATTCAGAGGGGTCTGACTAACTGGGCTGTTCTCACATTCTTTCACACTGTGGTGATGTGAAAAATAGCACAGTGACAGAGGAGAGAACTCCCTCACTCTCCAGCTCAGTATCTTAATCTGTCTCTCTCTTGGTTATTGTGACAAGCAGACACTCTGTGCGCAAAGAGGAGTGTAGACATTAGGTTGTCCCCTCTTTCCCCTTGCTCTCTTCTCCTCAGCTGTGATTAATCTTAGGCTGCATACCTCACACCACAGGCTGAGGAGCGAGCAGGAGCACACTGCTGCCAGTTGAAGGACAGCTCAGCTGTTTGTGGCTCTATGTTTGAAGTGTTGGCCTCTTTCTGTGTGCAAATATTTGGAATACATAATGAATAACTGAATCAGTAGCCTACATGTTTAATACGTGTTCTTTTTTCAGCTGTTATTAGTGTTATTATTTAGCATTTTTGCCTTTATTACACAAATTAGTAAAAAAAGACAGGATGAGAGTGGAAATCAGTATCAGGCTTAAGGAGAGGTTGACTGAGGTGCTACAACTCCATACGTCTCAGAGCACTTCCCATACGCCTATGGCAAAATTGCGGATATTAGAAGTAAATATTAAAACATGAAAAGCTGTACATGTACACCACCATTAAAAAAAAATAGGGTTGGTAAGATTTTCTAGTGTTTTTGAACGTCTCTTTTGCTCCCCAAGGCTGTATTTATTTGATCAAAAATACAGTAAAAACAGTAATATCATGAAATATTATCATTTATTTTAATATATTTGGGGAAAATAAGTATATCCAACTTTACCTGCATACATACAGTCAACTCAAGTAAATCGAGATATATAGCAAATATATACTAATAGATACTATGTAGCAAATATGATTTTTATTATTGCAATTTAAGCTATATTATTACTAAGCTCTAATCTATTAAAGCTATATTATTACTAAGATCTAATCTATTAAATGTGACTATAAGGCATCAAAATATTAAGATATTATAAACATGAGCATTATGTAAAGATGCTTTGAAAGATTGTGTTTTGTGAAAAGCGCTATGTGAATAAAACTGACTTGACTTGAAAATGTGATTTATTTCTGCTCTTCCTCGCTCTTTGTGCTCTTTGATGTTACATGCTCTTCAACAAATCCTTTTTAATATGCTGATTTGGTGGTCAAGAATCATTTCCTATGATTATCAATGTTGAAAATGTGCTGAAATGATTCTTTGATGAATAGTAAGTTAATCTGAAACTGAATTCTTTTGTAAAATTATAAATGTCTTTACGGTCACATTTGATCAATTTAATGTATTCTTACCAGATAAAAGAATACAAATCTTACTGACATCAAACCTTTTGAAAGGTAATATACCTTAATAAATCAAAACAAAGCTATTTGGGCACTTGCAGTCTTGCACCAATCCACATCATATAAATGCTAACTGCTAATTTATAAATAACACTTTAACACAACATTCTACTAGGAGCAATATACTATCAATAACATCCACTCCATTTCACTAATAGCAGACTTCTACTTGGCTGCATGTGTCTGTCAAGAGTATGGCATACTCGCATGATGATGTCATCTGTCTCTGATGCCAGAAATTTCAGGCTATCCAGACCACCGCTATTGAGCTCCAAGCTTTTTCAGTACTCACAAAACTCATCAGCCTTTCAAATACTTTTAGGTAGATGAAGAAACCCATCTAGCATCTGAGATGTGCAATTATTGAGCACTAATGTCTTTTTTAACGTTAGGAGATGGATTATATAAGTTTGTCACAATTGTGTTGTCAAATTTTGGATGATAAGTGCATACCCATGAATTATGTCATTCACATGTTAGGATTGCCCAGAGCATGGTTAGGATATTCAAAGCTCTGTGGTGTGCAGCAGACACTATAATGAAACCACTGTCATGTGTTCAGAAATTGCCATCTGGAGCATTTTAAGGCCAAATGCAGTGGAAGAGGATAACTAAAACGATCAGAGAAATGGAAACCCAACAATGCCAATCACTGGTATTAAACCAACAACTGAGGAAATAAGGCATGACTAATATATGCTGAAAGAGATAAAACTGCTGTATTCCTGGAGTGTTAAGCAATACCTGTTCATTAGCAGCCACAGCAAAATGGGGAGACATGTTTTTCAGAAGCGTCATAATGTCTTTGTAGAGTTCACTTTTTCTCATATAGTAGTTTACACCTCCTTCTCCATTGATTCTCTGGAAAATGAAATCATAATGTAAGTTTAAACACAGATTGACAACATTCGCAATGGTGTATTAGTATTTTTGGCTGAAAGAGCAAGAGAAAAGGTTCAACACTCACTAAACACACACATAAAACGTCCATCAGCTTCACACATATGTACAGACATAACTGTACTTTCAACTTTTAATCTCTGAGGTTCAGAGGTGAATTGTTCTGATTAAATATCTAATCTATACAATTAGCATCACTGTCATTTGCAGTAGATTGAAACTGACCTCAAATGTACAATGAACAGGTGAGTGTCAGAAAGCATTGAACAGAACACAGACGAGGACAAGAGACTCCAAAAATTACAGACATTTAAAGAGAGGTGGAGGGGGAGAGAAATTAGATTGAAGAAAGAAACACGAAGATAAAAATAGACAGATATGTACTTGATTAAGTGGCACTCTGAATGAAAAATATTGTGGTGTGTCAAATGTTGCTTTTGATTAATTGCACACATATTTAGTTCAGTGGGGTGGCTCGAAACACTGAACACAGCAAGAGAAGCAGATCTGGAACAGAATCATACAAGTGTCATGTCTAAACTTTTCAGTTTCGCTTACCTCATGTTCTGGAAAAGTGTTTGTATACCATACCTTTCAAACACATTAAGAGCACATTGTGTATGATCAAATTGTCTACCATAATTTGCTCTCTTGACAGCCTGACACGTTTCAGATTCAGAAAACTCATTGCATCATTCAGCATTCCGATGGGATGCATTAATTTCCATCTGCTAGGTGCTCAGGTCCGGCTTGTTGGGATATGCCCTGTTTAGATTATCAACCTCCACTGTAATTGGTTTCATGATAAAAATACAATATATAATCAACTGAGGGAATGTCCACACTTCTGAAACTGATTACTAATGGCATATGAAACGTTATGTAGCTGAATTCCATCATTTTAGACACCAATGTAGAAAAACGTGTTTTGCTTTGACACGAGAGAATTGTGTTTCTATCTAAATCCAATCTAAAACCAACATAACCAAATGACTGCTATTCCTTTCTTGACAGTTTTCTCACCTCATCGAAGAAAACTCCGCTTGTACTGCAAGTGATGAACAGCGTGGGCTCTGTGTCACAGGTCTCAATTATAAGAGAGCAGATCTCTCCATCCATCTGCCTCCACGGTGGAGAACGACAACCATTGGAGAACACGTAATCTGGAGGCAAGATTAATGCTTTAGAGATTTGTACTGTATATTGTGTCAAATGTTAAATTAGTGCACCGTTGTCACCTCTCGACAGTAAATATTTGCAATAAAACTTCAGTTTTGGAAAGTTCATACAGTGCTGGCTCCCACCGGGGCAGATGGACACTATCTCCCAGTAGCCCTGCCAGTGAAGATGACTGATTGTCCTTCAGGACTGAGCTGCTGCAGACATAACCCCAAGATAAATCACCCTCGCCAAACACCCCCCGCTGATACTCCACATGCTCCAAACCACCCTGCGCATCCTCACGGTGGCCCCCCTTTTTATTTGCATAGAAGCTTCCAATTTTTACTCAGCATACAGGGACACATTTTTCAAAAGAAGCCACATCCATCATTCAAAATTTGCAGGCCGCACTCCTCTTTCCAAAAACAGTTGATTGTTATGGCACAGCAAATCTGCCCGTTCTCCTCAGGGAGAAAGGAAGAATTGATGAATCTCTTTGTAAACTGAAATCTGACATATGTAATGGTTTCCATGTTGTGGAGACTTGAATACAGAGACAGACATGTTATATTTAAAGGATATCCAGAATTGCCACTAATGGTGATGGCTTGAAGACTGACTGTGAGGCAGAGAGAAAAGCTTTTTTGACATTTACTGTAAGAGTGTTAATCATAAGCCAATAAGCACTAAAATGATCAGAACTACTAAATTTTGTGAGTTTCTTATAGGAAAAATACCCTGGAAAATGTTTCGATCTTAAAGATGTGGTCACATTAGTGAAAATTCACAGGCAAAAAAGGCCCATTGTATATTGTGAACAGTGCAGCAATGCGAAACAAAACAAAACAAGCAGTTTTATGTTTTTCAACGTGGCAAGTCTGTTAAAAACCTGCTTTGGGAAATCTTTCAACCTCACGGAAAATTCCCAGTTGCACTGATTCCTAGTAAAATTTCTGGATTTTGCCCAGGATAATCTGCTCCAAATAAAGGGCAGAGATTCCTTAATGTGTTGTCACATTTACTGAATTTAGTAGTTCAGTTTAAATCAAGTAATTTCTACAGGAATCTCCACAGTTCAAAATGTTGCTTGAGGGCAAAAGATTTTCTCGAGCACATTTCACATTGGGATCAAGTTGGTCACACAAATTCACCAAACTGACCAATAGAAAGCTGCTTGGAATTGACTTCACAGACCACTACATTAATGACAATGGACAAGGATATTTTTGCCCACAAAATTCTACAGAAATTGAAATTTTCAGAGAAATTTAGGCACATACAGTCTTCTGGTACAGTCAATAAAATTATGATTTTATTTAACTGAATATAGTTCAATCCCACCTCTGGAGGTCTGCTTTGCCTACTTCTTTGAGTACCTCATTATTTTTGCCTAGAACGCTCTTAAAGTCTGTGTAATCATTAACAGAATCCTCTAAAGCCTTGAGAAATACTGTTTGCTGAACTCTGATATCAGTTGGATTTGATTTCATTTATGGTAGGCTGTTTGTTTTACATCAGCATGGATGTCGGCCCCACGCACCTGCATGCGGTTCGACTCTGAAAGCGGGACTGTGAGCATTTCACTGGGGCCAACTGTCACCTCAGTTGTCTCTACAGATCCATCTTTTAAGCTATCTGACACCAACCTCTCTTGATTCAATTTCTCATTGGCCTGCGGGAACTGTGATGGTTCAGTGGTCACATTTAACTCAGCACCACTCTCTCTGTCATAGCTCTGCACATCATCACTAACAGCCACATTAGTGGCGTTCATCTCGTTTTTGTTAGAGTAGGTCTGCTTAATGTGTTTGTAATTGAAACACACATAAAATAGACAAAAGTACAAAAACTGGTGCAAATTGTCTTCAATTGGAAAGAAAAATTACATGAGATAAAAGTCTTGTTTCTGAGATTTTTATTTTTTTATTTTTTAAATAGTGTAAAAAATAAGCTTAATTTAAACTGAAAAAATTATTTTAATTACCAGCTTGGAAAATAATTTTTCTAATTTTAAGCATAAGCTCACTTAATTTGAAAACATTTATACGAAGACTTAATATCTTATGAAATTTTGCTTTTCAAGAATGTTTACTGTAGAAATTGGTACTGGAAAACAAGAAAAAAATACAGTTTACAAGGCATCAGTCAAGCCATTGCAGCCATGTCTGACAGTTACATGTGAGAAGTTGTCTCCAATTTTCCCAATGACTAAATTACTGTACAACTTTAGTCCAATTGAACAACTCTCATTCATGCCGGAAAACTATGATCACGAGAGAGAGAGAGAGAGAGAGAGAGAGAGAGAGAGAGAGAGAGAGTGTGAGTGAGTGAGTGAGTGAGTGAGGGAGAAATGTGTAAGAGAGAAACAAGATTAATCAGATTGAGGGTGAAAATAAGTCTGGAAGTGAGTGAGTGACACAATGAGATAAAGTAAGCAGAAGGGATGGAGAGGGGGGAAAGTGAGGATAATGCAAACCTGATGTGTAGCTCACAGACTTCAGCGCCCGGTTTTCTCCTGTTCCACAGAATCTCTTCAACAGATCTACCTCTGTATTAACAGCTTCTGGGCTTAGCCTGCCCTCTCTGGGCAAAAACACACACACAGAACAAAAATACAGCTCATTAACCAGTAACAGTAATATAGCTATGAATGCATGCACAACTCCGAAATGAAAACATTACTTGTCAAGTGCTGTAGATTAAGAAGTATCTTTTTTTAGTATCTTCATTATAAATATATATTAAAAGATATTAAAGCATGGCTGGATGGTTTGATTAAAGGCAGTGTACAGTATATGCATACAGAAAGATTGTTTACCCAGTGAGCGGTCTGACAGCAATATTTAACAGCTTCTCGTCCAGCTGATGCAGGATATTGAATAGCTTGTCTTCGTGTATTGTGGGAGAGATGGGCCCAAAGATCTTCTTTATTGGCTCCCTGTTAGCTGTTGGCCATTAACACATATTATTCACACCTGCTTGTCATACAAAAACACTTCCACTCTGACCACTCATCTTAGTTTTTTTCCCTT
Organism: Cyprinus carpio; assembly: GCF_018340385.1. Taxonomy (NCBI): domain Eukaryota; kingdom Metazoa; phylum Chordata; class Actinopteri; order Cypriniformes; family Cyprinidae; genus Cyprinus; species Cyprinus carpio. The sequence goes on from NC_056608.1 coordinate 13,204,770, forward strand.
AGACCCATTGCAGATTTCAATCCAAGACTCTTGGAACCAGAGCGATAGGTGTCAGTTTAAAAAACACTGGTACTATTGGGACAAACAAGAACCCACTAAACTTTAGCAAAAGCTTATCGACTACACATTTAAATGTTAGCCAAAAGCTGCATGAAGCATGTCTGGAATTAATCTTCAGATGGAAAATTTGCTTTAAAAATTGTGGTCTAAAAGCCAAAGACCACTAGTGTAAATGCTTTTATTTCACATTTGTATAATGAATACTGACTTTTTTATTACAAGTTATATTATCAATTAAAACTGAACTAAAAAATAACACGAATTTCAGACTTCTTAGTATGTTTATGTAATGACAGCAGCATACAAGCTTCACAAAACTTTACAAGTTTGTGTAAAGCCTGATGATCATGTTTTCCAGTCTGATCTAAGAATGAGCCCAAGAGCATCTTGTGCATCAGTGAAAGAACATCTAACTGACTGATTAATATAGGTGACATGATCAATGTCACAAATGTGATTTGACTAGGTCCTATAAATAGTGCAGAATCTTAAATAGTACTCATTTTATGTTTTTAGTTCCAGGTTTAAAAGAAAATCGGAGATCTGTAAATCAGATCTGAGAATCTGCTCAATGTGGTCTCAGATTTTCGGATTCCACATCTTCCATCATAAATGAATGTAAGCACTGGAATGATAAAGCCTGCAAATGTGTTAATACTTCTAATGGCTACAAGAAATAAGGAATAACAGAATAATAGGTTACATCAGACAAATTAGTACTTAAAGTATCACCTTCCAAACAGGCCCGGATCTCCTTCATGGTTTTGTCTTTGCTTAGTTGCAAAAGGTTAGAGAGATGGTAAAATGAGTGCACTGTGATGTCAGGAGGACTCAGTTGGAGAAGGGGACTTCTGTTATCATCACATTCCAAGGACACAGCTGCTTCGCCTCTGAAAAAGAAATGATCTGAAAACCTGCGCTATAGTCTAAGCAGAAAATTAAATTAGATGTAACCTTTCTTATTTATCTAAAGCCTAGTCAACTGCACATCTAACATAATCTCCAGTTATTGGTATTACCTGGTGTCGTATATATCTGATGTGAAATCAGCGGCTTCTAGAGATGTTTTCCACTGTAAAGGCTCCCTGAATAAAATCCTGGCCTCCTTTGGGTATCTGTCGTCGAAGTCCTCCGTGAAGAGCAGGATTTCAGTCAGTATGTCATTATTCAGAGGGCTGTTCTCGAGTTGATCCGCATCAGAACTCCACTGAATCGCCCTAGAGAATGTCTCTCCCATGACGGACAGCAGAATCTAACATTAAAGCAGGGTTAGTTAACACTATTAATAAAACATGAGAGGGATAAAACTATATCAATGCATGCATTAAAGCGCGAGGACTGATATGTGGTGTTTCACACACATATAACGGACTATTATTATTATTATTAAACTTTAAAGACGCAGTATTTGTGACCCCTCTTAAGATTTTTGATTTGGTTTATTGGTTTATTAAAACGTGACTAAACAAGTATGTACACAGTGTCTAACCGTTTTCCTCTTCGAATTCGCTGTATTGCTATCTTGCTAACTTTTCGGCGTTCCCTTCAGTTACCAAGTAAACAGAAACGAGCTACTAAGAGCCGGCTTCGGTTGCTAAGATACGATATAACAACGGGGAGCAGAGAGGGTCAAAAAACAAGTGTAGACGGCAGCGCGTTCAGCTTTTTCTTTTTGTGTTTGCAGGAGACTCTTTATTGTATAGTATATGAATGATCAACATTCACATTAGGATGATTTTGCTACGCAAACAAAAGTGAGGTCCAAAACGAGCTTACCTGACCGAATTTATGGCTTCTGCATTATGTTTTCTCTCTGGGGTTGCGTGCCCACAGAACCACACTTTTGAGAGGCTCTTTATAAACTTCCGTGCTGTGCTGTATGGTTTGGCAGAAAATTACACACAGGCATTTGGGCTACAGAAAAAACTTCATTTCCCCATTGATCCTGCCCGTACAGCCTCTCAAAATAAGTGAATTCAGCACAACATTATTCACGCTGGGTTTAACTTTGATAGGTCTCACTCATGAGCTTTCAAGTGAACCGAAACCGAACAGGAGCTCCCTATTTTCAGATCATGCAGATGCAAGGCCTAGTGCCAGGTGTATTAGCCTCTCTCACTCACTGCCAAACCACACCGATGACCTGGAGATTAACATTACAGAAATTTCCATGCTTTTTCACTTAAATAGTGCTCTTTAGATTATTCTCTCTTACTGAATTAATGATTTCACTTCTTGCTGCAGATCAAGAGATCATTACTAAGAATTTCTCCAGGCATTTAATATTACATGGAAATTTACAAGCATTTCCACTAGACTTCAACTTACAAAGTAAATTACGGGAGCAGAGACTTTTTTAATTCATTTAATCATGTCTGTCATTCGGTATAAAATATGGGTGTTTCAGAGCTTCCACACACGTCACCAGTAAACAACACTGAATGGGTTTAATTACCATAATACTACTGTATATTTTCTTTGTGTGTAAATTAGGAAATAAGTAGCCAGCGGTATAGGCCTTTGATTTTTTAAATCTGGGAAAATATCTGTTCTTGCTCCTTTTTGCAACAGTCTGGTCATTTACAACCATAGCGATGATGAACAGAAGCAGAAAAGAAATGCAAATGCTCACTTAACTGTAGGTGTGTCAACATTTTGATTTATACCTACAGTCCAGACATGCTTTTATTCTACATGTATTTACAAAAGCCCAGTCTTTCATCCTTGGTTGAATAAATGGGTGCAAATCAGAGTCGTCGATCTTACTGTGTGACATTTTGTCTGGCCCAACCACTTCTTGGAAATCCAACAGCCTAAAGAGAGGAGCCTATAAGAGGTAACGCTGAGACTCTGTGGGCAATAAAAAACAGACCCTCTCCATTGTTAAAGCATTGCGATCCCTCACTCTCATGTCTGCAATCATTCAATGATAAATTGTAAATAGATTCAAGATGATGGCACTGGAATCCCAGCACAGGGGTTTTCAAACTGGAGTCCAGGGACCCCCAAAGGGGCGAAAGCCTTTAAATTTTTTTTATTATTATTATTTTGCTCAAGATTGTACAGAAATGCTGACTGTATGATTATTTTATGCTATTTACGTTATTCGATTGACAAGCAAGAAAGATAAACATTTGAGTTAAATTTTATTCAGGAATCTAACATTAATAGTGGGTAGAAAAAAAAAGGTTCCCAACTTTTCAGCTTATAGTAAATTTGTATTAGTAGTAAACTATTTTACAATTTACTTTAGCTTCAGCACCATGACTATTTAAAAGTCAATTATTACATTTTTTTAACATCATCTTGACATTATAAAATTACACAATTTTTTGCACACAGTATAAATGGATCTTTATGCATAAAAATATATACTTACCTTTATATTTTAGAAGAGGGAAACTACACAAAAAAATTAATAAAATTAAAATAAAAAAACTCTACAGAAGCGGGAAACAACAACAGGTGATTGATCGGAGAGAAAAGAAAATGAATTAAAGGTTTCAAATAGAATGTCAAGAAAGAATGAGAGAAAGACAAACAGAAAAGAGAGAACACAGAAGAAGACTTGTAATCCACTATACACTCTCATTAGCTCTTACTAATTGCTGTTTGTTAAGAAGGCTAAGTACAATGAGCTGGTGCACCAGAGCTTCCTTCAAACATAAACACACAGCCTGTGGTCAGAAGCACCTGTCAGCTCCTCCACCTCTCTCTGCCTTTGACTCAAACTCGGCATAATAAACAAAGGCGGCTTCTGGAACGGTCCGGCAGGGATGCTGATTGAGCTGAAGCGGGAACACACAGCAGAAGATTTACGAGGCGCGGCTCTGTCTTCAAGCACGGAGGCTGTGATTGCATCCGTCCACAGCTCACTCTCCACTCTCAAAACAGTCCATTAACGAGGGGAAATCAGGCTCGGGATGGATTGCACACAAGTTTTGGGGCGATAAAGGGCACCGACCTACAGGAGTTAGGGCCAGTTCAAACACTACATGTTTTTGCACTGCTTTCTAAATCATTTTCTTTGCAGTCGTAGTCTTTAACCACTGTGTCTTGCTGTTTTAAGCATCAGATCTCACACAAGAGTGCAACATTTTTAAAACAGCATGTCAAGTTAAACTTGACCTAAATATCTAAACTTTTAAAAGTAGTAGCAAGTATGATCAGCCGATAAATAACCTTTTTGGCTGTGCTTTAAAATTAAATTATTATAATCTTAATTCAAGGGATAAATGATTTTGCAAATGACAGTAATCCGTGTTAAGTACAGCAAGGTTAACGCTGCCTGGTTTACATGTTTAAAAATGATTAACAGTTGAAAACAGCAGATATTTAGAAAAGTAATCAAATGTAATCAGTTACATTACTTTAATAAAGTAATTGAAATTGTTACATGACTTATTACATTAGAGATAAGGTAACTTGTAATCTGTAACCTATGACATTTCCAAAGTATAGTAACCCTCACAACACTGGACATGGAGTGACACCCTGGCTTCACGCACACACTCTCTGGGGATAGGGGCCAGAGCATGCTTGGATTGGATGTAACAGCACCAGAGGCTCCACAGAGAACCATTTGAAGTCATGTACTATAGGAAGGACTTACCATGATGGGGTCATTTGACCTACAGCATCAGTTCACAACTCATATCTTGTTGCCTCTTGGGATAGTAAAGTGTCCATCGAATAATGCACACTTCAAAATCTCACCAGTAGTAGTAAGTAATCAGGGTACATTTTGTCTATTGTTTTTCACATACTATGCATTAAGACATTCTACTCTTTTGATGTACCATTTTCACAAACTATAGTAGAGAAGTATCCCATCTCGGACACAACTTTTTTTTTAGAATTGTACCACATTTATCTGCACAGAGGTGCAGAGCCAAAACAATGTTCTTCATCAAGACGCATACGGTTTTATTTTTTAACCACTCGAGGGCCAAAAGTTACATACAGTATTGTAGCTTTAACAAAAACGGGTTTATTATTGGAAACAGAGGTTAAACACAAAGTGGCGAAAAATCATTCTACCAGAGGGCCGCTAGCCAACGGTTTGTAATGGTGCCGAATCAAGCATGGTGGGGAGAGGTACCAGCCTGCCTGACCATGAAAAAACGGCTAAAGTGGCCAACTGTTGGAGCGATATGCATTATAAAATAACAGTTCCCCTTGAAATAAACATCTGACTGGAGGACCATTTGACTTCACAAATCGTGTCGCATGACATATGATATTATTTACAGGTCTACAACAGTACACTCTGGATTTTTTTTCTTTAATGAAGTAGCGTACCTAGACCTAAAGCTCCCACAGCGGACAATCCCATTACTGCACAGGGATGGAAGTCAACAGCAGTTCAGCACAGTTAAGTACAGTTCAACAACTCCGTTAAACTCCACAAGCAGCCTGGCTGGAACACGGGTGACTTTGGTCACAGTAATGAACACCTGCAAAACCTGTCAGATACTCGTAAAAAGGAAAATCAGCAGGAGTAGAATGAGTGAGATAGACTAATATGGGGAGGGGGGAACGTTAAAAGCCCACCATGCTACTTCCCAGCTGTGAGTTTGATCTCGTGAGCAGATTTTAGAGCAACGATTATGGGGAATAAAGCTGTAAGATTGTGAGACTAACTTATGATGAACAAGAAAGCTGAAGACCTGTTATGAACACACATTTTCAGCCGATGCACTCCAGATCGTCTCAAACTGAACTCACAAGCATTTGCATTCCACAAATCAGCTACAGCTCATCCCAGACTCAAATATAAATGCTACCGTTATTTGCTCATTATGAATAATAGACCGTTTTATAGAATGTTTGCACAGGCAGCTGTACAAATGTGAGTGTGTGTTAATGTGTGTGCATGCACGAGCCAAAGCGAAAATGCTTAAACTCTTACAATGGTTTGATAGGCCAGACAGGCAGACACACAGAGGGAGTTGGGTGCCAAAGTCAACCTCACTTAATTTTCAACAGAAGACAGAGAAAGACCTCGGTGCATCAGTGTGTTTATGAAGCGCTGTGTGATGGGATTCACGGCTGCTGTGCGCTCTTCTTAGTTTAGCACGATAAGCTCCAGGACTGTCAAAGCAGCTAGGATGGTTTAAGGAGACTGGCTTTTTGATTTATGAAAAACTCGTATTGCAATAACAGGTTGTTAAACAGCACTAGCTGGCAGGGTTGGAGAGATTCACTGACCTGCACTATAAGAAACAGTCTGTTTAATATTTTCATTCAAATAGACTCTGCACCTGTTCTTTTTTTATTCTTACTTTTTATAGAATAGCAGTAATGTTTCCTGATATACATTTATTTTTCTCTAACATTCTTGGAAAAACTAACAGAGACAAAAAGACAATAGGTTTGGGAGAAAAAAAAGAAAAGGAAATGAAAAAAAAGAAACTGTCATAGTAACTCCATTGACCCACTTATTTTCCTAAGAAACTGAACCCAATTTGACTTGCATTTAAAAAAACCTTTTTTCTTTTCCATCATGTATTTAAAAAACTAAAATAATACCTAAATTATGTAATAGCCTACATAATTGAGTATTTCAAAGAAAATGACCCATTTATTTCTTTAAATGTAATCCACAGGCTAATTTTTAAATTCTATAATTTACAAAATGGAATATAAATCTAAATAAAACTGCAAAATTGAAGGGGAAAAAAAGGAGCTCATTTTATTTATATATAATCTGAAAACTTGCATTTGTTGTTCTGGATCCGATACCAAACATTTGTGGTCTTCAACTTTATTAGAAGTCAAAAACGGCCAAGAGAAGTCAAGAGAAGGGTTAACTTGGAAAAAAAGAAAGAAAATTCTTGAGAGGTTTTAGATTTGACATTTGTTTCTTTCTGCAATAAAGACCTGTGCTTCATCTTTCTGGAGTTTTTCTTGCTCTAAAACAACAGTCATAACTTTCATGTCTATGTATATGCAACAAACACAAACTTGAGATCCAGAGCCCAAGCCAACACTTCCACCGGGCACAGCGAAAGGTAAACACATTACAAATTACCGCACAGGGTGTTCGTAAAGGAGCCACACTATAAAATGGAGGCAATAAAGTCAATTACTTTTGCACTAAACTTTCTCTCTCTGCTGAGAAAACAACATCAGGTACGACAAAATGTTTTCTCTGTAACAATGAATATCAGTGCTCAGGCCTGGCCTGCTTCAAAACCTACAATTGCGGCATTCATGTGATGTGTGCGCATGTGCGCCTGTGCTTTCTTTGGAGCAGGAGTCTGACTTTCAAATATAGATGTGAAAAGGAGATTTATGAATATATGGATGTTATGGATGTTAAAAACCAATAATGGTTCTTTGTGACAGTAGTACATATTGGAGTGGGTTTTTTGGGCATTGTTTGTTTATTTAACATCTTGCATCGTTGTTCCACAAAACCCCAATTCCTCAGACTAAATCAACGAGAACTTTTACCAGAACTTTACAGATATGGAATAAGCTGATCAAGCAACCTCAAACCTCAAAATCATATCAACATAAAATTGAATACATTTGGGAAGACTGATGGCCAGAATATTACTCACTGGATGATTTTGGCTGTGTTCACACTGCAATCCCTACACGTGTCTACACTGGATGCGATAAAATACACTAGAACCTATTATAATCAGCGATGCTGGCTACATGTGGTAAGAGACGACACGACAAATCCCCGGCAGTAAACTTATGACTATGATCTATTTATGTCGTACTGACACAAAGTTCTCGTTTCCAAACTGACCAGTATGTGTAAAGAACAAAAGCAAAAACAGCACACTGTCATAGAAAAATAACACATAGATACCACTGATGCCAATGTTTTCACATTCATTTATAATATGACGTGCTGCGGAAGCCAACAAATTCATAGAGGCGATGAGGACAATGAAAACAAGGAGAAAGGGAGTTCATTTTAAATGGCTTTCACTGTCTCTAGACCCATTATATTCACAGCTGTTTTCCATATTCACTGAGTGACCATAGAACACCAGTGACGTAAAAGTCCCATGAATCACGATATGACTGTTCAGACTGATGCTAAATTGCGAAACATCGGACCTGTGTCTGATTTAGGACCACATATGGAAGTGGCCCAATTTTGAAATTGAAAAGATCAGAATCCACGTGGTTTGTGCGGTTCACACTGTTATAAACAAAGAAATTTTTTTTTTTAATTTTGCCTGCAGTCTAAAGGTAGCCTCCTGATGCCATTTTGCACTGAAAACCAAGCGTTTAATGACATCAAAAATTACATTTTTTCCATTTGCCAAATGTGTCAACATAAAGACACAAATAGCAGAGTTCCGTATTCAAAACACCAGTGTCTTATGATCTCACAACTGAACTCCAGCCAAGTCATATCTAACTCCTTTCAAGAGAATGGTTTGTTGAGCTCTATCTGACTGTTTATTGGACCTGCTCATTATTTTCTCTCATCTGACTTCTAGACCTACCCCTTCCCTCAAATCATCGCTCTTAATCCACACTACGTACGCCTGGGTTTTCCCGCTCTCCAACCGAAGACGGCTCCCCAGCGTCCGGACGTACCCCCACACCTCCCTCTCCTGCTGATAACTGGTGCTTCTATGATTTCAAAGGCATGTTTGAGCCGAAGCACAGATCTTGATGTTCTTTCCTCTCTCTCGTGGTGTAATTATTATTTTGAAAATGCGGTCTGGGGAGGCTGTCAGGGTTTGGCAGAGTCTATGGCAGTAATGTGCCGGGTGTTTTAATACAGCTTGACTTCTGTTTTATAAACTCTGCAGGCAAACATCACAGGCTCTCCGGTTCTTTCTCTCCCTTTCTCCCCTGCCCTCCTGTCTCGATGAATGCACACAGATGTGCCACTTGGTATTATTTGGTGGCGTGCATGTGTGCGTTGTGGAGTCGGGCTGTTTGTCTAACACGGTCATTGCTTAAGAGTTTTGGTTCTAATAGGCCCAACACTGGAAACGTTCTTGTAATTTAGTGGGGGAAGATAGAGAGGAAAGACCTGGAAGGAATGAGGAGAAAAAACAGAAGAACTTTGTAACAGTGATATCCCGCTATGGCACAATGGAAAAGCACTTAAAGTCACACAAGACAGCACTGATGTTTCCTCAGATCACAAGCACTGCCATGCTCACTACAGCAGAGGCCTGATCAAAGACAAAGCCTTCGGTCCGCACCTCCTTTCTGTTCCTCAGGCGTCTGTAGACCTCAGGTGGAAGCTGAGTGGTAAAATGCTGAGAGTTGGCGTAATGGCAACTCAAAGGCCAGATCTCTGGGGTTTAACCATTCATTTCCTCCTTTTGGTCAGACTCCAAAAACAGGACAGCGACTAGTCAAGATCTCTACCCAGTATCCATTCTTCCTTTAGTACTTCAGTTAAAAGCCATTGTTCACAGACATTAGCAGGACAAATCTGAAAAATAAATACAAAATTCAATTATTATGCTGTCTAAAATACACTGTGAAAATGTAAAAAAAAAAAAAAAAAAAAACAGTATGTTTTACAAGGAAATACTATTTCAGTTTTTCTACTTCAAAATGTCATGTTTAATTCGATGTCATGTAGCAAAAATCATATGTTAACACTTCACAAGGTTCTATTAGTTAACACGAACAAACAATAAAACACTTCTAAAGTATGTATTTATCTTTGTTGATGTTAAATTCAAAAATTACAAATACATACTTAAAGTTGAGTTGTTTCTGTTAATATTCAATGGA